>NC_135173.1:355000-660000 GCF_041146795.1 Maylandia zebra
CAGTAAAGTGTAAGCTGGATATATATAATTTTATGGTAAGTGTTCAGGGTCTTGACATTGCCAGAGCACCCTTTATGTATTTATATGTGATTACGGATGTTCTCTATTTCTGAAAAGCTTTCCTCTGTTAAGATTAAAGCGTCATCTCTCTCTTCTTGTCACTTGCTCTCTCCATCACTTTCTCACTCTTTTTTTCTCCTGCTGCCTCCCTTTCTCTGTCCTTGAGCTGAAAATGGAGAGGCAGGCTACAGTGAAGAGACAGATATTGGTTTGACACTCTGTAGCATCTTTTTGTGAGAGCCACACACATTCAGAGGTGTGTGTATGTGCATTTGTGAATGGGTGTGTGTGCTTGTGCACAAATAGTCATGTATAAGTGCATCTGTGTGTGTGTGTAGCTAAAAAACTCAGTGAGCTGACTCAAGGCTGTGGCTGCTTATGAAACTGGTGAACTATCTGGCAGATTTCAATGAACATAAATGAACATGTGAACAACAAAGAGGGGGAAGAAACAACTGATGTAGTTGTTGCTAGGCAATATCGGTATCCTTGATGGGCAGATGTAGCTTTTACTTAAAGAAGCCAAAGCCATTTCTACTCACTCTGACGTTATAATATCATCAGTACTTTTCTAATTAGTATGCTCAAAGACTGTGGCGTACCTTCTGCAGTTGTATACTGCAGGTACATTACTCTTTGTAATAATTAAAAATGTGAGACATTCCTTTTCCACCTCGGGATAACGGGATGGTGAAAGATGCATGCAGTTTTCTCAGTTCAGTTCAGTTCATTTATTTATATAGTGCTAAATCATAACATTTCTTTGAGGTGCTTTATAGTGTATGGTAAAGACTCTACATTATTACAGAGAAAACCCCCACAAACAGATGACCTGCTATGAGCAATCACTTGGTAACAGTGGGAAGGACAAACTCCCTTTTAACAGGAAGAAACCTCCACCAGAACCCGGCTCAGGGAGGGGTGGGGCCATCTGCTGCGATTGGTTGAGGGTGAGGGAAGCGAGATAGGACAAAAGACACATTCTACTTTTAAATACCACCCAATAAGTCAGTATTTAGATAGCAAAGAGCCCCACTGAGGTCACGTGGTACTATAAGTGTCACGGCACTGGGTGTTTCTTGTTTAAGCTATAGTCTTTGAATTATGTTTTTTTGTTTGTATTATATTTATAGTTCCTGGTTTTCAGGTTTCTGTTTTGTCTCTGTGCCTCCCCGGTGTCCTTGGTGAAGGTTTAATTCTGTTCTGTATGTTTAGTCTTCTGTCTTCATGTCTTCCCTGTGTCTTGTTACTTTTGTCTTCATGTTCCTGCTGTTCCAGAGTGTGTCATGTTTCCACATCTCTGTCTAGTCTGCATCCTTGTGAATGCCTCATGCTTCCTGTTTTATTTTGACAGTCTGTGTCCTATGTCAGTATATTCTGCTTTGTTTCCTGTGTCTCATTATGTCCACGGTAACTTGTTAACAGAGATTTGCCGTGTTGTGGCCTTAACGTCATTTCAGATTAACGCTGACAGCACTAGTGGGAACACAACGAATATGACTGCACATTTACGCCGACATCATCCTAGTGCAAAGACAAGTGGAAGCAGACAAAAACAACAAGCACGCATGCTACAAACTTTAGCCGAGTCATTTAGACAGCCGTTAGCACAGGATTCCCTTATGGGGACCTGATATGTTTAATATGCTGCTGAGAATATAGCCCAGAAGAAGCGTATAGTATAGCTTTTATTTTGAAAGAGCCATTTCTCTGTAATAAACTCTCTTTTCCAAAGATGAGTGATTCCTCCATCAGATTTATTTTTTTTATCCCTTTGTTGTTTCAGCAACATTAAATTTAAAAACTGTACGTTTGAGTTAAAATATATATTTACAATTTTAATTATTGTAGAATACAGCTGGAAATATGCTGAGGAAAATGATAAAGGGATGACTAATGACTATTATGCCTAGTGGGAGGGGCAAGGGGGCATAAAAGGAGGCCGTCAGAGCCTCCCTGGGCATTCTGTGAGATGTTACAGTGAGGGTAACATGCAGACTAGCTCAGCCGCTTGTGTTTTGTATGTAGATTTTTTCTTGGTTTTTTTTGCATTAAGTCAATTATTTTCTTTGTAAATAATCTTTTGTGGACCTGGGAGGGCGGCAGAATGAAACTATACACACTGAACGCTTCCTGTCTATGCCTGCATTTGTTCGGGAGAAGTTTAGGAGAGGACCCCGTGACAATGATGCTGGGAAGCATGAAAATGCTGTCGGGTCTGCCGTGGTGGTTTAGTTATCAATTTTTAAAAAAGTGGTTTTTTTAGAAAAATCTTAAAAAGTGCATGCAAACCAGTAAACAAATTAAAATGAACAAGTACTGTTGAGAAACTACAATACAAAAATACAATTAAAATCCTCAACAACAAAAACACCTAAACACAAAAAAAGGGGGGGAGCAAAGTGTGCCTGCTCTGCGCTGACACAGGAGCGGTGAGTCCAGCGATCTGGCTGTTTTGTCTTTGCCGAAACCACAGCATTGCAGATAAAAGCGGAGCTTAAAGTAAAGAATCTATCTCACCAGGCTAGGATCGATCCGATACCGATGCCAACTTGGTATCGCAGCCCATTCTCACTCCCAGGGCGTAGTATACCAATGTTTTGTCAT
This sequence comes from Maylandia zebra, assembly GCF_041146795.1. Classification (NCBI taxonomy): domain Eukaryota; kingdom Metazoa; phylum Chordata; class Actinopteri; order Cichliformes; family Cichlidae; genus Maylandia; species Maylandia zebra. The sequence continues at coordinate 357,668 of NC_135173.1, forward strand.
GTCCCAAGGTGTTCCTCAGGAACACGAAAGGTGACCTTCTGCGTTGTTATGGTCCACGCTGGGTTATGGCTGAATTCCAGTGGAATGACGGTCCCGCGGAAGTTTATAGATCATTGTCTTTCTTATTACAGCTGAAAAGAAAGAAACATTTGTGTTTTTATAGCTTCTCCCTTATGAGTTATTGATCCTTGAAGTTTAAGTCTGTGAATGTCTTTAAAACTGGGCAGGAGATGCTGTGCACTTCATGCTCTGGGGAGAAAAGCTGGTTGTCTGGATCATATAAAAAAAGCCTACGTAAATATGATATCTATGTGATCAATTTGAGTAGCAATCAGAAAGTGACTTGTTTCAGTTGTATTTCCAAAATGGAGATGCCACACCATTAGAACATTTACCTGTTTAAAGCACGTGGCAAATAACAAAACAGTAACTGCACAACTACCAATGAAAAAGCTTTTCAAGGAAATATAACTGAAAGAAAAGAAAAGAAAACTATGTATAATAATAACCGTAGTCCTTCAATAGATATTGCAGTATTTTTGTCCAGTGAACCCTCATGGCTTCATTTTAAGTTGGTATTCAGCTGTAACTTAAATATCTTTTGTTACCAAGACACAAATTAAATAAATTGTACCACTTGAAAAATGTATTTATCTAAATATTTATACTGGAGTTACACCGAAGTAACATTCAAAGAAAGACTTTCATTTAAAATGTTTTATTTTTTTTAAATACCTGAAAACAAGCAAGAAATTGGCAAAACCTAACCGCCATGTCTGCAGGGACCCTCCACTCATCACAAAGGTGATGAACAGATACTTCAAGTTTCAGGTTGTCCCTGAAACATGAAGTATTTTTTTTTTAATACACACTGAACAAGATACTTTCCACTCGTCTGTTTAACCCACTCTTTGGGCTGACCTGTGTAATGTGCCACCTACAAGTATGTGCTGCTTCTGGTAATGAATAGAAAATATTTATTATCTCTGTTTTGCTCTCACTTTTTTCTACACTTTCTCGTAGTTATATAAGTTGCCCATCAGCTTATCATGCATTCCCCAGTCTTTCATTCCCAAGTCTCACTTTTTCTGGTACTCTCTCTGGCCTGTATCAATCTCCCTCCTGCCCCCTCTCGCTCCTCTCCCAGTTGGTTATTAATGGTTTTAATTTACAGAGAGGAAAGACCTTGGTACCCACAGAGGCATCCCCTCTGCCCCGAGTGTGTACTTGTGTGTGTGACATAGAGGAAAAAGAGAGAGGCCCCCGCTCACTGCGGTGTAACCAAGCAGCAATAACACTTTGTCTTCTTTAACTGTGCTGCTTCTTCAAGGTATCCTACATCTTTCTCTCTCCGTCTTCCCCTGGAACTATTTTCCTTTGTCCATTTCTCTTAATTTCTTCTACTTTACTTGACTTGTCTTCTTCTCCCATTGTTATTTTATTATTTTTCTATAGGGCTGCCTCTGAAAGAAGGCGCTCCAAAGTATCGGTCAAAGATATTCAGCCTCAGTCCCACGCCGATGGAGTAAAGCATCAGTTGATCCAAGTGACAATGTGTGTTGTGCTTCTGGTTAACTGATAAGAGAAGAGTTATACTTTTATGAACAGTTCAGTGTTTTTGGAAGTAAGTGACTTTGCCAGCACAGAGCTGCATCGTGATGAGGTAATTAAGTTGTAATAGCTATTTAAATGCTGTGTCTAAAAAAAGGGAATTATATGTATATTCGCTCTGATCAAGTTTGGGAGGTTTTGTTAGAAATACAATATTTCTTTTCTACTCACAGTTTCATTTAATTTTCATACAAAATGCATCTAACAGATCTAACCAGAGGAAAAAAAATCAGAACCACAGGAGTTGTTCAGCAATTTTACAGCAGTGTCTTTCTGCCTGCCTGTTATCACTGCAGAGTTGGTCCAAACCAAACCAGACCAAAGACACAGCATGGCTTTGAAATCTGGAGGTCTTTTAAAAAGTTAAATGCAGAAAAACTAGCATATCGCTCAAGAGCAACAAACATGGAAAACTTCTTGAAACCAGTATGTCACGCAGAGATAAGAAATGCCAGATGCTTGAAGGTGAATAATGCTGTGAATTTCATGTCATTGTTTCATCTGAATATGCCTATGCATTTACTTTATTGAAAGATAAGTTAAAAAGGCTGGAGGAGCAAGATCTGAGGAAACATGCATGTGTTGCCTGGCCTGTGCTGCCAAATCTGCACAGCATACTATCTATAAATGCCATAAAAATACAAATCAATATATAAGCAATAAATCAATGACGTTGAATCTAACTGTGTGACGAACCCATTTACTGAAAAATATCGGATGTCTTCACACTGCCTACAGCACGTTGTGACCAGCCGCCTTTTGGTTCGGTGCTTCCCCTGTGGCCAGGCTTCTTGGAAAGGTTGCTTGTTATTACTTGTGGTACCATTGTTGTTGCTGGGTAACCATTGATGAGATATTGCATGTGTCCCAGAGGTTGCTTGTCAAATAGAGTTCAGCACTATTATGTACTGTATGTTTACTACCCTGTCATCTGAAGCACTTCCTTTGCGTCAAAGGAACCACCTACCTTAGTGCAGACAGAATAGACAAGGTTCACGGCAGTAAATGTGTAATTTTACACAAAACAGAGCAGAACAACTACTGAAATAATTTATCTTTGCAAAGTATTACTGTAAACATGTACATGTATATGTGCGGGGTACACAAAATTATCCATGAGGATAAGACCTCAAACCATGCTTTTGAGGAACAAAGAAACAAACAAAGCAACAGTAAAAATAAAGATATTATTGTACCCAACAGAATTTAAACATTTGAATGCACTCTATAACGTTTCCTTTCTTGTGTTAGGCTTCATTGGATGTTTCCGACATATTTAGTTTCCAGTTGGTTTGTTCCTCCTTTGATTAGCTGTTGCTTTTAGCCTGACGATCATCATTAGTAAAGAATTAAACTGATGATCCTGCAAACACACATTTTACACATTTGAAAGCAAATTAGACCCTTACGCTGAAAATGGAACGGATCTTATTTAGAACTTTTCTACTCTGCACACTCAAAGTGCTACACCACTAGTCTCCTTCACTCAGTCACACACGCATTCATACAAGCACTACTACTATCTAATATTCACACACATTCACACTCTAATGAACGCACTTGGAGAAACTTGGAGTTCAGTACCCTGACAAGGATATTTTGGCATGCAGACTGAAGCAGCCAGGGATTAAACCAACAATCTTCAAATTACTCAACGCCCTGCTTCTACCTCTTCCATCAGGTTGGTACACTCACAGGCAATTTATCACATACGCCTTCCCAGTACTGGGTTAGACCCTGTTTTGCATTCAAAGCTGCCTTGATTCTTCATGGTAAAGACTTGGTAAGACATGGTAAAGACTAAACAAGATGCTGGAAACATTCCTCATTGCACAGCATTGCACACTTGGTGTAGATTTGTCGAATGCACAGCCGTGATGCAAATCTTGCATTCCAACACATATTGAGATCTGGTGACTTTGGGAACGTCTAGCAGAGGCCTCAGACCGTGAGATCTTCAACGCACACCTCCGGCAGAGCTTCAACAGCATTCCGAGGGAGACTGGGGACATTGAGTCTGAATGGACCATGTTCAGCGTCTCCATTGCCGAAGCTGCTGCATTGAGCTGTGGCCACAAGGTGGTTGGTGCCTGCCGTGGTGGTAATCCCCGAACCAAATGGTGGACACCAGAGGGGAAGGGAGCCACCAGGCTGAACAAGGAGTCCTATCGGGCTTGGTTAGGCTGTGGGACTTCGGAGGCATCTGACAGGTACCGACAGGCCAAGCAGAATGCGGCTCGGGCAGTGGCTGAAGCAAAAACTCGGGTGTGGGAGGAGTTCGGGGAGGCCATGGAAAAAGACTTTTGGACTGCCTCGAAGAGATTCTGGCAAACCGTCAGGCGTCTCAGGAGGGGAAAGCGGTGCTCTACCTGCACTGTGTATAGTGCTGGCGGAGCGCTGCTGACTTCGACTGAGAAAATTGTCAGGCGGTGGAAGGAATACTTCGAGGACCTCCTTAATCCCACTGACACGTCTTCCGAGGAGGAAGCAGAGTCTGGGGATGAGGGGATGACCACTTCGGTGACCTCAGAATCTCATCTCTGCTCTTTGCGGATGATGTGGTTCTGTTGGCTTCATCGGGTGAGGGCCTCCAGCTCGCACTGGAACGGTTCGCAGCTGAGTGTGAATGAGGATCAGCACCTCCAAATCTGAGGCCATGGTTCTCAGCCGGAAAAGGTTGGAGTGCCCACTCCGGGATGAGTTCCTGCCCGAAGTGGAAGAGTTCAAGTATCTTGGGGTCTTGTTCATGAGTGATGGGAGAAGGGAGCCGGAGATCGACAGACGGATTGGTGCTGTGATGACACCAGTCCGTCGTGGTGAAGAGGGAGCTGAGTGTAAAAGCGAAGCTCTCAATTTACCGGTCGATCTACGTCCCTACCCTCACCTATGGCCACGAGCTGTGGGTACTGACCGAAAGACCAAAGATCGCGGATACAAGCGGCGGAAATGAGCTTCCTCCGAAGGGTGGCTGGCCTCTCCCTTAGAGATAGGGTGAGAAGTTCAGCCATCTGGGAGGGGCTCAGAGTAGAGCCGCTGCTGCTCCACATCGAAAGGAGCCAGCTGAGGTGGTTCGGGCATCTGACAAGGATGCCTCCTGGGCGCCTCCTGGGTGAGGTGTTCCAGGCATGTCCCACCGGGAGGAGGCCCCGGGGCAGACCCAGGACACGCTGGAGAGATTATATCTCTCGGCTGGCCTGGGAACACCTTGGTGTTCCCCCGGATAAGCTGGAGGAGTTGGCTGGGGAGAGGGAGGTCTGGGCCTCTCTGCTTAGGCTTTTGCCCCCGCAACCCGGCCCCGGAAAAGCGGATGAAGATGGATGGATGGATGGATGACTTTGGAGGCCATTTGAGAACACTGTCACTGACCTTCACCATCATCCTCCATGACATGGTGCATTACTCTGCTATCCGGTCGTTAAGTCTGATGTCACTAGCCGTGTCTGGGCCTAAACTCCACTGCAGGTCCATATATCAAACGATCACTATGGCATTACTGAGAGTTGAAAAACTGTCTAAAGTCTTTCATCTTTAATAAAATGATCAGCGTTCTGCTCTACCAGGTGTAACAATTGAGTTTAACATCCAGGCATCCATGAAAACGGAATTTATGACATTTAACGGAGTTAGAAGTTATTAGGGAGGTAGCTCGCTAGCTTCTATCTAAATACAATATAGCATGTCCTGACTGCGGGGTTTTGGAAACAAATTAAAATGTACAGCTCTGCTATCACTTCCAGCATAAATGAAGACAGAAAACTAAAAAGCAGTGACGTTTGTAGGGTTACTGAAGTTGGGCTAGCTGGTATATAATGATGTGCTACGTGACCGCTAGCGACACAGTTATGTTGGCATAATATAAACAAGCTAAGTCTGTGAAGGTTCTCCGTTATCCAGGTCATCGTAGTCAAAGGAGCTTGCAAAGAAAAGCGTCTGGACTTCTTTAAGTTACTTGAAGACGTTTCACCTCTCATCCGAGAAGCTTCTTCAGTTCTAAGGTCAAATGGTGGAGAGTCCCAGATATAAACCTAGTGGGAGTTTCCCAAAACAAGCTAACTTTTTTCCACTGGATAAAAGTTAACGTGAGTGTTCTCGGTGGTCAGGAACAAATGTAATCGCATGGCAGGATGCTGTAAAAGGACCAAACTTCAGCCAGGAGAACAACTGAGATAATCCATCCACAATACGAGGTTAGTCATTCATATACTGCTGCATGGGCTGGGCTGTAGTTACATCCTAAGGGTTTAAAAACTGAGCTTAAATAAATGATTAGCGGTAATAAAAGCCGAGGGAGGTCAACAGGGATCACTGACTGTTTTAGGAGCTTTTTGAGATCAAATAGAAGAAAATACAAAACATTAAACATGTTAACAACACAAAAGCCATATGAAACGCAGACTACTTTAAGCCCGGAAGTAGGATTTGTTGTGTCATCACTGAACAACCGGATAAGCAGCCATCAGAAGATGGGTGCACTGTGCTTATAAAACAACGAGCAGATCTGCAATAATACTCAGATAAGCTCAGATAGCCTTTTAAATGATATTCTATTCATGCTAAGAGGCCCAAAGTGTGCAAACGCCACCCTAAACTGCCTATCTGAGGAAGGTTAGATCAATACGTACATTCTGCAGAAGCTGCAACTCTTCAAATTAGGCAACCATTTTCAGATTCTCTGTTGTCCATATTTGGTGAGCCTGTTTAGTCCTCTTCTGTAGCCTCATCTCATTCCAGGTTTGATGTGCTGTGCATTCAGAGTTCTTGTGCCAACTCTGTAATGAGCTGTTATTTGCCTTACAGTTGCCGTCCTGTCAACTTGAAGCAGTCTGCAGCCCTTCTCTTTTGACCTTTGGCATCAATGAGGCATTTCTTCCCAGAGAACTGCTATTTACTATATATTTTTCTCTTTTTGGACCACTGTCTGCAAACCTCACAGATGGTTGTGCAGTAAAAACACAGCAGACCAGCAATTTTTCAAAATACTCCAACCAGCCCTTGTGCCTCCAACAACCATGCCACATTCAAAGTCACTTAAATCACCTTTGTTTGTCTTGACCATTTCTTAACATAACAGTACTCCATTTTGCCTATGCCAAATACTCGATACTTAGTGCAAAGTGTCTGAATCCGTTTAAAGCATCCTGCCTATTTTATCAGTATATGCTGTAGTTATTCAGGTAAAGGCTTGACCAAAACATAGCAGCAATTATACACATGAACAGTCACACAAATAGTGTTATGAAATTTTTAGGGCTGAAACTTTGGGCTTCACCTCACAAATTTAATGTCTACCCTGGAACAAGCACTGGTGTCTTGGATGTTTTAACAGTTTTTTTGTGATTCAATGGAGAAAAAGAAAATCCAAATAAGTTGAAAGGTTTTCATTTTGACCAACATTTTGATCCCAGGCTCATCATTTGTTTATAATAATTTTCCCATATAGTTATCTTTAAACGCTAAGCAAATGCCAAATTTGAGCTTGCTGATGAGATTTTTAAATTTAATTGCCACCATTTGATGATATGGTAACCAGTGTTGGGTAACTTACTTTAAATTAGTAACTTAGTTACATTACTAGTTACTTAAAGTAACTCAGTTACTTCAAGTTACTCGTTACTTTCAAAGTAACTAGTTACTAGGGAAAGTAACTTTGGTTTTACTCAGAATTCTCTTGTTAATGTGTTGCTTCCATAACTGGATACCCAGCCAGACTGCCAGTCTTCTAGCTTGCTTACTTGCCACAGTGCACTGTGCCACCTACCAATAGAAAGGAAAAGATAATGTGCACATTTCCACGAGAGACTGTCATTGACCGCCGCCATGATTCTAGCCTACGTCACTGCGTCATGTGTGCTTTTTACATCCAACACAAAAACTGCAGTCGTGGTGCTTTCGATTGTACTCAGAACTCGGAAATTCTGCCTTCTGAATAGGAAGATGTAGGTAACACCAGACTGCAGATGAGCTGCATACAGGGCTGGACTGGGACAGAAAATAGTCCCGGGCATTTTGACTAGAGACCGGCCCACCATTATAGGAAAAATCATAAAGCCTTTGAATGAAAACAAACGCTGTTGTGACAGTGATGTACACTGTTCTGATGGTATATACAGTGGGGCAAAAAAGTATTTAGTCAGCCACCGATTGTGCAAGTTCCCCCACCTAAAATGATGACAGAGGTCAGTAATTTGCACCAGAGGTACACTTCAACTGTGAGAGACAGAATGTGGAAAAAAAATCCATGAATCCACATGGTAGGATTTGTAAAGAATTTATTCGTGAATCAGGGTGGAAAATAAGTATTTGGTCAATAACAAAAATACAACTCAATACTTTGTAACATAACCTTTGTTGGCAATAACAGAGGTCAAACGTTTACTATAGGTCTTTACCAGGTTTGCACACACAGTAGCTGGTATTTTGGTCCATTCCTCCATGCAGATCTTCTCGAGAGCAGTGATGTTTTGGGGCTGTCGCCGAGCAACACGGACTTTCAACTCCCGCCACAGATTTTCTATGGGGTTGAGGTCTGGAGACTGGCTAGGCCACTCCAGGACTTTCAAATGCTTCTTACGGAGCCACTCCTTTGTTGCCCGGGCGGTGTGTTTTGGATCATTGTCATGTTGGAAGACCCAGCCTCGTTTCATCTTCAAAGTTCTCACTGATGGAAGGAGGTTTTGGCTCAAAATCTCACGATACATGGCCCCATTCATTCTGTCCTTAACACGGATCAGTCGTCCTGTCCCCTTGGCAGAAAAACAGCCCCATAGCATGATGTTTCCACCCCCATGCTTCACAGTAGGTATGGTGTTCTTGGGATGCAACTCAGTATTCTTCTTCCTCCAAACACGACGAGTTGAGTTTATACCAAAAAGTTCTACTTTGGTTTCATCTGACCACATGACATTCTCCCAATCCTCTGCTGTATCATCCATGTGCTCTCTGGCAAACTTCAGACGGGCCTGGACATGCACTGGCTTCAGCAGCGGAACACGTCTGGCACTGCGGGATTTGATTCCCTGCCGTTGTAGTGTGTTACTGATGGTGACCTTTGTTACTTTGGTCCCAGCTCTCTGCAGGTCATTCACCAGGTCCCCCCGTGTGGTTCTGGGATCTTTGCTCACCGTTCTCATGATCATTTTGACCCCACGGGATGAGATCTTGCGTGGAGCCCCAGATGGAGGGAGATTATCAGTGGTCTTGTATGTCTTCCATTTTCTGATGATTGCTCCCACAGTTGATTTTTTCACACCAAGCTGCTTGCCTATTGTAGATTCACTCTTCCCAGTCTGGTGCAGGTCTACAATACTTTTCCTGGTGTCCTTCGAAAGCTCTTTGGTCTTGGCCATGGCGGAGTTTGGAGTCTGACTGTTTGAGGCTGTGGACAGGTGTCTTTTATACAGATGATGAGTTCAAACAGGTGCCATTCATACAGGTAACGAGTGGGGGACAGAAAAGCTTCTTACAGAGGACGTTACAGGTCTGTGAGAGCCAGAGATTTTCCTTGTTTGAGGTGACCAAATACTTATTTTCCACCCTAATTTACGAATAAATTCTTTACAAATCCTACCATGTGAATTCATGGATTTTTTTTTCACATTCTGTCTCTCACAGTTGAAGTGTACCTCTGGTGCAAATTACTGACCTCTGTCATCATTTTAAGTGGGGGAAGTTGCACAATCGGTGGCTGACTAAATACTTTTTTGCCCCACTTTATGTGATAGGTTTGTAGCTTGAACCTATCCGCTGGAACGTTGAAGACAATATAATTACACTGCAAAGCAAGACACAAGTAGGCAAGGTTCTTCATGTTTACTCATGCATGAGGGAGATCTGGCTGGAGCCAAGCGTCGTCCCACCACTTGACCTCCATCAGACTCTCAGCCAGGCTCCCCATAGCACTCCTTTTATTGTGGTTACATGAATATGCATAGGTTCATTAACATATGACGTCTACATACACACAAAGAGTACCTTGCCTGTGTATGTGGGTGTATGTGTGTGTGTGTGTGTGTGTGTGTGTGTGTGTGTACTGCTGATCAAAGGGTCAAACATCCTTGGTCAGGAAGAGGGTAGCCTCCCCCTCACCCTAGATGGTTCACCCTAGATAACACGGTGAGGAAGTCCTGCAGTTCATCTAAACAAAGAGCACTTAGACTAGAACAGACGCAACTACGTTAATCCTACCATAAAACAATAAGACACGGTACGACCTCTCATGCTCCCAGAGTGCTGTCTAATACACACAAAGTTTGCAGACTATCAAGGATCAAAACCTCTACCAATCTACAACTAATTACAAAACTCTAAGCATATATAAGTAAATATTTCTAAGCATAAATAACAATCAACAATACAAATCTAACAATATGCATCAATCTATCAATCGTTTGTTGTAAGATTCAGATAATTATTTGTTAAAAGCTAGATATTTTAAATGAGAATAAGAAAGAAAAGTATTTCTTTGTGCCCCCCTCTCCCTGTTAATGCCCTACCTGCCCCCCCCCCCTCCCCCCTCGGCAACACTTTGCTAGACCCGCCCCTGCACAGTCACACGCTTTCAGCTACTTAGAAAAGTAGTGGTGGTCAGAGGGCCCGGTGGCGCCTGTGTCCGGCAGCCTCGCCTCTGTCAGTGCGCCCCAGGGCAGCTGTGGCTACAATGTAGCTTGCTATCGCCAGTGTGTGAATGTGTGTGTGAATGGGTGAATGACTGAATGTAGTGTAAAGCGCTTTGGGGTCCTATGGACTAGAAAAGCGCTATACAAATGCAGGCCATTTACCATTTACCATCCTGGTGTTATTTGTCTCTCAGAAACAGTGCTCCCTTTTACCTCATTAATAAACGCGTAATATTTTCTCTGAATACGAGACGATTCTGTTTTTTACGGGACGGTTGGCAACTCTGATAATTAACCTTATGAACAAAATAAAGTTCAACATCAATAACATAGCACCCACCCAGCTGTATAGAAACTCCGTCATGCTAGCTAGTACGCAGCAGGAAAAAGTCAGAGTAACGAAAATAAACTCCACCTAAACTTCGTTCATATCTGACCCAGATAGACTGCAGGTCATAACTTCTTACCTGAAGTGCAGTTCACACTCGGACTGGCGGCCGCCTCGGGTCTCTCTTCCTCTCACCTCCCCTTTCCCTCATCCACCTGCTGGCCTCCACCAGTTGCTAATGTTACTGAATCTGTGGAAGCTCCGCGATGCCACCACACGAAGTAACGAATAACGAGCCTATCTAAATCCCAGTAACGACTAACGCGTTCCTGATTTTGGCATAATAACTAGTTACCGTGCTCGTTACCACAATAATAACGTAGTTACTGTAACGCGTTACTTAATAACGCGTTAGTCCCAACACTGGTGGTAACACAGCCAGTCAGTTTTGATCATTATAATGGCATTAAATGATCTTTTTCTTCTTTTTTTAATTTTAGCTGGTGACATGTTTCTTTTGACATGTGACACTGTTTCTGCTTTTACTGACTTTACTCAACTTTAAAGGTTAACATCCAGTTCTGTGGCACTTGTGTCCAGTGCACTGTTCCCATCTTTTGGCTCATACTTAGAGTTACACCAATTGTGCACATTTCAAAGATTTATATTTATATATGAAAGCTAACCAATGGGAATGCTTAGAGCCATGTGGAGTGAACAGTAGTGTATGTGATTTGCAAAGCCAGCAATAAGCCGTAAAGCACAATGGCCGTGAGTCTGACACTGCATCTCTATCATGTGATAATCAAACAGCAGCAGGAGGTTGAGAGGTTATGATGAACTTTATTTTATCCTTTCACAGATTTTAGGTGTTAGCAGAGACTTCCTACAAACCTTTTCTATTATCATTCAGCCTCTACAAGGCCTGCAAAATATGTGTGTGCTAGTGTTCTGTGTTGAAAAGGAATTGAAGGCAGGCCAAAGAGGCTCTGTGCCCATTTGGTAACAGGGTAAGTTGTTCTGTCCTGAGAGGTGCAACAAAACTAACTGGAGAATTACTAACACCAAGCAAGTACAGTTCATACACACCCACATGATCCTGACAAGAGGTCTAATCAAACAACAAGTTACAAAAAAACACACCTATGTGGGAGGACTGTGTATGTGGGTGTGTGTGTGTCCATGTGTGCGTGTGTGTGGAGTCCCAGCAGCCCTCTCTAAATGACAACTGCCCTCCACAGAATCTGAAGTGAACCACAGAGCAAAAACGATAGATGGAAAGAGTAAAGAGAAACTTTACAGTTTAAATAGGTGATAATCAGACTACAGTTACCTTGTTGAAATAAATGGATTACATGGCAGTGTTTTCCTTTTTCATATGTTAGGCTATCCCCTCTTTATTTTTGGTAATTCCATGCTGGTGTAACCCCAAACAAAACACGCAAGGAGATTTGTATAGGATTTTGGTGTGTAGTGTAGTTTCAACCAGCTTTTACAAAAACCAGCAAGTTGTTCTGGTTTTTGTAAAAGCTTAAAACTCACAGGAAAACTCTGATTTTGTTGCTGTGTCATGCAGCAGGATCTTTGTTATGACATTATGCTTAAAACTGAATGAAACTAGAAAACATGGGCTCTGATGATCGACAGTTGTGGAATTTAGCTAGTATTAGAGATCTTACCTTTGACAAATTGTTACAATTGCAAAATTAAAGGCACTCAAGTGTGTGCAATGCTTTTTCAGTCCTTTTTGACCATTCAAAGCAAACACCATTCCACAAAGTACCTGCCCCCCAGGGTTTTCAATTTTATATCTATCCCGGACGAGCCCCTATTTATGTTACGCCCCTTGTCTGGGCGTGTAGAGACGCACATAAGGTTGGAGGAGAGAGAGGCAAGTACCCGTCCTAGTTCCCAAGCCAAACATCCAAAACCGGTTATGCGTAAAAATGTGATTTTATTTATTGTCAGGAAGAATAGCTCCAGGGTGCACCCAGGCCAAAATAATAAACAAAACCAACTCAGTCCCGCCAAAGGAAACTAAGCCCTAAGAAAGACACAAAACAAACAAATGACAATACTATCCCTCGCTTCCTAGCCCAGAAAACAGGAGAAAACTGTTCAAAGGAAAAGGCGGCTCACCCTTTCAGCTTCAGCCTAGGCACGCATAAGCACTGAGTTTACACACCAGTGGCGGCTCTCACAGAGCGCGCTTACACAGATACAAAATCACGCTAAAAGTTGGAAACCAGGGCCAGGTCTGCGTCTGCTGTCAAATCTGCTCACTCGCTTCTCTCTCTCCTTCAGCAGCTGTCAGAGCGGCCTTTTGAACGCAGTCACGTGTTCCACGGTCCAATCAGCAGCTCACTACTCTTCATTAGGGGAAGGACCTGCAGAGAGTCTTAAGCACAGCAAAGAGACACCGAAACAAACAGCTCACACAGACTTCTTATGGCCACAGTCGTAACACTCTAATGTAAGCGTCCTGTTAATGTTGGTGGCACAATGGACCCAGAGAAAGCACAAAGGGGCAGCAGTGCATGGCAGGAATGCATTTGTTACTTGGAAATTCTGATACCCCTTCATAAGAAGTATGGGATGGGCGAAACTTCAGTATCTTCGATGTACTGTTCCTGTGTGATTTATTACTATTAATGAAGGCGACTCGCCGCCGAGCTAACACTGTTAGCTGGCGTTAGCTGAGATTGGGTCATAGACTGCAGACTGGGCCGTTTCTAAATGCTCAAGTACACAAGTCCGTACTTGCGTTCTCACAAGTCCAGACTTCGTAAGTTCACAGTGCAGTCCAGACTTCCCGAGAATGCAGTGCGATCGTTCTACAGCTGGAACGGAGGTGTACTTGATGATATCACAGCTCCGGAGTTTTTACTGCCGTACCCTCTTAATTTAACTGTGAGTAATATTTGCAATGGAAATATTTGCAATGCATGACATAAAAAAATTACACGATGTAGTAGATTTCTTTAAGAAAAAAAAAGATAATTTAAAAAACTATCTTAAGCACTTTGGCAACATTTTTACATATCATCTGTTTCGTAATGTTTCATAATAAGCTTCATACATTGAGTAACTTAATGGAACACATGTAATCTGTAATCTGTAGTGGAATACATTTTAAAATTAACCTTCCCAACACTGGCAACAGTGTCCAATAAGTTCATCCTGCATACTTTGATTCTCAGCAGTTACAGTTTATTTTGTTGTGGGACGACAACAGTTGCAATGCAACGGCATTCTTGGGCCACAAGGACCTTTGAGCTCTCTCTCTCTCTCTCTCTCTCTCTCTCTCTCTCTCTCTCTCTCTCTCTCACACACACACACACACACACACACACACACACACACACATTACTTTTTAAACAAAAACAAAACAAAACAAAAATGCTGGGGCAGGGATAGCTGAGTAGGTAGAGTGGTTGCCCCATGATTGGAAGGTCGGGGGTTAGACTCCACTGAACAGCTACCCTGAGGTACCCCTGAGCAAGGTACCGTTCCTACACGCTGCTTCCCAGGCGCTGCATAGGTGGATGCCCACTGCTTCACTGGTGAATGGGTTAAATGCAGATTAGTAATTTCCCTACGGGGACTAACACATACACATTATTATTATTATTACACACAATTATACATTGTCCATTATAAACTTTGGCGTTTGCAGGTTTCTGTTTTTCACAAGTGAAAACTCTTGTGACTTTTAGATTTCTTTGTGTTATTGTTTTTATTCTGCACTTGCTTTCTCTGCCACCAGTTCCCATTTAGTTCCCTTTTCCCTGTTTCTACCTCTGTTCTATTTCAGATTTCTTTGAATCTTCCTTCTCATATTGTTTCTCTCTCTCTCTCTGTCTTAGTCCTCCTGTCTCAGCCCAATTACTTCAGGCTTCCTTCATGTTAGATGGCCACACAGGTTTCAGATCTTTGTCTCTCTTTTTCCACTAATTCTCACACACACACACACGCACACACACACACACACACACACACACACACACACACACACACACACACACACAGAAAGCCTCTGTCTGACAGGGAACTCATGCACAAACACACACAAGAAGAGGATATCAAGCAGGCGTGCTCTCCATTAATATTTTACTAATATGACAGTTGGGTATGATGTGTGTGTGTGTGTGTGTGTGTGTGTGTGTGTGTGTGTGTGTGTGTGTGTGTGATGTGTACCCATCACTTTTAATGAGGGCAGGCAAAGCATATGGAGAGAGGCAGGAAGGCGTTTTCCAGTGTCTTTTTTATTTTCCCTTTGAGTGAAAGTGTGCACGTGTGTGCACGCGTTTGTACAAAGTCGAAACAACAGTGGTGAGAAACGAGGGAGTGTGTGCAGATTGCTGCAAAGTGAACACACTGTCAAAAAGACAGATGTCAAGCATTTCATAACTGTGAAGCTCAAACTTTCTTCTACATCTCATTTAACTGGGCGCGCTGGCTAAGAACACATTGTTTACAGCAATAGCAACATAAGCACTCAACAGGCTGAAAACTTATGCATGCACATATAGTGATACAAAGGAAATGCTTTACTGGTGTTTCCCATGAGTGCGTTTGAATATTCAAATCAAATCAACTCACTTCTATTGTCACATCACATGTGCAGGTACATTGGTACAGCACATGCGAGTGAAATTCTTGTGTGCGAGCTTCACAAGCAACAGAGGTGTGGAAAAATTACAAAAACAGAAGAACAAGCAAAATATAAGAATGGGTAAATCTGAGAGTTATATGAATAAATATATGTACAATATAAGAGTGTATGCATATTACTGAATGTGTATACTAAATATGTATATCTACGTGTGTGTGTGTGTGTGTGTGTGTGTGTGTGTGTGTGTGTGTGTATAAATATTTTAAAAATTAAATAGAATAAACAATAAAATAAAATATACAGAGGTTTACGGGACCAGATGCTGCAGAACCTCCTTCCTGATGGAAGTAGTCTGAACAGTTTATGGCTGGGGTGACTGGAGTCCTTGATGATCCTCCCCGCTTTCCTCAGGCAGCGCTTCCTGTAGATGTCTTGGAGGGAGGGAAGCTCACCTCCAATTATCCGTTCAGAGCACCGCACTACTCGCTGGAGAGCTTTGCAGTTGTAGGCGGTGCTGTTGCCGTACCAGGTGGTGATGCATCCAGTGAGGATGCTCTCAATGGCACAGTGATAGAAGGTCCTGAGGATGCGGGGGCTCATGCCGAATCTTTTCAGTCTCCTGAGAAAGAAGAGGCGCTGCTGCGCCTTCTTCACTGTTTTGTTTGTGTGTACTGACCACGTGAGATCCTCAGCCAGATGTACACCAAGGAAGCGGAAGCTGCTCACTCTCTCCACAGCAGCGCCGTTGATGGTGATGGGGGTGTGTACTTCTCTGCACCTCCGGAAGTCCACTATCAACTCCTTTGTCTTTGCGACGTTGAGGGTGAGATGGTTGTCTTGACACCAGTGGGTCAGGGTGCTGACCTCCTCCCTGTAAGCCGTCTCATCACCGTTGGTGATAAGACCCACCACTGTAGTGTCGTCCGCAAACTTCACAATGATGTTGGAGCTGTTAGTGGCTGTGCAGTCGTAGGTGTAGAGTGAGTACAGGAGAGGGCTCAGTACACACCCCTGTGGAGCACCAGTGTTCAGTGTGATGGGGGATGAGGTGATGCTGCCCAGTCTGACCACTTGGCGTCTGTCAGACAGGAAGCTAAGGATCCAGCTGCAGAGGGAGCTGCTCAGTCCTAGATCCTGCAGTTTCCTGTCCAGCTTCGAGGGAACGATGGTATTGAATGCTGAGCTGTAATCTACAAACAGCATCCTCACATACGTGTCTCTCTTCTCCAGGTGTGACAGGGCAGTGTGTAGTGTCAGGGCTATGGCATCATCAGTGGACCTGTTGTGGCGGTATGTGAACTGTAGAGGGTCCAGTGAGTCGGGTAGTGCAGAGCAGATGAAGTCCCTGACCAGCTTCTCGAAGCATTTGCTCATGATAGGGGTCAGGGCTACAGGTCGCCAGTCGTTCAGTGATGAGATGATGGGGTAGGATTTGGGTAGAGGGACGATGGCGGCTATTTTGAAGCAGGCTGGGACTACAGACAGAGAGAGGGAAAGGTTGAAGATGTGTCTGCTGTAACATTTAGAGCTTTACTGCAGGGCATCAGTTGACACATGCAGTGGGTCCACTGTACAGACACGAGGCTCTGTGGAGCTTTGGAATCAACCTTAAACTAAATAAAGAGTTTCAGGAGGTCATGAAACTAAATCAGAATCCCGTGCTAACAGGAAGAGGGTCAAGCTGCAAACAGTCACTGTTATGGCCACATCTGGGCTGTTTGAATGTGGTGGCTCTAAATGGGAGAAGAGAACTAAATAAGGTCATGCTGTTTTGTCTTATTATAGGTTTATGGCAGGGGTGTCAAACATAAGGCCTGTGGGCCTGAATTGGACCAGTAAAGACTGATCTGGTCCATTGGAAGGCTTTGGAAAATGTGAAGAAGGGGAAGCATTTTGAACATTTGATGATGATGTAAAATGAGTTTGACATTCTTGATTTACGGTATCCAGATTGCTTGTAGGTATTTGAGTGGATGTGTCACTGAGTTCAATCTGAGGGCTAAGACAAAGCCAAGAGAATATTAAAGACAGAGAAAACTAAAGAAAAAATTATACTGAACATGTAAGGTGTGTGTGTGTGTGTGTGTGTGTGTGTGTGTGTGTGTGTGTGTGTGTGTGTGTGTGTGTGTGTGTGTGTGTGTGAAAGAGAATTAGGGCCAGGCAGTCTGAAGGCCAGACACTGAAAAAAAAATCAGAGTCTATGGTTCTGCTAAATGTCAGTGTGTGTGTGTGTGTGTGTGTGTGTGTGTGTGTGCGTGCGCGCGCGCGCGCGGGCTCACTCCTCCTGCAAGCCCTAAACTCCTCTTACCCCTACAGAGACACACCCCCACACACGCCTCCACCTCATTAGCAGCAGGACATGACATTTCTGGACCATTTCGGCCAGGCAGTGGCACTCAGGGTGGGGCTGGGGGAGGTGGGGAGCATGACAGAATCTTTAATTCCTCGTTTTGTCCATATTCATAACTGGTTGCACTGAAAAATTGGTGAAATAAGAACAAGTCCTTTTAATCCAAAAGGAGGTTACTGGGAAGATATTTGTGCCACACTCAGGTTATATATGTCGGTTCACTGTCACTACAGTTTATGAACTGATTACCCAACAGGTTTCAGTTATTGATATTATGTTTTAAACACATGTTTGAGTAGCAAACTCGTGCTGCTGGCATGGAAATATTTTCATTTGACAGATGGTGGCAGAAGAATGGCATTTCACTGTGCTCTTGAAAAAAATTAAAAAAGAGGAAGACAAAGAAACAATGGGAATGTTTTTTTTGCCTGTCTCGTTTGGATCTTTAGCCATCAGAATTGTTGTCTGAAGGCCAAGAAAGATGCCAAGTGGATTTACTTTACCAAGTGGATCATCATGGCCTTATTGGTCCATTTGATTGACCTTTATTATAATTATGTATTTTTTTTATTTTTGTTTTTTAAAGATGGGGCAGACATGACTGGGGGATAGGACAGGGAGAAAGAATGAAAGAAGGAGAGGGAGAGAAAGAGAAACAGAGGGGAGAAGAGATGGTGAGAAGGGGGGAAGAAAAACAAACAAACAAACAAAACACCTGGATCACCTGTATGGAGAGAAAAAACCAGAAGAGAAAACAAACAACAAAGAGCAACATAATAAAAACAATACCATCACAATAAACTAGCTAACAGTAGATAACAGTAGATACTAAATATTACATGTTATTGTTTTTTTGTTTTTTTCCCCCTTTTTTAATTTCACCTGTTGAGAAAGAAAAAAAAAACAAGCAAACAAAAAGAGCAACATAATAAACAACATCACGATGATATATGGGAATATAACTGTAAATATTAAATATTAAACATTATTGTGCAGCACGTAAGATCGACAGTGCACAGTGTGCTTTGAGGTAGGAGCCAAAAAGGGTGTAGTTTGTGGGTGTGATCACCCGTGTGTACACCTGTGAGCATGGACGCGCTTGTTTTTAAAAGGTTCCTTCATGTAATGATCTGCTAGAGGGTGTGGGGGGGCCACAGCCCCGTCCTCCAGGGCATGAAGCAGGTATGGAGGAGATCAAAACCGTGAGCTCCGCCGGCAGCCAGCTGTGCCAGAGTGACCGAGCCCCAGGCCG
Organism: Maylandia zebra; assembly: GCF_041146795.1. Taxonomy (NCBI): domain Eukaryota; kingdom Metazoa; phylum Chordata; class Actinopteri; order Cichliformes; family Cichlidae; genus Maylandia; species Maylandia zebra. Next base: position 376,439 of record NC_135173.1, read on the forward strand.
AGAGGCCGAGGGCACCCCACCCCTGAAGTGGCCCGAGCGAGCCCCAGGCTCCAGGCCCCAATAAGCAGCCACCAAGGAGTGAGCCAGTGTGTACCTGGACGCCCACCCCCGGACACAAAGACCCACCAAACCTCCAAAACTCCAAACCTCCCTCCACCCGCTCATATGTAGTGTTGATGATGCCTCCCCTGCACCCTGGTGACACACCTTTACCCCAAGGCCCTGCATGTGTGGGTGGTTGTGGTGGAGCGGGAAGAGGGAGGCAGCTGGAGATGGGGAGGGAAGGAAGGGAGGGGCAAGTGACCCCTCCCTGGGGCCAGCTCCCCCGCTGACCCCAGTAGGCACCCCCATACTCTGCAACCCACCAGGGAAAGGGGGCCCAGGCCCATCTGGACTGGGGCCCAGTACAGCAGCGCCGCCCGGCCCCACAGAGCCCGGGACAGCCCACCCGACCCCCACCTCAGAGAAAGCTGCACCCACCCCGTCATCCGCTCATCTTCCAGACTACACAAGACAATAGACGCCCAGGCTGAGATCTTCCTCCACCTCTCCTGTATCTCCCCCTCCTGCAGTCAGTTCCTGAAGAGAGGAAAGCTCCTGCAAGATGTAACAACCTCCCCCACCAGTTGCTGAGCCCCCCAGGTAGTTCGATGCACCTGCGCCAGTACTGGGCCCCCATACACCCACACGCTCACAACCCCGGCAACACACCAACCATGACCCAAGCCCCCGAGACCCAGCCAGGGCCCCAGCCCAGAGACGGAGCGCCACCAGAATCTCACGCCCGTCCCGGACCCACCCAGGGGCAGCCAGGCTACCAGGTCACTAACCCACGTCCATCAGCACAGACCCTCCCCTAGCCCCGCTGCACGCAGCTACGAGGAAACCGTCACCTAAGAGCCAACTGAGCAATTAATAGGCCATGACCGCTACCCCGGGTTGAGCCCCCCAAGGAAGATGCTCCTGGGGAACCCCCGACGCCCTAAGCCTGTCCCTACCCCCACACCAATCACAACAGCGAAGGTGGGGCTAAACTATGACCCCCCCACTAGGTGATGGAGCTGATCAAAGGAGCCCAGAGCAATTGATCTGATGTGGTGGCAGAGGCTGTATCGAGACCAGTGTTGGGACTAACGCGTTATTAAGTAACGCGTTACAGTAACTACATTATTATTGTGGTAACGAGCACGATAACTAGTTATTATGCCAAAATCAGGAACGCGTTAGTCGTTACTGGGATTTAGATAGGGTCGTTACTCGTTACTTCGTGTGGTGGCTATCGCGGAGCTTCCACAGATTCAGTAACATTAGCAAGTGGTGGAGGCCAGCAGGTGGATGAAGGAAAAGGGACGCAGAAGGAAAAGAGACCCGAGGCGGCCGCCGGTCCAAGTGTGAACTGAACTTCAGGTAAGAAGTTATGACCTGCAGTCTATCTGGGTCAGATATGAACCAAGTTTAGGTGGAGTTTATTTTCATTATTCTGACTTTTTCCGTACTGCGTGCTAGCTAGCATGACGGAGTTTCTATACAGCTGGGTGGGTGCTATGAAGTTAATGATGTTGAACTTTATTTTGTTCATAAGTTATTAGAGTTGCCAACCGTCCCGTCTGGTATTCAGAGAAAATATTACGCGTTTCTTATTGAGGTGAAAAGGAACAGTTTTTCCCGTAATTCAGCTACAATGAAAAAGGCACAAAGCTGGAGTTATTCTGTCTTTATGTTGCACAGCTGCCTCTTCTTCTCTCATCCTCTCCCCCTCCCTCTCCCGTTTCTACTTCAATCATGAAAACTGATCAATGATCAGCTGATCGTCTCTCTTGTTTGTTTATCGCCCACTTTGCGCCGAAAGAGAAAACCAGCCGATGTCGCGCTAAACAACAGCAGCACGTTTAAGCTTGATCAGCTGTTGTTAGAATTTATTTAATATTCATTTCTAGTATCAGCTGATGTTTGCTGGAGCCACAACTGTAAACCTGCTGGTCATGATATGGTTTGGTTATCTGGTGAGAGGGAAACATGAAGATGAAACCAGGAGATGTCCTTACTGGATCATCAGAGTTGAACAGGTGATGGAGAAACAGGTTTACCTTTTAGGTGACATGAATGAGTTGAAGGGAAGTTATGAACTGTTTCTGAGAGACAAATAACACCAGGATCCTTTTTTAGGTAGCTGACAGCTGGTAACTGTGCAGGTGTGGATCTAGCAAAGTGTTGCCAGGGGTCCATGTAGGGCATTAACAGGGAATGGGGGGCACAAAGAAATACTTTTCTTTGTTATTCTCATTTAAAATGCCTAGCTTTTAAAAAATTATTATCTGAATCTTTCAACAAACGATTGATAGATTGATGCATATATACCATCAAAACAGTGTACATCACTGTCACAACAGTGTTTATTTTCATTCAAAGGCTTTATGATTTTTCCTATAATGGTGGGCCAGTCTCTAGTTGTCCTTGGGCAAGACACTTCACCCGTTGCCCACTGGTGGTGGTCAGAGGGCCCGGTGGCGCCAGTGTCCGGCAGCCTCGCCTCTGTCAGTGCGCCCCAGGGTGGCTGTGGCTACAATGTAGCTTGCCATCACCAGTGTGTGAATGTGTGTGTGAATGGGTGGATGACTGGATATGTAAAGCGCTTTGGGGTCCTTAGGGACTAGTAAAGCGCTATATAAATACAGGCCATTTACCATTTATCTAGTCAAAATGCCCGGGCCAATTTTCTGTCCCAGTCCAGCCCTGTATGCAGCTCATCTGCAGTCTGGTGTTACCTCTCACACGCTCCTGCACACCAAATCTGGAACTACTGTCCATCATGTGTCGTCCTTTTTATCTACCTCGGGAATTTACATCGGTCATTATAAGTGCTGTTTATATTCCACCACAAGTGGACACGGTCACCGCCTTATGCGAGCTGCATGAGGCACTCACACAGCACCAGACACAACACCGGGACGCTGCGCTTATTGTGACGGGGGACTTTAATAGCGCCAACCTCAAACGCGCAGCGCCGAACTTTTATCAACACATCTCCTGCCCCTCCAGAGGTGAAAGGACACTGGACCACTGCTACACTACAGTCAAGGACGGCTACAAGGCACAATCCCGCCCTCCTTTTGGCAAATCTGATCACGCCGCCATCTTCCTCATCCCAAAATACAAACAAAGGCTGAAACAGGAAGTTCCGGTTCAGAGGAAGGTCGCGCGCTGGACGGATCAATCGGTGGCCGCGTTACAGGACGCACTCGATGACGCAGACTGGGGCATGTTCAGAAACAACTCCGACGATGACGTCAACGTGTTTACGGAAGCGGTTGTGGGATTCATCGGGAAACTAGCGGATGATACCGTGGAGACAAAGACTATCACAACGTTTCCCAACCAGAAGCCGTGGGTGGATAAAACCATCCGCGACGCTCTGAGATCCCGCACCGCTGCCTACAACACGGGACTCATGACGGGGGACATGGACCCGTACAAAGCCGCGTCATATAACGTGCGGAGGGCAGTGAAAGAGGCGAAGCAGCGCTACGGGAGGAAACTAGAGTCACAACTCCAACAGAGTGACTCTAGGAGCCTGTGGCGGGGACTAAGGACAATAACGGACTATAAAGCACCAACAACCGGTATGACGAACGCGGCCGTGACTCTGGCAGACGAGCTGAACACTTTCTATGCTCGCTTCGAGGCTGCAGCTAAGGACTCCAACAATGCTAGTGTTAGCGGCGCTAACGGCTGCAGACAGGAAGATACTGCCAGCACCGGAAACGTGCTCGTCATCTCCGAGCATGAAGTAAGGAGAGCCTTCAAGAGAGTGAACACCAGGAAAGCAGCAGGACCAGACGGCATCCCAGGTCGTATCCTCAGAGACTGCGCATACCAGCTAGCTCCTGTGTTCACTGAGATATTCAACATCTCTCTATCTCAGTCGGTGATCCCCACATGCTTCAAAGAGTCCATCATTGTTCCTGTCCCGAAGAAACCCCACCCTGCTTCTCTCAATGACTATCGCCCTGTAGCCCTCACCTCAGTAGTGATGAAGTGCTTTGAACGCCTGGTCAGAGACTTCATCATTTCTTCACTACCAGACACACTGGACCCACTACAGTTTGCTTACCGTCCAAATCGTTCCACGGACGATGCCATCTCTCATCTCCTCCACACATCACTCACTCACTTGGACACTAGAAGGGGGAATTATGTTAAAATGCTCTTCATAGACTACAACTCTGCATTTAACACCATAATTCCCTCCACACTCACCACCAAGCTGGAGCATCTGGGACTCAGCTCATCTATGTGTCTGTGGATCTCCAACTTCCTAACTGGCAGACCACAGGCAGTAAGGATGGGCGGACATGTCTCAGCCTCCACCACTCTCAGCACTGGAGCCCCCCAGGGGTGTGTTCTGAGCCCCCTGCTGTACTCTTTGTACACATATGACTGTGTGGCCACTACCAGCTCCACCACCATCATCAAGTTTGCTGACGACACCGTCGTGGTGGGCCTGATCTCTGATAACAACGAGACGGCCTACGTGAAGGAGATTAGGAATCTGGAGAACTGGTGCCAGAGGAACAACCTCCTTCTAAACGTCAGTAAGACAAAGGAGCTGATAGTGGACTTCAGCACTAAGCAGGAGAGGAACTACCAGACCCCCGTCATCAACGAGTGCCCAGTGGAGAGAGTGGACAGCTTCAAATACCTCGGAGTTCACATCACGCAGGACCTGTCATGGTCCTGTCACATCAACACCGTGGTGAAAAAGGCCCGACAGCGTCTCTACCACCTCAGACGCTTGAGAGACTTCCAACTGCCCTCCAAGGTGCTCAGGAACTTTTACTCGTGCACCATAGAGAGCATCCTGGCGGGAAACATCTTAACCTGGTTCGGGAACAGCACCATGCAGGACAGACGAGCTCTACAGAGGGTTGTGCGGTCAGCTGAGCGCACCATCCGCTCCGAGCTCCCTGACCTGCACTCAATCTACAGCAGGCGGTGCTGGACCAAGGCCAGGAAGATCGTGAAGGACCTCAGCCATCCCAACAACAGACTGTTCTCTCTGCTGAGGTCAGGAAAGCGATTCCGCTCCCTGAAGACCAACACAGAGAGACTGAGGAGGAGCTTCTTCCCGCAGGCGATACGGTCTCTCAATCACACCACCACACAGTACTGACCCACACATACAGTTCTTACACACACTGGACATTCTGGACATTGTTTCACTTCATTACTTAAATCACGCTGCTGTTATTGTGTATATGCTGCTGTTATTGTGTATATATTTATTTATATTTCTTCATACATTCTTATATAGTTCTATATTGTGTATTTTGTTGTACAGTTATTTTATTTTCAACTTTAATTTATATATTTAATCTTATTCTCCCAGTTAAATTTACCCTTCATTCTAATTTGTGTTGTACAGTTATTTCATTTTTAACCTTAATTTATATTTTATTCCTTCCTAGTTAAATTCCTATTCCTTAGTTAAATTTACCCTTTTTAATTTTTCATATTTAATCAATCAATCATCAATCAATCTTTATTTCCTATCTTATTCATAGCCTTTTCCTTTTTTGTTTTCTTTAGGTCACGAGCAGTTGTCCAAGCATTTCACTACATATCGTACTGTGTATGACTGTGTACGTGACAAATAAAAATTTGAATTTGAAATTTGAATTTGAATTTGAATTTACCTACATCTTCCTATTCAGAAGGCAGAATTTCTGAGTTCTGAGTACAATCGAAAGCACCACGACTGCAGTTTTTGTGTTGGATGTAAAAGGTGCACATGACTCTGTGACGTAGGCTAGAATCATGGCAGCAGTCAATGACGGTCCAGGCGTGGGATTTCTCTCGTGGGAATATGCACATTATCTTTTCCTTTCTATTGGTAGGTGGCACAGTGCACTTGTGGCAAGTAAGCAAGCTAGAAGACTGGCAAAGTTATGGAAGAAACACATTAACAAGAGAATTCTGAGTAAAACCGAAGTTACTTTCCCTAGTAACTAGTTACTTTGAAAGTAACGAGTAACTTGAAGTAACTGAGTTACTTTTGAGAGAAGTAACTAGTAATGTAACTAAGTTACTATTTTAAAGTAACTTACCCAACACTGATCGAGACTAATGTGATCTAATAGATAATTTCTATATTGGTTAGAATTAAGATTGTTTTTATTTTTCCAGTTCATGAGGACTGTTTTCTTGGCTATGCATAGGGCAGTGGAAACCATATGGGCGATATTCTTATCTGTAGTGACATTATCTAAGCTGCCCAACAAACACACTAAGAGGGAAGTTGGAATGTTACATTTCAGACACTTTGATAAGTCTTCACATATCTCGTGCCAAAACTTCTGAACCGGTGGACAGAACCAAAGAGCGTGAATATAATTGTCCGGTGAATTGGTTTGGCAGTGTGAGCAGTTGTTGGTAGACGTAAAGCCCATCTTGAACATCCGATGACCTGTATAGTGCACTCTATGTAATATTTTGTATTGAATTAATTGAAGTCTGGGATTTCTAATTAGATGAAAGGTTTTTAAGCAAATCTGAGACCAGAAGTTTAGGTCTAAGTTAACTGATAAATCCGCTTCCCATTTTGCAATAGGAAGTGATATTGATTCATCTGTTTTAGAAAGCATTCTGTATATTTTGGATAGTAATTTGGGGGTTTTAAGAGTAAGAAATTGAACCACACTTGGTGGTGTTTGTAGTTCAACTTGACCCGGTTTAAATTTCTTTTTTACTATGGATTTAATTTGTTGATATTCTAAAAATCTTTTCTTGTTGATCCCATATTGTGTAACTAGTCCGTCAAATGAGATAAATTCTGTTCCTTCTAGTATATGTTCTAAATATTTGATTCCTTTATCACTCCAATCTGAAAAGTTTATCATATTATTGTTTTGTAATATGTCAGGGTTGTTCCAGATAGGTGTACGTTTGCATGGGATTAATGAAGACGCCGTCAATTTTAGAAACTCCCACCATGCTGTCAGAGAAGAGCTGATGTTGATGCTTTTAAAGCATTCATGTCGTTGGATGTTTGAGCTGATAAATGGTAGGTCTGAAATCTCCAGATTATTGCAAAGTGCTTGTTCTACATCTAGCCAAGGTTCATCTAAGAGGGTATGTTTTAGCCATCCTGAGATAAACTGAAGCCTGTTGGCTAAGAAGTAGTGCTGAAAGTTAGGCAGTTCTAATCCTCCTTTATCCTTGGTCTTTTGTAGTGTTTTTAAGCTTATACGTGGGGGTTTATTTTTCCAAAGGAATTTGGACATACATGAATCTAGAGATCTGAACCAATCTTGTGGCGGTTTAGTTGGGATCACTGATAATAAATAATTAATTTTTGGTAAGACCATCATTTTTATAGCGGCAACGCTTCCCATGAGTGATATGGGTAGACATTTCCATCTAGCCAGATCACCTTCTACTTTCTTTAAAAGTGGGATATGGTTTAATTTAGTTAGATCTGCAAGCTTGGGAGAAACATTAATACCTAAATATTTTATATTTCCCGATTGCAGTGGTGTAGAAGAGGAATTATGGAGGGAGCAATTAATCGGTAGAACTGTAGATTTTGACCAGTTAATTGAGTAATCTGATATTCTTGCAAAAGAGTTTATCAATTCAATCACCCCAGAGATATTGGTTTGTGAATTTTGGAGAAAGAGTAACACACCATCCGCATAAAGGCTGATTTTATGTTCCACGTTCTTGCATTTTATGCCCTTAATTATTGAATTCTGTCTAATTGCTGCTGCTAGTGGTTCAATAAAAATTGCAAACAGTGAAGGGGAGAGTGGGCATCCCTGCCTGGTGCCCCTCAAGAGACAGAAGCTGGAGGATGTCTGGTCATTTGTTCTAACACAAGCTGTTGGGGAATTATATAATATTTTTAACCAGTTTATGAAAGAGGATCCAAAACCAAATTTGTGTAAAGTTGCAAATAGAAATTTCCAGTTAACTCTGTCGAATGCTTTTTCTGCGTCTAAAGAGAATATTGTAGTTTCTAGGTTTTTACTGTATGAGTAGTCTATCAAATTAAGTAATCTACGTGTATTTGTTGATGAGTGCCGACCTTTTATGAAACCAGTTTGGTCAGGATGAATTAAGAGGGGGGTTATTTTCTCCAGTCTCTTTGAGAGAGCTTTGCAGATTATTTTAAGGTCTACATTTATAAGGGATATTGGACGATAGCTTGAGGGATATACAGGGTCTTTGCCTGGTTTTAGCAGGAGATTAATGTTTGCAGAATTCATATTTGATGGAAGTCTGCCCTTTTCTTTGCTTTCCAACAACGTTCTGTAGAAAACTGGTGCTAGAATCGACCAGAATTCTTTGTAGAATTCTGCAGGAAAGCCGTCTGGACCTGGAGCCTTATTATTGGGCATACTTATCAGGGCTTCCTGGAGTTCACCTGGTGTCAGTGGTGAATCCAGTGTCATTGCTTGAGTGTCCAATAATTTTGGAAGAGTTATGTTGTCTAAAAACTGATCAATTTCCTTTTTAGATGGGTTATTTGTGGTGAATACAACGTTTTATAGAAATCCCTGAAAATGTTGTTCATTTGTATTGGGTCATATATTGTGTTCCCAGATGAATCTTGAACAGCACATATAGTTGTTTTTTCTTTATTTATTTTTAGCTGGTTTGCTAGAAATTGACCGGATTTATTACCATGTTCATAATTTTGTAAGCGTAGTCTTTGTACTAAGAATTTTGTTTTTTTTATCAATTATCTCATTTAATTCTAGTTTTGTTTTGCGTATTTTGTTCAATGTTTCCTGATCTTGGTGGGACGCGTAGGCTTCTTCTAGTGATTTGATGGTTTTTTCTAATTCCTGAATATTTTTTTCTTCTTTCTTTTCATGTGATGAGAAAGAAATTATTTTACCTCTCATCACAGCTTTCCCTGTGATAGGTTTGTATCTTGAACTCAGTTATCGCTCCACAAAGCAGCAAAAAACTCACTTCTCTCTCCACAAAGCAGCGAGGAACTCAGTTATCGCTCCACAAAGTAGCGAACTTCTCAACGCCTCACAAAGTGGCGGAGAACAACGCAACCACACGGTTATAGAGTCGGGCTCTAGGAACTTACTTGGTGTTGATTAGCGTATAATCTCAGCCTCGGATCCCGCCGATCGTCATTCATGGAGGAGGAAAGACAGACAGTTAATCCACAGCAACTTCCTGGCTGACGTCAGTCTTTCAGTGTGTTTCTTCTCCCCTCGGTGAATGTCGACTCCAGGGATCCGGCATCGAAGGACCAATTTATGATAGGTTTGTAGCTTGAACCTATTCGCTGGAACGTTGAAGACAATATAATTACACAGCAAAGCAAGACACGAAGTAGGCAAAGTTCTTCATGTTTCTCGTGCACGGGAGAGAACCGGACAAACGCCGTTCCTTCGCTTGACCCCAGTTGCTCTCGTCCGCTCCCCCGTAACACTGCTCTTTTATTGAGGTCACATGAATATGCATAGGTTCATTAACATATGACATCTACATACAAACAAAGAGTACCTTGCCTCTGTGTGTGTGTGTGTGTGTGCGTGTGTGGGGGGGGGGGGGGGGGGGGGGGGTCAGAGTATGGCCCCATAAAAGACTTCCCTTAACCTGCTGGTCTGGAAAATCCAACAGTTCATCTATATGTAAAAAAGCACTTAGACTAAAACTGACATAGCTACGTTAATCCTACCGTAAAACAATAAAACAAGGTACGACCTCTTCCCATGCTCCCAGGATGTAGGTGTGCATTCCTGGAATGCACACCAAGCCTTTGCAGCCTGCTTAATGTCACACATCCTATCACTACACAATTGATTATACACCTCTAAGCATATATGGTTAAATATTTCTAAGCATAAATGACAATCAACAATACAAAACCTAACACCCTGCTTCCCATAGAACAGAAGCTGATGTTCCGGGAGCGTCATTATAGTCTAAATATGAAGTCCACTCTTTTTTAAAATATTTAATAAGTCTTCATCTTTAAGCAGTGATGTATTATATCTCCAGTTTTTACTTGGCGTAGTATTATTCTTGTGCATTAGTGTTAAAGATACAGGACCATGATCGCTGAGAGCTATAGGGTGAATCTCAGTGTCTGAAATGTCACTCAGCAGTGAGCTGCTGACCAAAAAATAATCCAGACGAGAGTAGGAGTAATGAACATGCGAGAAAAAAGTATATTCCTTACTGGTGGGGTGAAGGGAGTGCCTGTCACAGGCTGGGTCTCTGACCCAGCGCTCTGAGTTCATTTTGTATTTGTCTCATTTTAGATATGTGTAGTTTGTGTCATTCCTATTTAGCTTTAGTTAAGGAAAGGCAGTTGTTATTTATTGTTTCCTTGGTTTCTATGTTTGAGTCCTTGTATCATTCATCACGTGTTAGGTCTGTTAAGCTTGTGTTGTCATGTCTAGTTTCAGTGTTTCCTGTTTTATTTTGAAGGAGTCATGTGTTCTTTGTTCATTGTATTTAGTTTCACTTCCCCTGTCCTGTCATTAGGTTCATGTCAGTCAGCTGTTCCTCCATGTGTTCCCACTTCCCCTAATCACCTCCTGTGTATTTAAGTCCTGGGGCAGGGATAGCTCAGTAGGTAGAGTGGTGGCCCCATGATCGGAAGGTCGGGGGTTCGACTCCACTGAACGGCTACCCTGAGGTACCCCTGAGCAAGGTACTGTCCCTACACAACGCTCCCCGGGCGCTGCACTGGTGGCTGCCCACTGCTTCACTGGGTGAATGGGTTAAATGCAGAGGAACAATTTCCCTATGGGGACTAACACGCACACTTTACTTTACACTGTGTTTTCAGTGTGTCATTGTCAGATCATCTGCTTTGTTTGCAAGCCAAGAAGTTGCGTCAAGTTTCCTCATGTCAAGTCCATGGTCCTGTTGTAGGTTTTTAAGTTAATTTAGCTCACCCAGTTTAGTTTATTGTTAACCTTGCATTTTGCCTTTTGTTTACAGTTATTTTGCCAGCCTCGTTTTCTGTTATTCAAGTCATGTTTCACATTTTGTTTCCGTCTGCATTTGGGTCCACCCTTCACTCTACACACAGTCAGCCCTGCTGATTGTGACAGTGCCATGCATCACAAAGACCAAAGTCGCTCATATACTGTTTGATTAGAATAGAATAGAATAGAATAGAATTCAACTTTATTGTCATTGCACATGCACAGGTACAGGGCAACGAAATGCAGTTTGCATCCATCCAGAAGTGCTTAGTGATATAGATATATTACAATATATATTAGCAATAATATAGATATGTAAGTATATTACAGAAATGGGTCTATTATGGTATGTTATAATGTACACGGTATGAAGTATGTTGTGAATATTCTATAACTATAAGTATGTACAGGCTGTAGTGAGTACAAGCTATGTACAGGCTATGGACAGGATATAAATATGAAAAACTATACAGAATATGAAATAAATAACTTTACAGAATCTGAGATATACAGCTATACAGAAATGGGAACTATGCAAGTTGTAAACAGTTGTAGGGTTAAAAATTATCGTATGTACAGAATGATTGTTTACACAGGGCTATACAGTAGTGCAGTTAAGGTAAGTGAGGGTGTAGATAGTTTCTACAGAGACTATATAAAGTGCTAGTGGTTGTGAGTGGTGGTTCACTCCATGTTATTATTGTGTGTTTGAGGGTACAGTTGTCCATTGTGTGTGTGTGTGTATGTTCAGTCCATGAGTTAACGTGGGTCAGATGTCAGGAGGCAGAGTTCAGGAGTCTGACAGCTGTGGGGAAGAAGCTGTTCCGGTACCTGGTGGTCTTAGTCCGGAGGCTCCTGTAGCGCCTCCCAGAGGGCAGGAGGGTGAAGAGTCCATGTGATGGGTGACTGGGGTCTTTGATGATTTTCCCAGCCCTTTACAGACACCGCTTCCTGTAGATGTCTTTTATGGCAGGAAGTGGTGCTCCGGCGATGCGCTGGGCAGTTTTCACGACCCTCTGCAACGCCTTCCGGTCCGAGGCAGAGCAGTTCCCGTACCAGACTGTTATACAGTTGGTCAGGATGCTCTCGATGGTGCAGCGATAGAAGTTCACCAGGATTTCTGAGGACAGGTGGTTCTTCCTCAGAGTCCTCAAGAAGAAGAGGCGCTGGTGAGCCTTCTTGACCAGCTTGGAGCAGTTGGTCGTCCAGGTGAGATCCTCGGAGATGTGGACTCCCAGGAACTTGAAGCTGCTCACACGCTCCACAGCCGTCTCCTTAATGTGGATGGGTGGATGTGGGTCAGCATTCCTCCTGTAGTCCACGATGAGCTCCTTGGTCTTCTCGGTGTTAAGCAGCAGGTTGTTTGTGTCGCACCACTCAGCCAGACGATCCACCTCCTCCCTGTAGGCGGCCTCATCGTTGTCACTGATGAGGCCAATCACCGTGGTGTCATCTGCAAACTTAATGATGGTGTTGGAACCATCAGCAGGTCTGCAGTCGTGGGTGAAGAGGGAGTAGAGGAAAGGGCTCATCACACAGCCTTGTGGTACACCGGTGTTCATCGTGATTGTAGATGAGCAGTGGTTATCCAGCCGGACGTGTTGGGGGCGGTTGGTCAGGAAGTCCAGTAACCATTTGCAGATGAGGGAACTGATGCCCAGGTCTGTCAGTTTCCTGATGAGTTGTGAGGGGTGGATTGTATTGAATGCTGAACTGAAGTCTTTAAACAGCATTCTGGCGTAGGTGTTGTTGTTGTCCAGGTGTGAGAGGACAGAGTGCAGTGCGATGGAGACTGCATCCTCTGTGCTCCTGTTCTGGCGGTATGCGAATTGGTGGGGGTCCAGGGTGGGGGGGGAGACAGGATTTGAAGTGTGCTATATTTGTGGACTGCCAATTGCGCTGAGTTCCTGCTGTATTGAGCCTAACCATTTCTTCATTTAGTCCAAGGTTGAGGTCGCCTCCAAGAACAAGTGTGCCATCTAAGTGTTCAGAGAGTGCACTGAAAAAAACGTGAAAGAATGAGGGATCATCAACATTTGGACCATATACACTTGCAATACATAGCTTTTTATCAAGTATAGATAGTTTAATGATTAAGAATCTGCCCTCTGGATCTATAACTGTATCGAGTACTGTAAAATTAATATTTTTATGTATTAAAATTGCTACTCCCTTTTGTCTAGAATTATAACAAGCTGAGAACACATTAGGAAACTCAGGTGTTTTAAGTTCATTGGAGCCTCTAAGAGGTCTGTGGGTCTCTTGTAAAAGGACAACATCTGCCTGTAGTTTTTTGAATTGGTTAAATATTTTTAACCTCTTTTCTCTGGAGCCAGCTCCATTTATATTCCATGTAACGAACCTTAGTGTGCCCATAGATGTCTGTGTATAACTAGGGGTGTACGCTGTGTGTGTCGCTTAGACAGGTGGAGAGAATACATCACTTGTTCATAAATAAAGAGAAGGAGAGAGAGAAAAAATGTGTGGCGAGATGCTCCCTGAGTTTGACTATGTGTATGCATATTTACTAATATGAGTAGGCTTGGCTTAAGTGTGTGTATCCTATACGACTGTGTGCACTGTCTAACTAATGTAAATGTGCTGCCGTTGAGCGCATGATTGTGCGTGATCGTGCTGTGCGTATAATGTTGAAATAAAGGATGTTGTTTGTGGATGAGTGTGGAAGCAGGTGATCGAGGCAGTGAAAGAAAATTTAAAAAAAGAAAGAAACCAAGGACAAGGGTGAGCAGCATAAAAACAAGAGGGGGAAAAGAGAGAAGAAAACGAGAAGAAAAAAACCCGGAAACATTCCAATGAAACCATTGACGGAGAGTGACGGTGTAAATTCTGCTATGAAATCACACTTAAGATGCGATTTGATACCGGTAAGTTAAACAGATGTTAATGCAAGTTAGTGTGAGTGGATAGGGAAAGAGTGTAGCTGATTCTTATCTGGTGTGAGGTTAATACAGCCACGGAGTGATGTTGGGGTCGCGGTGGAGCTGTCCGTCCACGTACAGCTGGTCCACAGCGATGACAGCGCGGGAGCCCTTCTGGATGAAGCAGCGTCGGATTGGGAAGAGGACCCTGCGTCGTTCCAGAATCTCTTTGGGGAACTGGTCGTTCACGCTGAAGTCCGTTCCTTTTAATTCCCTGCCACGACTTTTCACATGTTCCTTTTGTTTGAAGTGGCCGAATTTGGCCACGATAGGACGTGGTCTCCCGGTCGCAGCCCGCATGGGGCCGATGCGATGCACCCTATCGAAGACGATGATCTTCACCATGTCCTCCGGCAGCTTCAGGTGGGTTTTGATGAAGCTTTTTACCGTAGTCTCCGCATCTTCTCCAGCGGCTTCTGGAATACCAGAAAATACCAGATTATCACGCATGCCACGAGCTTGTAGATCTTTTCATCAAGACACAAGAAGTGGAATCCTTCACTGCGCACATTAACGCTGTGGATAAAAACATCAAGTTCACCAAGGAAGACACAAAGGACAACTGTTTGCCTTTCCTGGACTGCGCTGTGCACATTGAAGAGAACGGCAAACTCAACATCGAAGTTTACCGGAAGCCCACACACACGGACCAGTACCTCCTGTTCGACTCCCATCACCCTCTGGAACACAAACTTGGAGTAATTAGGACCCTACACCACCGGGCAGAACATGTTCCCTCTAAGCCTGAAGGAAAAAAGAAGGAACACACACATGTAAAGGAAGCACTCAAAACGTGCGGCTATCCTAAATGGGCGTTCTTAAAGTCAGCAAAGAGGCACAGAAAAGAAGACCAGACACCAGCGAGGGAGGATAAGAAGGACAGACGCAACAACATTGTCATCCCCTATGTAGCCGGTGTATCAGAGAAACTCAGGAGAGTTTTCTCCAAGCATGACATCCCAGTGTATTTCAGACCCAGCAACACGCTCAGACAGAAACTGGTTCACCCGAAAGACAAAACGCCAAAACACAGACTTAACAATGTGGTGTATGCTGTACAGTGCAGCGAGGAATGCCCAGACCTCTACATTGGAAAGACCAAACAGCCACTTCACAAGCGCATGGCACAACACAGAAGAGCCACCTCCACAGGACAAGACTCAGCAGTCCATCTGCATCTTAAGGATAAAGGACACTCTTTCGAGGATGCCAATGTTCACATTTTGGACAGAGAGGACAGATGGTTTGAAAGAGGAGTGAAAGAAGCCATCTATGTCCACTGTGAGTGACCATCTTTGAACAGAGGTGGTGGTTTACGACACCAACTCTCTGCCATCTATAATCCAGTTTTGAGATCCCTTCTCAGACGCCTTAACGCCCACTCACATCCTGGGCCATCTGACCTCAGGAATTCGCATGATAAGGTGGGGCCAGGTTTCACAATGAACTCACCCGAAACTCTGGCTGATTGGGACCCACACCCAGTTTCACACCTTGGCTCAGGCGATTAGAGGATCATCAGGGGGTCCTTTTGTCCCTCTGTGGGGGGTTACTCCCACTAGGTTTATATCTGGGACTCTCCACCATTTGACCTTAGAACTGAAGAAGCTTCTTGGATGAGAGGTGAAACGTCTTCAAGCAACTTAAAGAAGTCCAGACGCTTTTCTTTCCAAGCTCCTTTGACTACGATGACCTGGATGACTGAGAACCTTCACAGACACAACGGCTTCTTTTATTTTTTTATTTTCTCTATTGAGCTGGGTAACATTGTCTGTGAGAGATTTCACCGACTCCCTTAGCGTGGCATTTTCAGCAGCAAGCGTTTCAACCTTCTGCTGGCTGATCTCCAGGGATTCTCGCAAGGATTTAAATTCCCGGTGAAGAATCTCCACCAAGGACAGCCTTGCGTCGAAACTGGACAATCATTGGTCGATTGACTCCAGTATGTCGACAATATCTTTGCCGGCTGGTGATGTTGTACCGGGGGAATCTGCCGGGCGAAGTCTTTTCGACAATGGCGTGTCAGGTTTGGCCAGGGAAGCTGCACTCTGGGCCTTCTTCATTACGAGATCCTGGAAGCACTGATCAGTGTAATCTTGGAGAGCCTCTCTACTCTCCCTGTTGTTCTCCAGGGTGTTGGAGATGATTTAGACAAATGTTGTTAGCTATAAGACAATTGATAAGTGTATTTGGTAATACTGAAGCTTAAAGGAATTTGTTCAAATGTAAACTACCATTCGCTTTAATTTTACAACAAAATCTCCGGCGTCTGACGTCAGTTACAACATGAGTCGCTTACCTTGTCTGTCACTTCCGTCACTTACCTACCTCCCTCTTTGTTGTGTTTTTCTTGCTGGTAATTCTTAAGCAGTTAGACCTCTGTTTGCTCTGTGATTAACCCATATCTCAAAAGTTTACCGGCTGAAATCGGTATAATGCTTTTTCAATGAACAACATGTTTAAAAAAGTCACCCCAGATATGGAAAAAGGATCTTTGCTTTTTTGATTCTTCCTCTGTGGCTCTGTGCCTACAGTACACCTGATATAGATCCTTATTGTACGTATAATTATAGCATATTTGGTCACATCCTGTTTGCATCCAGCTCTTTGGGTTTGTTGTTAAAACAAGACACAACCATAGAAAGACAACATAGTAAAATATAAAATACAAAAGATGCTGCTACATGTGACAACTGAAGTGAAGACGATGAAGACACTTAGATAGCATGCTATCTATCTATTTTTACGTTGTTGTGTAATTAAGGTGTTTTTTTGTGTAGTCAGTATGCGTATCTTGTCGTTACGCTGTGTGATGGTAATATGATGGCTTCCCACATGTGTGCATCTAGAGGAGAAGAGATGGATCGGTGTGTCGTGAGAGCACACCTGGTTACAGTACTGTAAGTATGAGAAGATAAAAAGGACTAAAACACAAATCTCTACACACACGCACACACACACACACACACACGTGTCTGCTCTGCATAAACACACATGCTCATCTTCATCCATGGTGCTGCTGGTGTAGCCTGGTAGCAGGCTGCTAGTTAATGACTGTGTTAATGTCAGTAAGCTGATTGGTCCGTGAGGTCATTTTGATTTTAGAAAAACCACAAGGCTAGATGACTAACGGCTATGACTCACTTTGCATCATTTTGCATCTATCAATCCATTTCTCCATGCAGTTTTATACAGAACAATGTTACTTAGAAAGTTTCCTGTAAAATTTTTGTCTTTCCAGCACAGGAAGCTGCACAGGATGGCTTCATATCTTCTGACAGCTTCATAATTGTGATGTTTTTCCTAAATTACTATAATTAGTTGTTTTTTTTTCTTCAGTAAAATGCTGGCAGGAAAAAAGATGTAACTACATGTGAAATGATGAACTTTCCCTCCAAAAATGTAATTGTGAAGTTTCTTCTTCAGAACGACCAGATTTTATTTGGAGGCAATATTGACCACTTAGCACTCAAAACAAGATTATATCTGTCTTCTCAGCTCCGTTTCATCCTTTCTTCTGCAGAGTGATTGCTGAAAGGACGGCTCACTTACAGTATGTTGATTTAGCACTTTCCCCTTCTTGGCCGGAGAGGTTTACAAAGACACGGCTAGGATGCAGCGGGAAAGGAAAGAAGACAGAGACAGAAACATTTCTCTTCTCGTTTATCGGCTACTACTTTTCATCTCAATTCTCCTTCTCTCAGCCTCGTTCCCTCTCTCTCTCTCTGGCCTTTCCATCGTATTGATCAGCGACACCAGCAGCAAAACAGAGAGCAGAAAACGCTTTGTGATGTTTTGGCAGGTGAGAAGGAGGGAGGAAGAAAGAGAGATAGAGAGAGAGAGGACCAAAGAATAGGAGACAGGGTGGGAAATGAGATGGAGAGAAAGGAGGGGTAGTCTGTTTGAATTTTCCATTAAAAGAATCAACTGCAGCAGCCCAGGAGAATAGAGATGGATGAAAAGACGGAGAAAGAAGGAGACGATGGGTTAATGTCTTTCTCGATCACACTCTGACACACACACTGTACACGCACATACACACAATTCAGAATCGATGAGACTTCCTGGAATTGACAGTATAATTCTGTCAAAGTCTAACACCTGCGGTAACATCTTTGAGTGTGCTTCACACACTGTGTTTCTTTAATTCCTCTTTCTTACTGTACAGCCACAGCACTAAAATGGGATTTTTCTCAATATTAGACTCCAAAAAGCAACAATTAACAGGTGAAATGTGAAGATGCTTTTCTCTTACCAGTGTTGTGATGACAGTCATAAATGTTTAATATAGTTAATGCATCCTGCATAATCCACACTCTATCTGGATGAATCTCGAGAAGAGATTAGAAATAAAGTCCTCAGCCTGGAAAGGGTTAAAAAGACATTTCCAAGACTTCAGTGAACCACGGTGATTATTGGTCCACAGAGGACTCCTGGAACAGTGGTGAACCTTCCCAGGAGTGGCTGGTTTACCAAAATAACTTCAAGAATGCATCGGCAATGAAAGACACGAGGCACAGACGGCATCCTGACAAAATATAACTCAAAGTCTTGTCTCAGACTCAGGAGACTTTTGAAAAAACATATTGTGGACTGACAAAAGCTAAAATTTTTGGAAGGTTTGAGTTCTGTGACATCTGGCATAAAACCAGCACAGCCTTTCATAAAACATGGTGGTGGTAATATGATGGTCTATATGGCTGCTTCGCTGCTTCAGGACCATCTAGGCTTTCCACAATTGATGGAACCATGAATTTTGATCTCAAACACATCAGCATGTCCATCGTTTTCTGTCCAGCCATATGTGAAAATATTTGCACATGAATCCTGGCAAATGTGGTTAGCACTGTCCTAACAACACTGTGGACCAACAAATCATGAAGTAAGAGATTAACTAGAATTTCACTCACCAATACTGGAGTTTGTTTAATAATTTGTTAGATAACTGCATTACTGTTGCTCCAAAGGTCCAGTCCAGCGATGTGTATACGATGCATATTAGCCACTCACAGCTGACTACAGCAGTCTGTAAATGAAACAATGGCTACAGAAACCAAAAGCATGTCTTAGTACGAGGCTGTGCATGTGTATTGTAAACCTGGGGGGTGGATTCGACCTAACCAGATTGTTTGGCTGTTTGTCAGACCTGGAGGTTGTGGTGTGTTGATGCATTGTACACATCATGTTGAATTTTCATATTAGTACCTTGAGCTACCTTACCAAAGTGAAAAGTGTCATAATAGTCAATGAAATCTGTAGTTATTTACTGAAACTATAAATTTCTGCTGTTTGTTCAGTGAGATAAAAACAAAACAAAAACAAACCCAGGACACAGGCGTTAAAGACTTTAGCACCTCATCAGCTAATATTCAGAATTATGTGGAGAGATGTAAAATAAACAGCAAACCTGCGTGTATTTGGTTCTAGTTAAACGCGTGTTTATGTCTCTTTCTATTATCGTAATGATGCCGGATGCCAGTATAATCATTCTCATTGGTCACCGTTTACAGTTACTTCGTCTTTATATTTCTTGCTTAGCTGTTTTTTGTACGATCTACATTATAAAAGTGTCTGAAAGTAAACTCTGTCTAAATTAATATTGAACTGAGCTGAATTAAATTTTATCCACACAAAAGAACTCAGTGGTATGCTGCAATCTTTTCTCCTCAAGGTCAAGGTGTTTTCATTATGCTCACCTCCTTGAAGAAAGATTGTTTGTGTTTGAAAGGCTGAGGAAAATAAGACAGAAAGGCACAGAGCAGGAGAAAAACATGCCGGCTGGCAACAGAGAGCACAGTTTTGATGAGACAACAGATGTTCTAGCTTTCATAAACCTTGACCTAGGTAAAAGAGGAAGAGGACATCAAACAGAAAAAGAGATGCAATGAAACACAAACTACAGGAAGGTATTGAAATGTGGAGACAGGAAGTGTGTAAGCATTTTTCTTGTCTCCTTCATATCTTTTTATGCAAATCTAGTCCATACTTTGAAGAAGGATGCCTGCTTTGTCTATACTGTGTTGAAGCACGATTAGTTGGTTGTCAGACTGAAGAGGCAGCGGAAATGAGAGTGAGGGCTTTCTTGGGGCGAGGTTTTAAAATTTAGAGAAGATTTGAATATTCAGTGAATATCTGCTGTAAATCCCTTTATTTGCTGCAGATGTTCACTTATCGAGCTCGGAGAGCGTGTTTCTCAAATTTGTTTCATTTGAAATTGACAAAAACTAAACTTAATTTTTTTTCAGTCCTGTTTCATTTTTGTTCTTTTAATTTTGTACAAGGTAGGACTGTGACACTGATTCATTCTGAGTTCAGGAGTGTGCTGCTGTAACTACAGATTTAACACCATCCCAGCTACCATAAGGGGAGAGGCAAAACCTGGGTAGAGAGTAGAGACAGACAACCATTCACACCTATGGACAGTTTAGAATCATCGATTAACCCAACCCCACTAACTACCTTTGTCTGGACTGTGGGAGGAAGCCGGAAGAACCCACACAAACTCCACGGCCAGATGGTGGAGTCAAACTCAAGATCACAATGTAGCCTCAGTGTTGTGAGGCAACATTGCTGACCACTACTCCACCACGCTGCCCTGGGTTTAATGCAGAAGAACAAATTCTTTGCATGGTATTCTCTTCTTACCCATAGTAAGACCACACCTGGATCCCCTTCAGTTCACTTATCAGCCTCGTCTCGGAACTGAGGACGCCATCATCTACCTGCTCAATCGTGTCTACATCCATCTGGACCAGCCGGCGAGCACTGTGAGGGTCATGTTTTTTGACTTTTCCAGTGCTTTCAACACCATCAGGCCGACCCTCCTGGGTGATAAGTTAGCAGCGATGCAGGTGGATGCTTCTCTGGTGTCCTGGATTGTTGATTACCTGACAGGAAGACCACAATATGTACGTCTCCCACAGTGTGTGTCTGACAAGGTGATCAGCAACACAGGGGCACCACAGGGGACTGTCCTCTCCCCCTTCCTCTTCACCCTCTACACCACAGACTTCAGCCACTGCACAGAGACCTGCCATCTTCAGAAGTTTTCTGATGACTCTGCGGTGGTTGGATGCATCAGCAGGGATGATGAGACAGAGTACCGGGCTGTGGTCGACTCCTTTGTCACGTGGTGTGAGCAGAATCATCTGCAGCTCAACGTGGGAAAGACCAAGGAACTGATCGTGGACTTCAGGAAGACCAGGAAACACTTGACCCCTGTTTCAATTCAGGGGGTCAGTGTTGACATTGTGGAGGACTATAAATACCTTGGAGTACACATTGACAATAAACTGGACTGGGCTAAAAACACCACAGCACTTTACAGGAAGGGCCAGAGTCGTCTCTATTTTTTGAGGCGACTGAGGTCCTTCAACATCTGCCAGAAAATGCTGAGGATTTTCTATGAGTCTGTGGTGGCCAGTGCGATCCTCTATGCTGTTGCATGCTGGGGGAGCAGGCTGAGGGTCGCAGATGCCAACAGACTCAATAAACTAATCCGTAAGGCCAGCAATGTTGTGGGGATGGAGCTGGACTCCCTCAAGGTGGTGTCGGAGAGGCGGATGCTGTCCAAGATAAAGACAATGTTGGATAACACCTCCCACCCACTCCATGACATGCTGGTCAGTCACAGGAGCACATTCAGTGAGAGACTGAGATTACCGAAAAGCACCACTGAACGACACAGGAAATCATTCCTGCCTGTGGCCATCTCCCTGTACAACGCATCCACTTAACACACTGGTTACTGCTACAACTACACATGTTTCTTTTCCAACTATTTATTTATGAGTGACTTATGTATGTATGTATGTATATATATATGTATATATTGTACTATTCTTAGTTAGTGTATTGTCTGTCTTGTCTTAATGTTGGTTTAAAATGGAGCACTGTAACAAAAAATAATTTCCCCCAGGGATCAATAAAGTATTCTGATTCTGATTCTGATTCTTTGTATGTCTTTACAGGTAGATACCAAACTCTGTGGCCCACCAGTGGTACCCAGGTGGTTATCTACTTGGCCTGTTCCAAAGAACCTGGCCCTGGTTTTTAATACGCAGTAAATGGATTAAATCCACCTGTCATTTTCAAAGTACATTTCAATAGAACATCTCTTTCCCTTTGTTGTTCACTAAGAGCGTACCCGTGCTGCCCTCTGCAGAGCAGCAAAATCAAGCTCTTTTAACTCAGCCAAACACTTGCCATTGCCTGGGTGGAGCTTTATAGACAAGAAGAAAAGAGAGAGATCTAAAAATTTGTTGACCACCAAAATCAGGAATCTAACATTGCTCGTCCCTTCTGATATAAACATTAAAGATATCCGACTGAAAGTTTTCATGTTACATCTACGTCCACAGCACTGGATATATTTTTTCAGAAGCTTAACTCATGAAAGCAGGTTTGCTGACTACATGTTTATGTGGTTTAACCCAGCTGTTTTGTTTTTGCTTCATTTTTTTTGAAATAAAAAATAAAGCAAGATTTATTCCTGAAGTCAAAGGAGCTTGCAAAGAAAAGCGTCTGGACTTCTTTAAGTTGCTTGAAGACGTTTCACCTCTCATCCAAGAAGCTTCTTCAGTTCTAAGGTCAAATGGTGGAGAGTCCCAGATATAAACCTAGTGGGAGTATCCCCCCACAGAGGGACAAAAGGACCCCCTGATGATCCTCTAATTGCCTGAGCCAAGGTGTGAAAACGGGTGTAGGTCACAATCAGCCAGAGTTTCAGGTGAGCTCATTGTGAAACCTGGCCCCACCCTGTCATGTGATTTCCTGAGGTCAGATGGCCCAGGATGTGAGTGGGTGTTAAGGCATCTGGGAAGAATCTCAAATCTGGATTATAGATGGCAGACAGTTGGTGTCGTAAACCACCGCCTCTGTTCAAAGATGGCCCTGAAATGACCTTCACTTTGACTGTTGTCTAAAAGTGAAGGTCAGGTTTTCAAACGTGACAAAAGTGACATTTCTTTCAAGCTCCCCTGTTGCTGAAACAGATATGACTATAAAAATGGGTTATAGAAATGGTCTGGGTGCTTATGGTACCACTGTTTACTAAAGTTAGAGTATCATTAGAGTAGCAGTTTTGTAAACTTGACTTGAATCAAAGTATGTTGTGATGGGATTGGACCAACTATGAAGCTGATGACTGTTTGCACCACAACCGTGTTTGAAAATAAATGTCTTTGTGCCAGATCAGTGTACTTCAGTGTACTTCATGTTGGGAAATATTAAATATACTAAGAGAGTAAAAACGCTACCACCTACATTTTTGCAGAAACAACATGGGAAATAAATACGATGCACTATGTTCAGCGAGTAAATAATCCATCCATCCATCCATCCCTGCTTTATCCGGGGCCGGGTGCGGGGGCAACAGCCTAAGAAGAGAAGCCCAGACCTCCCTCTCCCCAGCCACTTCCTCCAGCTTATCCGGGGGAACACCAAGGCATTCCCAGGCCAGCAGAGAGATATAATCTCTCCAGCGTGTCCTGGGTCTGCCCCGGGGCCTCCTCCCGGTGGGACATGCCTGGAACACCTCACCCAGGAGGCGTCCAGGGGGCATCCTTATCAGATGCCCAAACCACCTAGGCTGGCTCCTTTCGATGTGGAGCAGCAGCGGCTCTACTCTGAGCCCCTCCCAGATGGCCGAACTTCTCACCCTATATCTAAGGGAGAGGCCAGCCACCCTTCGGAGGAAGCTCATTTCCGCCGCTTGTATCCGCGATCTCGTTCTTTCCGTCACTAGCCACAGCTCGTGGCCATAGGTGAGGGTAGGGACGTAGATCGACCGGTAAATTGAGAGCTTTGCTTTTACACTCAGCTCCCTCTTCACCACGACGGACCCCAGCACTAATCCGTCTGTCTATCTCCGGGTCCCTTCTCCCATCACTCGCGAACAAGACCCGAGATACTTGAACTCCTCCACTTCGGGCAGGAACTCATCCCCGACCCAGAGTGGACACTCCACCCTTTTCCGGCTGAGAACCATGGCCTCAGATTTGGAGGTGCTGATCCTCATTCCCGCTGCTTCACACTCGGCTGTGAACCGTTCCAGTGCGAGCTGGAGGCCCTCACCCGATGAAGCAAAAAGAACCACATCATCCGCGAAAAGCAGAGATGAGATTCTGAGGCCACCAAAGTTAAAGCCCTCCGCCACTTGGCTGTGCCTAGAAATCGGTGACAAAGGGCAGCCCTGGCGGAGCCCATCACCCACCTCGAACAAGTCCGACTTATTGCCGGCAATGCGAACCAAGCTCTTGCAACGGTTGTATAGGGATCGAATGGTGCGTAGCGATGGGCCAGACACCCAATACTCCCGCAGCACCTCCCACAGGACACCCCGAGGGACACGGTCGAATGCCTTCTCCAAGTCCACAAAACACATGTAGACTGGTTGGGCAAACTCCCATGCACCCTCAAGTATTCTTGAGAGGATAAAGAGCTGGTCCAGTGTTCCGCGACCAGGACGAAAACCGCATTGTTCCTCCTATATCCGAGGTTCGACTAGCGGACGAACTCTCCTTTCCAGCACCCTGGCATAGACTTTCCCAGGGAGGCTGAGGAGTGTGATCCCCCTGTTGTTGGAACACACCCTCCGGTCCCCCTTCTTAAAAATGGGGACCACCCCGGTCTGCCAGTCCAGGGGTACTGGCCCGGGAGGATGGGCCCATTTCCCCTTTTCAGGCTGGTGGCTGGGCCCCATGGACTAATGCCCGGCCACCAGGCGCTCACCCTCAGGCATCCTCCCCGGGCCTGGCTCCAGGGCGGGGCCCCGGTAACCCTATATCCCGGGCAGGGTAAATGTTCCCTCAATGTTTTTCTCATAAGGGTCTTCTGAATAGCTCTTTGTCTGGTCCCTCACCCAGGACCAATTTGCCATGGGAGACCCTGCCAGAGGGCAAAAGCCCCCAGACAACAAAGCCCCTGGGTTCCCTGGGACACACAAAACTACTCCACCACGATAAGGTAGCGATTCACGAAAAGGGCGAGTAAATAATCTCTCTTCTAAATCAGTTTCTTCACGTCACCCTAATGCCTGCCCATCATCTGAAAAACCTGACACTGGGATGCCCGCTGGGATTGAAACGATGGGCATAGGCGTGAGTTTCTCAAAATGGGCTTAACTGGAAATTTCTATTTGCAACTTTACATAAATTTGGTTTTGGATCCTCTTTCATAAACTGGTTAAAAATATTATATAACTCCCCAACAGCTTGTGTCAGAACAAATGACCAAACATCCTCCAGCTTCTCTCTTCTGAGGGGCACCAGACAGGTATGCCCACTCTCCCCTTCACTGTTTGCTATTTTTATTGAGCCACTAGCAGCAGCAATTAGACAGGCTACAACAATTAAGGGCATAAAATGTAAGAATATAGAACATAAAATCAGCCTTTATGCAGATGATGTGTTACTTTTTCTCCAAAACTCACAAACCAATATCTCTGGGGTAATTGCATTGATAAATTCCTTCTCAAGTGTCTCAGTTTATTCAATTAACTGGTCGAAATCAACAGTTCTTCCGATTAATTTCTCCTTCCATAATTCTTCTCCTTCCCCACTGCAATGTGGAAATATAAAATATTTAGGTATTAATGTCTCTCCTAAACTTTCAGAATTAACTAAATTAAAACACATCCCACTTTTAAAGACAGTAGAAGGTGACCTGGCTAGATGGAAATCTTTACCCATATCACTCATGGGAAGGGTCGCCGCTATAAAAATGATGGTCTTGCCAAAAATAAACTATTTATTTTCAATGATCCCAAATAAGCCATCACAAGATTGGTTCAGATCTCTAGACTCGTATATTTCTAAATTCCTTTGGAAAGATAAACCCCCACGTATCAGCTTAAAAACACTACAAAGGACCAAGGATAAAGGAGGATTAGATCTGCCTAACTTTAATTACTATTTTTTAGCCAACAGGCTTCAGTTCATCTCTAGATGGTTTAAACACACGCTCTTAGATGAACCTTGGATAGATGTAGAACAGGCACTATGTAATAACCTAGAAATTTCAGACCTACCATTTATCAGCTCAAACATCAAACGACATGAATGCTTTAAAAGCATCAATATTAGCTCTTCTCTGACAGCATGGTGGGAGTTTCTAAAAATGACAGAGTCTTCATTAATCCCATGCAAACGTATAATGTCAGGTGTGTTTCCAGAACCACTAAAAACCTATACTGAAAAAGGACAATCTTGACAAGACACAAATGAACAACTACAGGCCGATCTCAAATCTCCCATTTTTAAGTAAGATCATTGAAAAAGCAGTTTCTCTTAGATGAACCTTGGCTAGATGTAGAAAAAGCACTTTGCAATAATCTAGAGATTTCAGACCTACCATCCAACATCCTTTGGTCTCAGATATGCTTAAAAACCTTTCAATGGATCAGAAATCCCAGTTTGCAATTAATACAATACAAAATATTACACAGAGTGCACTATACTGGTCATAGGATGTTCAAGATGGGCTATACGCCTTCCAACAACTGCTCACACTGCACAGCAAATACACCGGACAGTTACATCCACGCTCTTTGGTTTTGTCCACCAGTTCAGAAATTTTGGCGTGAGATATGTGAAGACTTATCAAAGTGTCTGAAATGTAACATTCCAGCCTCCCCTTTAGTATGCTTGCTGGGCAACTTGGATGAGGTCACTGCAGAAATAAACACAGCCCACGTTGTTTTTACTGCCCTATGCATTGCCAAGAAAATGGTCCTCATTAACTGGAAAAATAAAAATAATCTTAATTCTAACCAATATAGAAACCATCTAATAGATCACATTAGTCTTGATACAACATCTGCCATCACATTTGATCAATCCCTTTTGGCTCCTTTGATCGGCTTCATCACCTAGTGGGGGTGGGGGGTCATGGTTTGGTCCTGCCTTCGCTATTGTGGTTGATATGGGGGTAGGGACGGCCTTAGGGCGTCTGGGGAGTCCCTAGGGACGATTCCCTAGAGGGACTAACCTGGGGGATGTGGCCATGACCTGGTTAGGAGCTCTGGGGCTCTTAGATGGTGTTTTCCTTCTGGCTGCGTACAGCGGAGATGGGGGAGGGTCTGTGCTGGCGGACATTGGTTACTGGCCTGGTAGCCTGGCTGCCCCTGGGAGGGTCTGGGACGGGTGTGGAGGCTTGGGGGTCTGGGGGTGCTCCGCCCCCCGGTCTGGGGTGCTGGCTGGGCCTTGGGGGCTTGGGTCCTGGCTGTTGTGTCGCCGGAGCAGTGGGCGGGTGGGTGCAGGGGGGCTCAGCCCCAGTGCAGGGGACCTCTGGTGCATCGGCCCTACTAGGGGGCTCTCTAACTGGTGGGGAGATTGTTATACAGTGGGGCAAAAAAGTATTTAGTCAGCCACCGATTGTGCAAGTTCCCCCACCTAAAATGATGACAGAGGTCAGTAATTTGCACCAGAGGTACACTTCAACTGTGAGAGACAGAATGTGGAAAAAAAATCCATGAATCCACATGGTAGGATTTGTAAAGAATGTATTCGTAAATCAGGGTGGAAAATAAGTATTTGGTCAATAACAAAAATACAACTCAATACTTTGTAACATAACCTTTGTTGGCAATAACAGAGGTCAAACGTTGACCTCTGTCATCATTTTAAGTGGGGGAACTTGCACAGTCGGTGGCTGACTAAATACTTTTTTGCCCCACTGTATCTTTGCAGGTGGTCTCCTCACTACAGGAGCTCACTCTGCAGGTGGGGGGGAGAGATATAGGAGAGGTGGAGAATGAACTAAACCTGGGTGTCTATTGTCTTGTGTAGTTTGGGAGATGATTGGATGATGGGGTGGGTGCAGTTTTCTATATGTCAGGTTGGGTCTTAGACTCAACCTCTCTGGGAACATCTCAGGCCCTCCAAAGTACGGAGGCCTATCTCCTCTCACCACACTCCCTGCCGGTGGCTGATGCCCTCAGACGTTGGTGTGTTGGTGGTCCTTGTCGTCTGGGGCTGGGCGCTAATGTATGTACCGGCTCACTCCTGGTGGCCGATTGGCGGGGCCGGACGCCTGTGGCCCGGCTGGGCTCTTTCCAGGGGGTGGGATGCCCTCAGGCCTCTGGGCCTGAAGCTCGGTCATCTCTGGCACAGCTGGCTGGCGGCAGAGCCCGCGGGCACGCCACTGCAACCCCCTCTGGCTTCTGCTCTGTAGCTGCGGGCTGAACTCTCCTTTGGGGCTCTACTCAGCTCTTCCCAGGAGGGTGGCACGGTTCCCCCCCCTTTGGTGGTCCTCCTCGGGTCCTTGTACTCTGGGGCCTCTGGATATCTGGGGCCTGGATTTCCTCCATACCTGCTTCATACCCTGGTGGACGGGGCTATGGCCCCCCCACACTCCCTAGCAGATCGTTACATGGAGAAACCTTTGGAATACAAGCATGCTGATCCACACAGGTGTGCACACAGGTGTACACACGGGTGTTCACAGACGCGGACTACACCTTTCTTGGCTGCTGCCTCAAAGCACATTGTGCGCTGTCTATCTTGCGTGCTGCACAATATCGTTTATTATTCAGTATCTACTGTTATCTACTGCTAGCTAGTTTATTGTGATGGTGCTGTTTTTTTTTATTATGTTGCTCTTTGTTGTTTGCTTTCTCTTCTGTTTCTCCATACAGGTGACCCAGGTGTTTGTTTTTTTTGTTTGTTTTTTTTCTTTCTTCCCCCCTTTCTCACCGTCTCTTCTCCCCTTTGGTTTTTCTTTCTCTCCCTCTCTTTCTTTCATTCTTTCTCCCTGTCCTATCCTTCAGTCATGTCTGATCCGTTTGTAGCAACTGAAAATAAAATAAATTCATAATTATAATAAAGGTCAATCAAATGGACCAAAATGGCAAGGCCATGATGATCCACTTGGTAAAATAAATCTGCTTGGCATCTTTCTTGGCCTTAAGACAACAATTCTGATGGCTAAAGATCCAAACGGGACAAAAAAAAAAGGGGGGGCTCATTGAGTGCAGCACGGATAAGATCTTGGAAAGGCTGACGGCTGCCGTGAATACTCGAATAAGATCTCTGAGTGCAGACTGGATTACATCCCTCCTGGGAACACGGCGGGTCTGAGCCCACGCTGGAATGGTAGCGCTGGGCAGGATGGCTGCTGTGTTTGCTTCAGATAACTCCTCACCCCCCCCCCACCCAACCCTGTGGCTTGTCACGTGCTCCATAATGTTGTGCTGAGGACATTTATGTGCTTTTTGTGCAGATGAGTTTTTTTGTTTCCTGTTCTCATGCTGTCCTCCCAGGAGCCCAGCATGAGTAGAGGTCTCTTTTTTTCCTCTTGTACTTTCCCATTGTAGTGTATATTTCAGTGTTTTCTTTTCTGTAACGCTACCGATCTCCGACCTGTATCCCCATGTGATGTCTGTGTTGTGTGTGTAAGGTCGGGGGGGTCCTATTTCACTGCAGGGCAACCTGCACGTGGCGAATAAAGCATTGATTGATTGATTGATTGATTGATTGATTGATTGATTGACTGTATTTTCTTTGGCGCTGAACAAAAGATCAGCCAACCATACAGAGACTGCCTGATTTATTAGTGTGACTTTAAAATGTTTCCCACATTTGTAGGTTCCCTGTAAGGTAACAATATTTGTTGAATGTGAATAGGAATGCAGAGGATTAATTTGGGTTTCTAGTGGTTGATTAACTGAATCACAAAATACAAATAGTGGAAAAAAAGTGTTTTTCTCCAGATGCCATTTACACGCGTGAATAATAATAACTCCTTTTCTCTTGCATCCTCTGCTTGACACAAATATTTGTTTTTCGAGCACTTACTCTTACGTAGTATTTTCCTACCTTGTTTCCAGAGCTTGGCTTTTTTCCCACTAGCACAAGCCTTTATGCCAGTGGTTCTTAACCTGGGTTCGATCGAACCCTAGGGGTTCGGTGAGTCGGTCTCAGGGGTTCGGCAGAGCCTCCACCGTGACATGCAACGCTCATTTTGTGCACCAATAAAAAACATATCTATGTCTTGAATTTGAAAAAAATCATATTTTATTTTTCACTAAAGAGGGGTTCAGTGAATGCGCATATGAAACTGGTGGGGTTCGGTACCGCCAACAAGGTTAAGAACCACTTCTTTATGGAGAAGACAAACTAGAGAAGGGAGAAAAGGAAACGAGAGATAATGCAGAGGGAGCTGTGCTGTGAGATGGCTGCATTCACTACCAAAACCATGGCAACCCATCAGCGTTACCTTGAACCAGACATGGGGGTGCCATTGTACGCAAAGTTTTAAAGGCACATTATTGCATGTAGTTCTCAAAATGTGACATTCAGAAGAGGTAAAGACTAAGAGTGGCAGCGATGTTAGACGTCTGAAATGATCTATGATCAAAACGTCATGTCACGTCATCTTTGAATCCTCTTCATATGTTGCTGCAATGAGCCCATTTTGACCTGTTACATTAAAAAAAAAACTGATATATTAACAGTGGTAAACAGAGCGCCTTGGTTCTCAGTGATTTTCAACTGCTTTTCTTTTAGACTGAGCGCGTGCTGATCTAGGAAAATTAAAATCTCAAGCCTCAATATTTGGATCGTAGATAATTGTATTACTGTAAAACACAATTTCAGTATGTTTTCAAACCCCTTTCAATTCAAAACTTGTCTCAGTCAGCTCAGCTTTAAAACAGTTTGCTCTTTGCTGCATCAGCAATAACAAAATAACTACACAAAGGCACAATGATGGCCCAAATCAATGATCTCAAGTGTTCCAGACAAAAAGGATGCATTCAGGATACCTCAGGGTGCTTTATACTATAAGGTACAGACACTTCAATAATTAAACCTATGAACTATTATTATTGGTAAATCTGTTTTTGTCATGTGTTTTGTTGGAAATTAAAATGTAATTACACCTACAAATATTTAAATGCAGGTATACTAGGTTTTAGACAAAGAAATAAATATACTGTTCAGTAAGTGCGGTTACATAATTTCATAGTAGTGCATAAGTAATTTAAAGTAGCGTCTAACTTCTAGCTACATTATAACAGTTACAGAACACCCATCACGCACATTACAAAAAATAAGTATTAAATAAAAGGTGTAAAATAAATCAATTAAATAATTTAATTCTTTCACTGGATAATGTGCCCCATGGCCAGTAAAGCACAGTGTACTTATAATATAAGAACGTTAAGTATCATTCTGTACCTGCAGATACAAACTGCTCATGCGCTACTTAAAGTTGTTTACACATCACTTAAAATCATTCACAAACTATTTAAATTTACTTGCAAATAATTATTTCGTTGTTTCTTGTGAAAAGCTGACCAGTTAAATAAGATTAACACTTTTTATTATTGTGAATTTACTGTGTGTAACAATAGCCTCGTACCTCTAGTGATACCACACAATTAGCCCACAAATACACTTTAATATCACGCCGACAAAAACGCCTTCCACACCAAGCAGACACGTGGGTTTACAAATGGACGTAATCAACTGCTCTGATCAATAAGACTTTAAATGAAACACACTCATCATTGTATCCTGTGGCTGTGGTACTAGCTGGTGTCATAGTTGAAATGTATAACGGTGGTAAGTGAGTGTGTGACTCTGTGTGTTTGTGTGTTTATCCGACACGTAAAGTAGAACGCTCTCAGCCAGGGTCACAGGGAGCACTTAACACTGACAGAGAGGGAGAGAAGAAGAAGGAGCAGGGAGGTGCAGGCTGTGTGTGGAAGTGGGGTGGGGTGCGTTAATGTTTCAGCCTTCTGGGAGGAAGGTGTTAAATTTCTCATCCTCCAGGTCTGTCACCTGCGGGCATCTGTCTCTCTGTGGTAATTAATGAACTGCACCTACTGAACTGGTGAGATTTTCAACATGGGAATCATACACTGGACAGTCTTGCGATTTGGGTTATGTTGTTAAAACCAGTCACCAGTACGACAGGATGTGGTGATTGCCAAAGACTCTCAAAATGACATATTTTAGTGTTTTCACGTTTGCAGTTCTACTCAGGCACTGAACAAATGTCATGCTAGTTTATTTCTGGATATATAATATAATAAGGCAAGAAAAATGATAGATATTCCTGCTATTGCACCACTGAAAGCCCGTGAACCTCTTCTGTCACTGCAGCAACATTATTGGGTCAAATGCAATAACATGGACCAGCGGTCATTTCCTGAAAGACATCCAACATTATGAAAATAAGGAAGGTATTGCAAGTGATTTCTTGCCCTTGGGGTTTATCTATCAGAGCCAGCAGCCTGTTGTGTCACTGACCTCACGTTAGGCCTGATTTAGGTTATGTGATGACGAGCGTGTGTTTGTTGACCAGCTTGTGTATGCTTCAAGCCTCACAATAACCAGGATAAGAATGCAGTTAAATGGGAGAGATGCTCAGGGTTGCCACAATGTGACAGCCATTTAGGATTAAAGTCAGTAAAAATGTATATTGTAAACTCCTTAACCCAGATAGACGGCATCGTGAAAGACGATACAATAAAGTCTTGAGCAGTGTGAGATTATTATACTATCTTATGCCACGTTATAGCTCTAATTAAAGATTGTGAAATCATTTTGTAGTTTTAGGTTGCATTATACTCCTGACTTAGAAGAAGGTGACAACTATTAGATTTATTAGACTGATTTGTATTACATTAGACTGCTGATTTATTGTGAATGACTGATATTGTTTTATGATGCACTATACTGCTGCTGTCACAGGCTGGGTCTTTGACCCAGCGCTCTGAGCTCATTTTTGTATTTTTCTCATTTTGATATGTGATTCGTTTTTGTGTCATTTCCTATCTAGCTTTAGTTTGGGCAGTTATTGTTTATTGTTCCCTTGGTTTTCTATGTTTGAGTTCTTGCATTATTCATCACGTATTAGGTATGTTAAGTTTGTGTTGTCATGTCTAGTTTTAGTGTTTCCTGTTTTATTCTGACAGTGTCATGTGTTCTTTGGTCATTGTATTTAGTTTCACTCCTCCTGGTCCTGTCATTAGATTCATGTCAGTCAGCTGTTTTCCTCATGTGTCTCCACTTCCCCTGATCACCTCATGTGTGTATTTAAGCCTTCTGTTTTCTGCATGTCATTGTCGGGTCGTCTGTTTACCTCAGTCATAGTCATGTCTGTTATCCTACGTTAGTCTTAGTCATAGTCTTTGCCTGTTTATGCCACCTCAGTCATAGTCATAGTCTTTGCCTGTTATCCCCACCATAGTCATAGTCATAGAACTTCGTAGTATTTGTTTCTTAGTGTTAGAAAGAACAGAACATACTGCACAGGAAGCCAAGGTCATAACTCAGGTGCCGTAAGAGAGAAAGAATGTGGATGTTTAGGTTTCATGTCTTTGGAGGGGGGCTGAAGCTATAAGAATGTGAGAACCGGTCAGACACTTCGAGATCTGGCGGACACCCTCCTGTCCACATCTCCCGTCTAGACGTTTTTAATGCTCAAAGTGTTGTATGGAATATGGAATAAAGTGATTGAGCATTGGTGTTCTTCCTTCAGCCCAAAGATCAAAGAATTGGGATATTTAACAGCAGTAAGAGGACAGAGTTCAGGAAACATCTTTGTTTTTAATGTGCTTGGAAAACTGGAACTGATGTCACTGGGTCTGCAGAGTGTACTTAGTATCCTTACCTGCTCATCAGTAATGGTCATCAGATTGGAGGTGTCCTTTGTGGGTGGCTGCAATTTGAAGTCGCATGTTGAATCTGCTCTGAAGAACATCTACAACATGTCCTTTTCCTGATTTCTGGTTCTGATCGCCATGCACAAGGGTCCTTACCATCATGGTCAAAAATGGCACAGCAAAACATAGCTGCCAGCCATAAAATAAAGAAATTAATACATTAAAATTTTATTAATGTGTAGCAGTCGACATATGTCCACTATTTACAATAATAGCCTGTGGTCCAGGTAAAGGTGCCTGGAAAGTAGAGCGACTTGATTTTTTTAAGTTTCTTGAAGATGAGTGGGAGGTGAAATGTCTCAGAGAAACGTAAAGAAATCTATTCGGTTTACTTTCCCTGCTGTCAATTGATAGATGAAGCGCAAGGCATGCTGATAAACTCAAGCTCTCATTGAGTATGTATGTAGGATCATTGAAGGAATTTCTCCTCTCCTGCATGATTTGGTTGATTTTAAAATATTGAATTTTCATGTTTGTAACACTTCAGCTTACTGGCTTAATATGGCAGCCCTGTTGAGCATGAGTGGGCTCTACCAGCAGCAAACAAAGGCCTCCTAATTAGTAACTGGCAGGCCATTATACCTAGCTGCTGACAAGCCACACCCTGCCAGGAGTCCTTTCCAAAACACAGTCAGCCCTATAAACATCTATTGCTCCAATCCATCGATAACCCTATATTTAAATTTAAAACATACAAACCTAAAAATCCCAAATGTCACCAAAAATTCCCAAGCATCTTCCTCACCCTCTCCCTTTAAATAGTGTTCACAGCCCTGGGACACACAAATAAACTAAAAATTAGCACATGTATTTACAACAACTGCACAAATAGAATCACACGTACCTAAAACCATGAAAATCGATGAAATGATCTCTTTATCTTACAGCGTCTGTCCTTAGCTCTTATGTGAAAGCATGTACGCATCCACTATTAGTTAAAAAACAGCAATCCAAATTACTCTAAACAAGTAACTCTTTGTTATAATTGCATCAAATTGAAGTCAAATCAGGGGATGTGACACCTTCAGGTTGAGGTTTCCCTCCTGAGATCTTCACCACGTCTCATCCACAATCTCTGTGATTTGCACATCTTATAAAAAACATCTTCTCTTGATGATTTTCATATAATTTCATCTACGTTTCACAATAAAACGACACACATTTAGTCACAGAGACCTGAGAAACTGCAGTCAGTGTGCTCTATACATGAAATGCAAGAAAATAACTTGAGGGTGAAAAAACAACAATAACAGCAGGAGTCACAAAAGGACTCAAAATACGACATGAACAATGGTAGGCAAGTTCAGTATTAGTATATCTAGAAATATAAATAAAGAGTTAATTAAAGAGAGGGAGAATGACTGAGATTAAGAGCAGAGGACAGGGAGGGAAGCAGGTATGAAGAGAAAGCAGAGACAGTAAAGGGGTGAAATAGGAGGAGAGTTTGTGGTGTTCCACTCGGGCTGGGGAGGGAAAGAGCTGTGGAGGCCAGAAAAACAAGCAGACAATAAACAGATCGAAGGAGAGAGGAGAGAAAAACAGGCTGAGAGGGAGAAATAGGCACGGAGGGCTGGAGGCAAGCTCAGCATGAACTGCAGAGAGGAGACAGTGACAGACGAAGGGAGGAAACAAATGGAGAGAACATTAGCAATAAAGAGGATAAACTAACATAAAAATAAAAACCAGGGAGATGAAAGACAAGAGGCTGAAAAATTAAAATGTTTGTTATTGTTGTCTCTTCATTTCTAGTGTCAGAGCAAATTGTTGTGCATGTTAGCAAAGTCAACAAACTAAATAAAAAGACAAGTGGAGATGAGAAGACAAAGAAATGTTAATGTTTGATAAACCAAAGCTGAGAGAGGAGGAGATCGCTGTGAAAGGCAGCTACGGAGACGCATAACGGCTGAGGAGGCGAGTGAGACGATCAAGGTGAGCAGAAGAGAAACAGAATGATGAAGAAAAATAAAATAATCCAGAGAGATGGCTGAATTGGCTGTCAGAGCTCTGCTATCTTTATTACTTTTCTATAGAGCTGTTTGGAGGGAACAAAAGGAGAGTCTGTCTTCAATGTGTGTGGGTCCTGGGCGCCCAAGGCTGCCAGGAACCCGAGTGTTTGTGTGTGCGCACACAAAAGCCACACAGACGCAGGAACATGGTGCTTGTGCTTGCTGCTGGGGTCTTTTCATTGGAACCCAAGGCTCAACCTTCAGCTAACATAAGAGAAACACAAGGCCAGCAGGGCTGAATAGCACACACACACACACACACACACACACACACACACACACACACACACACACACACACACACACACACCTATGCCTCCTCTCCATCACTCCCTCCTATCTCTCTATTCTCATAAAGTTTTCCTGTCCAGTCGTTCTTCTGCAGCGATGATGGCGGCCCTATGTTATAGATTTTCTTTGTTTTGTGTTTTTGTCGTTTCCTTTGCAGTGTGCAAAAACATCAAGTCTATCCACAAGTTTCAGTTAGGCACAAAATAATAGTAAGACTGCCTATAAAAGATGGATTTAATTACTGTGGCATCGTTCATATTTCAGCTTTGAAGCCTCGAAACACAGCCGACAGCACGTCAATTTTTGGGGGGGCTAGAAGTGACCATGTTTGGTGGTGATGGTGAAGTTATCAGACGACTCAAGCAAGCAACAGAGTAATAAAATGGCAGATTTATGACCAACCATAAAACCTACAAAAGTTAAAAGACCCATTCTACTTTTAAATTCTACACAATAAGCCAACGTTTAGACATTTAGGACTAAATTAGCTGCAAAGGCATTTTCTGTATTAGCATCTTTATTTCTGGTGTATAGTTAAACATATGGGAGTCTACTGTCTGGATTTCAGAGCCGGGGTAGCCACACGAGGACACTGCTAAAAGAAAAAGAAAAAGCACCACAGATGCACAGAATGTGTTCATTGTGCAAACAGGTAGTGCAAACAGGTACCAGCAACCGTGTATGGCCTGGTTTCATTTTGCATTCAGTCCAAAATTCCCCCAAATTGTGACTCAACCTTATTCTAAGTACCTGTCATAAACTTTGAGGAGAGTTACATTCGAGGTAAAAACCACCTTTGATACTGTCGGTGAAACATACTTATTTGCCCAGGCTGGATGAAGACTTCTTCCAAATGGTCCTTAGATAATTAGCTGCTATTCGTGTTCCCAATGTGTTCAATAGCTGATTTGGTGACTCATTCATTCACCTCCAGTGGACGTTATTCTGATTTCTAAAAGCTCTTAAAATTTAGAGCTTCCTAAAGCCTTCCAATCTGAGCGTATGCGTGTGAGAGAGAAGGTTTTTAATGTTTGTGCGTATGATACAGAGAGGAGGAGGACAGATGATACAAACAGAGCAGTTTTACATTTCCAGCCAGCTGCTAATCGGACATCAAAAACACAGAGGGAGAGTTGTGTTCTATCAAGTGGCAACTGACCACCGTGAGAGTGCGTGTATGTGTGTAAAGGGAAAAGACGGGTGATAGTTTAGCTGATTGTGCTTGATACACACACCTGTTTCACTTTACTCTCATCTTGAGTGTTATCTGTCTTCTTCTTCATCAGCCCCTCCTCTCTACTTCAACCCCTCGCTCTAAGGAGTGGGTGTGCTCTCTGCTGTCCTTCTCCAATCTCTCTCCTCAGTGTGTGTCCACTGCTGCCATGGACACAGCACACACACACACACACACACACACACACACACACACACACACACACACACACACACACACACACACACACACACCTCTTCAGCACCTTTCTCCTGCCTCCTCTGTCCTCCTTCCTACCACCTTCTCCTTGCTCTCCTCCACCTTGTCTGTTCTCACTTCTCTTCATTAAGCCTCCACCATCTCCTCTTTGCCCCCTGCTTAGTGCTCACTTATCAAAGCTACATTCAAAGCACAGGAGGAGATCGGAGGAGAGATGGGTCAGATAAGACCAATAAGTAAGGAGTGCGTGTGTACGACAAAAACAAGTGCGCATCTCTGCTGATGGTTGTGCGTGTGCCTCCCTATCTATGTCTGCATGTGTGACTTCTCTAAGTGTGCGATTGGTGTATTCTCTTCCTTGCCTGGGGCGATGCAAAGCGGGCACAGAATCCAAAACAGCTTTACCCTCTGACTGCATCAGTAGAAAGCAATTACACAGAGACAGGCATGAGGCACCACCTCAGACAGCCTGCACATGCAGAGGCTCCACAGTCCGGTGCCTTTGATCCAAGAAACGACTTTATGACAAAGAAATTTCAATGTTGCGTTTTTCATGACCCTAAACAAACATTTTGCACAAAAGTCTGACATGAGGAGCTTCACTAAAAGAAATTTCATTGATTTTCATTTAATTGTAAGTGTAAATGTACATGTTACACAAGCTGTAAAACACATGAATGAGCCTCGACATCACTGCTGGAAAGCCACTGAATATACTCTGGTTTAGTTTTGAGGGATTTGTAGTTTATTTAGGTATTTTGATTTTATTCTGCTTCATGCTACTGTGCTACTATACTTCAAGCAGTGTTAGCAAGGTATTGGAAAAATACAAAATAAACATAAAATCAGACATAGTTGTCAAATGTCATGTATAACTTCTGGTCAAAGGCCATCCATAATAATAATATTAATAGATCGTATATGCAGTGTTGGGAAGGTTACTTTTAAAATGTATTCCATTACAGAATACAGAATACATGCCCCAAAATGTATTCTGTAACGTATTCCGTTACGTTACTCAATGACAGTAACGTATTCTGAATACTTTGGATTACTTAATATATTATCGTGCTTTTTACAACAACGTGAATGTACTATTGCTGTGTGATTTATTACTATTACTGAAGGTCCGCGACTCCGAACTGTAGTAAAGGGACCTCTGACTAATACGGCGGGGTCCCTGTCGGCTCGTAGCTGAAAAATAGCTTTACTTTGTTGTGTGGGTCAACTTTTCTTGCGAGAGACAGAGAGAGGCGTTGAAAGGCTGCTCCAACGGAACTTATTGTTTTCAGACGAAAACAGGAACACGGTGTACAGTCGAGTCTTAATAGCTTACTTACAGCTGGGCTCGTCAGGCTCTCTTCTTGGCTGCAGTGGTTATTATTATATTTACATGCTTCCAGCTCCCGTTTTTCCTCAATGACAACTCGTACCTTTCCACTCCCCTTTTTCTCCCTCCTCGCGCTCACAGACACATAATGTGTATGGCAGTCCATTCTCCCTGCAGCACGGACTACACAGCCCATGATGCTACATTCTTTAGAGCTATGCTTGTAGCATTCTGCCTGTTAGCTTAGCACAACAACAACAACAACAACGAAAAGGCGCTCTCTCACCCAGGAAACACACAGTCGCAGAGAGAGAGAGAGAGAGCGTCGCCCTGTAACCATGGCAACCATAACGCTGCCGCCTGGAACAACAGAACGTAGCTGTCAAACAAAACCCAAACAGTCCTGACCCGCGACAAAATGAAACAGGAAAGTACCGCAGTGTAATCCATTTATTTCAACAAAGTAACTGTATTCTGAATACCACCTTTTTAAACGGTAACTGTAACGGAATACAGTTACTCATATTTTGTATTTTAAATACGTAACGGCGGTACATGTATTCCGTTACTCCCCAACACTGCGTATATGGCAATATAAAAATGAAATGAAATGAAATGAAACTGAAGATCTGTAAAATGTGATATGATGAAGCTTTGTTGATTTTCATACTAAACAAGATCATATATTAACATGAATATAAATGATAAAGGTACAACAAAATGATCTGACTCCTTAAAGTCAAGACAAGCAACGGACTTGAGTTAGTTTTCAAAACTCTGGAGAGAAATCAATAAAACATGTCGGATTTCAGTTTGGGCGATATCTGCTAACGGTAGTTTCTTCGTGCACCGATGGACAGCGCTTTTAGATTGCCGTTTGTTTGTTACCATTTACACGTATGCAGTGATTTTACCATCGAATTCAAACTTTACCCAAGAGCAAACCTCAACTCATGTGTTCTAGCTTTCATCACTGGTAATGAAAGCTGGGTCTCTAGCCATGCCAGTTCTCAGTGCAAAGGTCCACAGTGTCCAGGTGCAGTGTACCCACACAGGACCACAGTTGCTATTTCTTTTGACATTCACAGGGATTTAGCAGCATGAGGAAAGCGGTTATTTATTTCTAATAAATTTCAATGTTTTACTTCAGCATAATACTAAATATAATCACTGTAATAAATAAATATTCAGTCACGTAAGTACGAAAAACTGTCTGCTCATGGTGATGGCCAGCTAATGATCTTGGAGAAGGAGAAGAACCAAGAAGGTTAATGGAGTGGTGATGGACATTAGCCTTTCAATAATGTCCAGTAAGGTAATACAGTGAGGGTGAACTGCCCCCAGAGAAAATGCAGAAGGTGAACCAGAGAGACAGACTGAAGCGCCAAAAGAGCCCTGCCTGTCTGCATCACCTGACCAGTATGTCACCTGGGCCCCCATCAAAAAGATGCAGTTATTTACTGTGAGCAAAGCGAGTCTCTCTTTGTTCAAAATAAGATTTGTGCAGTAAAACAGTAATTATCATGTAATACCTTACCGTACTAAGTGGTCCTAAGCCGGATGATGTAAATTGTGCATGAATTTAGTTGCATTACAAAAACTTGCTGACATCTCAGCTTGTTGTGCCATCGTGACTTTAGGCGCACCTCTGACCACAGCATGGTGCATGATATTCACTCAACTGGCAAATAACTGATGAAGGAACAAAACATATGAACACACACCTGCTGTGGACACTATCTGCTTTCACTTAAGTGAGTGCTATCACTAACTCACTTGCAATTCTACTTCAATGTGCAAACTTGAAACAGTATTGGAAGATGCTTTTGTTGGGATGGTTGTTCCTCTCACCCAGGGAGTCAAATAGAGATGGCGGCAGCAGTATTTGATGGTGCTGTTTAAGAGAGCAATAAAGTCTGCATTAGGCTGCGGGAGGAGGAGCAGTTTCATGCCATAAATCACAAGTTTGTCAGTTGAGTTAAAATGCATCACAACAATAACATGGCAGGTTAAAAATTAGCACAGCAAGGCAAAGGGGCTGTGGTGAGGCGTGGTCGGCAATGCCGTGCGGACGCACCTGCACGGCATCCACAATCGCGCCCGACATGGTAAAAAACGGGGGAGCAGGGGTTGTGTGTTATAAGCTGTGGTGTGATGGCAGCTTAAGAGCTGCAGCCGATGACAATAAATGGCTCTAAATGATGATCTGTGCTCCCGCCGTGCCTTATTCACACCATACTGGTGCCGAAACCCAGGACGCGGCACGGCGGGCCTACAAACGAGCCAGAGAGAGGAGCTGGCCTAGAGGGTGGCCAGCGGGAAGAGCTGCGGGTCCAGACCAAGTGTCACCTGGAGAGAACCTGGCAATGCTCCAAGCCTGGTCAGCATCGCCGCCGCCACCCCCGCCAGTGTATCCTGATGGTGGGGAAGCAGTGGAGGAGCCGCGAGAGGCACCTCAGCAGCCGGAGGTGGCAGATGAGGCGCGCGGGGATCTGCACCTGCCAGAGGAGGGGGAACAGCCGGGTGAAGGGTTGCTCCTCCCGGGAGCGGTGGAGGAGCCGCTCCAACCGGAGGTGGCGGACGAGGCGCGCGAGGGTCTGCACTGGCCGGAGGAAGAGGAGCCGCACGAGGGGCTGCTCGAGCCGGGAGCGGCGGCGGTGGTGACTGAGGAGACGAAGGTCCCTGTGCCAGGGGATCCTGATCTATTGGACCTGGCGTGCACCAAGCTTGAGATCGGTGTGCTCGCCAAACCGGTCTCACCTCCACTAGAGGCCGGTGCATGCCGGACATCTGCCCAGCCGCCCGTGAGCAAGGGCTCACAACCGTGCCTGCAGGGTTGTGCCAGCTCGCCAGGTGGCCGACCTCCGGACCAGCATCTTCCAGCTCTTCCCGCCGCCGCTGGAGGCTTGGGCGGCCTCCGGAAAAGACACGGTCCTGTCACCGGGTTGGAAACCGGTTGGGAGGAGTAGGTTCGGCTGGATGGCTCCCTGGCCTCAATCAGGCGATGGGGGTGTGTGGTGAGCAGTGTTGGTCAAGTTACTTGAAAAAAGTAATCAGTAACTAATTACTGATTACCTCCCCAAAAAAGCAATCCCATTACTTTACTGATTACTTATTTTCAAAAGTAATTAATTACTTAGTTACTTAGTTACTTTTTAAAAACACGATTTACACCCTGAAGAGGTGATAAAGTGATAGATCTTTCAGCCCAATTCTACTTTTTCTACATAATCCATCATACAAAATGTAATCAAATGGAAAAGTCTCTTTTTAAAACTTGTTTCTCTGACTGGAAGAAATTAGTTTAACATTTAAACCTATTTTCTGCACATTCCAGCACATAAAATAAAATATTTTTGTGTTTACACTCAGTCTTTCAAATAGATGCAAGTAAAACACAGCAGAAAATAAATAAAGTCAAAGACTCAGCGGTGCTGTTGCTCTATTTTCACCTGTAAAGCAGGAGTGGGGTAGGCGGAGGTTTACCCTGGTGCAGGTGTGCCGCGGTCAGTGGAAGAATCCGCGAGTTTCTCTGTGAGTTTCCCATTACGTCGTAGCTACTCGGTGCTTGTTGGAAGTTTAGGGGTTTTTTCGCTGTAAAAATACGTTTTCTTCCCACGCACAGCGGACACTAATGTTTTTGTCACTTTTTATGGAATCAAACTCAAAGTAAGGTCAGTACTTCCACGCTTTAAACGCTGCACGCTCATACTCTCTCCCACAATCGATATATGATTCATTGTTGATCTGCACACAGCTGTTGTCACGAATGGCGCACTCGCTTACGTCACTGTCATGAGACACTCTCGCAAAAAATCACGGTTGGTAAAAAAAATCATGGTAAAACACGGAGGAGCAGGGGTTGTGTGTTGTCAGTCGTGGTGTGATGTGTGGCTGGCAGCTTTAGAGCTGCAGCCAATGACGATTAATGGCTCTAAATGATGATCGGTGCTCCCGCCGTGCCTTATTCACACCACAGGGGCACTTTGGGATTTAGGAATGAAATGGTGATTTCACATGTGGCTTTTTTTTTTTTGCAGTCACCTTTGACCTTGGTGGCCATGACAGCTTACAGATTTGTATCTGATACAGACTGACGACCTGTCCAAGGTGCACCCACCTTTGCAGCAGATTCCAGACCTCATGGATGGATAGACTCCTCCCACTAAACTGCCTATGCCTCGAACATATTTAATAATAATTTTTGGTTGCATTTATATAGCGCTTTACAATTCCACTATTCATTCACTCTCACACGCTGGTGGAGGCAGCTACAGTTGTAGCCACAGCTGCCCTGGGGCAGACTGACAGAAGCAAGGCTGCCATATCGCACCATCGGCCCCTCTGGCCAACACCAGTAGGCAAGTAGGGTAAAGTGTACTGTCCAAGGACACAACGACCTGGACAGATCGAACCGGGGATCGAACCGGCGACCTTCTGGTTACAGATGCGATTCCCAACCCCCTGAGCCACGGTCTTGTAACCACGGTCTTGATTTGTAAACCTGATTCCCTTTTCATTATTTCCTATATATTTAATTGTTTGTGTCTCAGTGTTACAGTCTGCGCAGCTACTAGTTAACATTCTGAATTTCCTGTTTAAGCTGAAACCAGAACTTCTAATCAAATATTGAGGTGTTTACAGAATCTCTACTTCACTTCGCTTCACTCATTCACTTTCTTCTCCCTCCCTGTTCTCCTTTCCCTCCACGCCCTGTTCTGTCAATCATCTGCCACAAATTATGCAGATTTCTTCCTTTAA
The DNA here is from genome assembly GCF_041146795.1 of Maylandia zebra. Taxonomy (NCBI): domain Eukaryota; kingdom Metazoa; phylum Chordata; class Actinopteri; order Cichliformes; family Cichlidae; genus Maylandia; species Maylandia zebra. The sequence continues at coordinate 419,834 of NC_135173.1, forward strand.
AAACATACTGCATTCAGAATTTCCATCCATCCTTCCTCCCCTCTACACTTCCTTCCATGGATGACCTCAACTTCATTTGCAGAAGCAACATTTCACGCTCACTCCTTCTGTTTTCCTGTCTCGCTCGTTCTCTCTTTAGCATCATTAAAGGTTGGCCTGACAGGGAGGTGTGGTGCAAAGGGTTGAAGGGTGTGTGAATGTATGTGTGGGAGTACGTGTCCGTGTGTCAACATGAGGACAAGATATGCATAATATAATGTAAGAGGGGGATGTGGTACGTGTATAATGGTCTGACATGAACTTTTCTTTTGAACCTTTCGACCTTGAAAGGAACTGAGCTGGACTCACTATGTGAGGAAGCTGACCAAGGCCATGCTAATAAAACACTTCCTGCTGGGAAGGCATCGTTTTGTTTTTTTGTCTGTTTGATTTTGGAAAGAGAACAATTTGTGAGTTTTAAAAATATACTTGCATCAACTGCTTGCTGTCGATATTGTTGGTGAATTACACATGTTTACAACAACAGTAATATTTGGAGAGTTCTAACCCGATCAAAGATTCTGTGATGCTGATATCGTAATCTGTTATTGCTCATTTGTAATAAAAAGACAACGTTCTTTAGATATTAAGATTATGAAGCGCCTTGAGGCGACTTTTGTTGTGATTTGGCGCTATATAAATAAAATTGAATTGAATTGAATTGAAGATTCAGTCTCAAATAGATTTTTGTTTTTATTCACTGTAAGAAATTATTCTGCAGAAAAACATCCCCAGTTGTCATGTTTTGCGCTGTGTGGCAGACTTGGTTGGGACTCAAACGCAGGACTTGGAGACAGAATGTTTGACAAAGGGCGGCAGCTTCTGGGAAAAACAAACTAAAAACAAAATACATGAATACTAAAGAAACAAACAAAACAAGACCTAGAACTAAGAAACTCCTGACTGGTGATTAGTGACTGGACAAGACTTGACGTGACTGGAGAACATGGAACTGTACACGACACACAGCAGCGTGGAGGATGCGACAACAAACAGGGAAAGACCGAGGACTTACATGCAGCGGCAGGATAACAAGAGGATGGGGAACAGGTGGAAACACAGCTGGGACTAACAAATTTCCCACGTGTGGGACTAATAAAGGTTATCTTATCTTATCTTATCTTATCTTAATCAGACATAACAAAGGAGAAGCAAAACTGAACCCACCAACAAAGGACGCGAGACTGTCAAAGTAAAACATGACATATGCACAAGGACACGGACTGGACACCGAGACGAGACTGACTGGATATGAAACATGTACCACAGCGAGAACACAGTGACTGAAACTAGAAGTTAGAACAATAAATATAACATCAAGAGAACAAATATAAATTCAACACAAAACATCACAGATCCAGTGCCGTGACACCGGTGTCATAGGTGTTTAGGGCTAAGCTCATTTCAAACGTTTCAAACAATCATATGTATGTTATGGCTGCTTAGTGAGAACTACTGTCCTCTGAAAAAACTGCTATTAATGAATTCAGAAAAGCAAGCCTACATCTTAGTTAATTGTTGATGATGCTATTATTGATCATGAAACTGACCTCATGGCCCATTGTTAATCACTGGTGATAGTTTCAGTCATTGTGTAAATATACTCTTTATAAGGTTGGAAACCTACAGACAGCTGGGACTGAAGAATGATCTCCCACTCAAAACATCCAGATGAACAGAATCAACTTTCTGTGATAATGTCAAAGAGGGATGAAAACATACACGATGCTTTATGACAGAACATGTCTTGAGATGAAAGGAGATGGATCACTATGTACATTTTACAATTGTGGAGAGGCATCCAAGCCCTCAAGAAACTACAAAGTCCAGAGCCGCCGCGCGTTGACAGCAGCCTCAAACTCGCAGAGGAGCTCAACAACTTATTTGCTTGGCTTGGTTTGCTCCCTCACGTCTGCAGTTATAAAGTGCTTCGAGTTGATAGTGTCTCAGCACATCAGAAACTCTCTACCCCCCTCCCTTGACAGCCACCAGTTTGCTTACAGAGCAAATTGTTCCACGGAGGATGCCATCACTCTTCACAGAGCGCTGAGCCATCTGGAGAACAGGAGCAGCTCCGTGTAGATGCTCTTTGTGGACTACAGTTTAGCTCACCATAATCCCATCCTCACCACCAAACTGGACCACCTTCAGATCCCCCCTGCCACCTGCTCCTGGATCAAAGACTTCCTCACCAACCGGTCTTAAACAGTCCACCAATCCCCACCCCCTACTGTCACACAGCAGGACTGTGTTCTCGGCCCCCTACTGTACACCCTGACTGCACACTGACCCACCCGACCAATGCCATCATCAAGTATGTCGATGACACGACCGTGGTTGGTCTCATCCCTGATGGAGATGAGACGCCGTACAGGGCGGAGGTAGAAAACCTGTCCCGCCGAACGTCCTTAAAACCAAAGAACTCATATTGGACTACAGGAGGCAGAGACCGGCCATCACCAGATCCACCTGTCTCAGGTAAACCAAGGCCATCACAGGTGACCCCTCACACCCTGCTCACCACACAGCAAATCCAGCATGTCCAAATTAACACTGTCGGATTTGATTTCAACACTATTAAAGTGTCTATATGGGTCCACACCAGAGAGTGTTAATTTAACTCTTTTTGGAAAGTTGGTACGTTAACTCTGATTTAGTGTTAAACACCAAATCTGTCTGGAGTTGATAATTTAACACTTGGTGTTTAGAGTTTATATATTAACTCTCAAAGAGTATTTTAGTTTAACTACGTAAGAGTTATCTTCTAATTCATCTAAAAAGCGGGAATTTTACTGTTCTGAACTTCTAGAAATTTCTTCTGGAAATAAACATTTACTAAAAAGACGCAATGGTTTTTGAAAAACATTTATTCTGAACTGTGCACCACAATTTCAAAACATTTTCTGAAAGATGTAACAGTGTACATGTTCTCACTTTCATTAGAATTTTGTTTATCAAAAGGTCTGACATGGTAAATGCAAATAACAGCATTCTCATCAGTTATTTCTTCAATACAATATGCATGTCCTTCATTCATCCCTTTGTGGAACTTCAACGCACTTCTGCTCTCCCCCATATTCCATCTTCACAAGCATATCCTGTGCGGAGATTGAATAAAAATTAGTTGACACTAATTAATGGCACAAATAATCCAGTAAACAATTGCAGCCCAGTGAAAAAAAAGGAATCCTCTTTGAGCCATTACTTGTGTAAAGTATTTTCCCAAAAGACAAAGACACAGGCAACAGGTAATACTGAACTAAATGTAAAACCTCAACCTTTTTCTTTTTTACCTAAACCGTGTGCACAAAACTCTGGAGGGATCTATGCTAACGTAGAATCCAGTCAGGACGTCTGCTACTTGTCAGGGTTCCTGGGTCGTTGACCCAGTGATTTCAGTTTGTTCATGTTCAGTTTAGTTCGCCACATTAATGTTCTCACTTCCTGTTTTTTCCCCGTGTCAGCTTGTCTCTCGTGTCATTAGTCAGATTATGTTCAGCCCTGTACTCACCTGTTTCCAATCATTGTCATCATTCAACCTGTGTATTTAAGTTCCTCGGTTTCACCAGTTCTCTGTCGTGTCATTGATATTGATGTTCATGTCGTCCCTCCGTCTGTATGTTCAGTTAGTCAGCCAGCCATTCTTCCAGTCTTTCAGCCAGCCAGTCACTCCATCGTTCCTGCTTTGTTCATTCGCCCTCCAATAAATCCTCTTCATTTCTGCACCGTGAGTCCAGCGTTTGGGTCATCTCTTCCACGCCTCCACACACAACCTCTGACAGAATGACACGACCCGTGCCAAGAAGACACGCTTTTGACCCAGCAGACTCGGACCTCTACGAGCGGCAGGAGGTAGCGCTCTCCTTGTGGGCGGAAAAGCTCAAGGAGAGACAGCGGCTCTTCGCGGAGCGAGAGCACGTCTTCGAGGGCACTCGCTTGGCTCTGGGCGGGCCTCGGAGACGCCGCGTTCTCCCACCTGCTGCCTCACCTGCACCGGAGCATTTGCAATTCCCGGTGGTGAGTTCCAGCGACTGTTTTCCACCCTCATTTGACTCTCCACTTCAAACCAATAATAAACCCATCTTTGATTCATGGGACGTTTCCCTCCTAGAGGATGAAGTGGACTGGGAAGAGTTTTTCTGCTCTGCTCCTCCAAAGACTGTAAATAGTGGTGGCAGGAAAACCCGAACATTCTCCAATAAACCTGCCAGTAACACACACACCGTCACTATTTCCACACCCATTATTCAGCCATTTCCCACCAGCACGGGGGCCCAGTCTACACCCACACCAGTGCCAGCTCCCAGGAGGAGGGCAGCTGCGACCCGGTCTACCTCCACACCCACTTCTGTTTCTCAGGTGGGGGTGACTGGTGTCCAGCCGCCTTCCGTGCCCGTCCCAGCGCCCAGGCCGAGGGCAGCCAGAACCCAGCCTGACCTCCCTAGAGACTTGGAAGAGCTAACCGGTTCACCTGCTACGTCACCACTTCATCCACCTCCTGACCCAGCCTTTCACGCCCTCGCACTATCCCTAGTTAGATTAGCTGAACTGTCCCCTGTCCAGGCACCAGCTTTACTAGCCCAAGCCGTAATTTTATCTCCGTCACTAGCTCAATCTGTAGCTCAGCCAGTAGCCACACCAACCTCAGCTCCGTCGTCAGCCTCACCTACCCCTGTTCATCCCTTAGCATCTCCACTCCAGTCAGTTCCCTCACCTGCTGTTCAGCTTCCACTCCAGTCAGTTCCCTCACCTGTAGTTCAGTCTCCTCCTGCCTTCCAGTCTGTAGCTCAGTCTGCTCCTGTCCAGTCAGTCCAGTCTGCTCCTGTCCCCCAGCCTGTCCAGTCTGTCGTTCACTCTTCTGTAGTCCAGTCTGCCGCCCAGTGCCCTGTAGTCCAGTCGCCTCCTGTTTCCCAGTCGCCTGTCCACCATCCCGTTCAGTTCCTGGACCTGCAGCCACAGCACCCAGAGCCAGCTGTGAGCTCTTCTGCTCCTCAGCCAGGGGTTTCCGCGCCTGCTGGCCCGGCCGCTCCTCAGCCAGGGGTTTCCTCGCCCACTGGCCCTGCCTGTCTCCAGCCAGAGGCTTCCGCGCCTACTGGCCCGGCATCAGACTCAGCTTCAGCTTCGCCTGACCCAGCTTCAGCTTCGCCTGGTCCAGCTTCAGCTTCGCCTGGTCCAGCCTCGGCCTCAGCTTCAGCTTTGCCTGGTCCAGCCTCGCCTTCGCCTGGTCCAGCCTCGCCTTCGCCTGGTCCAGCCTCAGCCTCAGCCTCTGCTTCTGCTTCGCCTGGTCCGGCCTCGGCTTCTGCTTTGCCTGGTCCTACAGCTGCTCCTCAGTCTCCGCCGCCTCCCGAGCCGCCTCCCGAGCCGCCTCCTGCAGCTGCTCCTCGGCCGCCTTCTCCTCGTAACCGGCGCGGTCGACCACCGGACCGGCTGAGTGGCCGCCGTTGCCTTCTGCACGGCCGGACCCCGGACCGCCTTCGCCTGAGTGGCCGCCGTTGCCTTCTGCACGGCCGCCCCCCGGACCGCCTTCACCTGAGTGGCCGCCGTTGCCTTCCGCACGGCCGGCCCCCGGACCAGCGCTGTCGTCATCGCCGTTGCCTTCCGCCCGGTCGGCCTCCCGAACTGTGTCCACGTCGCCGCCGTTGCCTTCCGCGCGGTCGGCCTCCCGAACTGTGTCCACGTCACCGCTGCCTTCCGCACGGTCGGCCTCCCGAACTCGGGCCACGTCGCCGCCCACCTGAACTGTCTCTGTGTGGACTCCATCCCTCCGTCCTGGGCCCCCTCCGCCCGCCCTGTTCTGTCTGGTTCTTTTTCTTTTGGCCGTCGGGTGCCGGCCTTTGAAGGGGGGGGGGGGGGGGGGGGGGTACTGTCAGGGTTCCTGGGTCGTTGACCCAGTGATTTCAGTTTGTTCATGTTCAGTTTAGTTCGCCACATTAATGTTCTCACTTCCTGTTTTTTCCCGTGTCAGCTTGTCTCCCGTGTCATTAGTCAGATTATGTTCAGCCCTGTACTCACCTGTTTCCAATCATTGTCATCATTCAACCTGTGTATTTAAGTTCCTCGGTTTCACCAGTTCTCTGTCGTGTCATTGATATTGATGTTCATGTCATCCCTCCGTCTGTATGTTCAGTTAGTCAGCCAGCCATTCTTCCAGTCTTTCAGCCAGCCAGTCACTCCATCGTTCCTGCTTTGTTCATTCACCCTCCAATAAATCCTCTTCATTTCTGCACCGTGAGTCCAGCGTTTGGGTCATCTCTTCCACGCCTCCACACACAACCTCTGACACTACTGCTGTTTGCTCGGTTTTGTTATGGGCGATCGTTTTCAGGCTTCAAGTAGCACCATTATACCAACATTTCACATTCTAGACACTGTTTTAGGTGTATTTGACCAAAAATGTGACTGAAAATTCACATGCAAGCTTTTTTCCAAGGCTGTGGTATTTGCCCGCAGACAATACCTTTCAGCTAGCTAAAACAGAATATTATGCTATCAGCGAGCAACATGGCTAATGCCTTTCACACAGCTTTGTCTCAACTCCAAAGAGCCACAGAAGTAAAAGCTCATAATAATAATTGAAACGATCTTTGAAGAAATGACTTACCAAGCATGGCAAACAACTCAAATATGTAGAGCAAAATGTTCTGAAACGGCTTCACTTCAGCTTCGATTGGAGCCTATGGTGCTGGGGTCGGAGTCTGTGAATTTACTCTATTGGTGTCATAGCCCCTGTAGGAGGTCAAGAGTTAATGTCTCCATTGTAACACCTCCAGATTTAACATAGAAACACTCATTTTTAGCAATTGATTTTAACTACTATAATTTTAATTCAATTCTATTTTATTTATATAGCGCCAAATCACAACAAAAGTCGCCTCAAGGCACTTCATAGATACAGAGAAAAACCCAACAATCATATGACCCCCTATGAGCAAGCACTTTGGCGACAGTGGAAAGGAAAAACTCCCTTTTAACAGGAAGAAACCTCTGACAGAACCAGGCTCAGGGAGGGGCGGGGCCATCTGCTGCGACCGGTTGGGGTGAGAGAAGGAAGACGGGATAAAAGACATCCTGTGGAAGAGAGACAGAGGTTAATAACAGATATGATTCAATGCAGAGAGGTCTGTTAATAGACCTTTACACCTCAGAGACATTAAAAGAATGTGACTCTACTTAGAGTAAAATTAACTCTACTTTTGCAAGAAGACTACTAACACCAAAACATTTAACACTTTTGAATTTGCTGTGCTCCTGTTTCACCCGCTGCCCTCTGGTTGGCGGCTCGGGTCAAACAGGTCCCACAGCTGCAGACTCACAAACAGCTTCTTCCCCTGGCCATTCACCCCTGCCCACTCACCTCACTAATCTGAGCCATGGTCTGATTAACCCCCATCACTCAAGTCTTTTCTTTGCACCACTTCCAAGGACTTTTCCCTTTTGTTGTATATATTTCTCCTGTTTGCTATTTATTCCTGCTGCCAACTATTTATGTATTTATATGTATGTCTGTATTATTGCAGGGTCTGTACAACATACAGTGCCCTGAGATGACTGTTGTTATTTGATGCAATATAAATAAAATTGAATGAATTAAAATTAATTAATTAAAACTCCAAAAAAAGAGGAAACAAGCAATCACTAAAAATGTATGTAGTGGGTATTATAAATGATGTACAATGGAAGAAATGAGGAAAAGTTTTGACAAAAGACTATTCAAAACATTTAGTGGTATAAAAATAGGAAGTAACTGGCAGTCCCAGACCAGTAGCCTGTGTGCCAGCCACTGCCATAAATATTTAGTTCCAAGTGAAAAGAGCAGAGAGCATTTCAGAAGAAAGAACTTCCTTTCTGCAAATCTGACTGCCACGCAAAGATACACATGATAGTTTTGTAAGCAGAGACAAGTAGAGACAAGTAGAGCTAAAGCTTTACCACTGGGACTTACCTCGTGATTTTACGCTTTTGAAACCTTGTGATGAACCTTCTGTGCATTAAAATCCTGGTGTTTTTAAACCTCATATGACAAATGAGAGGTTGAACTGAAACTTAGGGATAATCACACTAATTTGTGCTCCTGTGTGAACAATGACCTGGTAATACCTGGTTTGTTTATGAGGATTGTAATGCATGTGGGACACAACAAGTAACTGCTTCTGGAAGCAGAACATCTCCAAGGAAGGTCTATCATAGCGACCCAGCCTGCAAGCATCCCTCGCCAAATGGACCGGAGCTCGTCATCAGGACCACCTGAGTTAGTGGGTGGAGGCTCCAGATTCACTGTGGGCTCTGAGCCAAGCAGGTGTTTCTCCAGCTTCCCCCAGCACTTCAGAGTTATTAGTTAGTGAATGGACCCCATATGCCGTGGGAGTGTCTGTTCGGGTGTGGTCCAGGTTCCTGTTGCCTGTCCCCTAGGGTGGAGTTGGCCAGCTCATCACCTGCTTCCAATTTCCGGGCCTCTATCTGGAGGGTTTTTAGGCCAGCGCTGCCTGCCACTCCTTGCCAGTTCGTCCTGCTACCACTAGTGGTAAACTAGGCCTCCACTGTGTTTGGACTCTGTTTGCCTAGATCGTGGGTAAATGTGTTCTCCGTCTCCTGTGTTCTCTAGATACATCTCCCGTCGTGCTCATCAGCAGCGCTGGCTCTGTTTCCACTCCATTCTCCAGTCTGCCTAGAACCCTAAGACTACACACTCACCTTCTCCTCGGCCTGCCCTCCAGCCCGTCCTTCAACAGTGGATCTCTCTCCCCTGGACACCCTGGAACCTGGACCAGCTTCCCCACATTCTCAGCCATCCCTGGGACGCTCCCACGGCAACCCCTCCCCTGCCTAATAGTTGGTGTCTTCAAGTAAGCACAAGACTCTCCACTAGTACCACTCACCTCAGCCCTTTAATTGTTAACCAGATCAGTAAAACCTCTCTCCTGTGTTTGCAGAAGTTCCCGCCCTTGTTCTCCTTGTGTCCCACGTCCGTTTCCTCGTCCTCTGGTCTCCCTCAGTTCCTGCAAATAGTTTCTGTTAGACCCAGCCTTGTTTAAGTACCTTTTTTCCTTCCAAATAAATTGTACATAGTTCGAGCAATTGAGTCTGGTCTTGAGTCCACAGCATCCTTGTTTGTGACACCCAGTGACAGTGGCGGAGAATGGAAGCAGCTCCTGCCTCAGATGTTTGCTTCTAGGCCACTGATCCTTATAGTGAGAGAGTCATCACAATAAATGGACCCTCTGCAGTTACAGTGGGACCAAACCACAGAAACATGGTATAGTCCAGATTAAAGGACCATCCCATAGTCTCACAGATGAGGGTAGGAGGCACAAGTCAAAGAAAATAGTCTAGAGGACGAGCGAGTGGTGGCATTGATCCAAAATCTAAGAGCTGAGTTTGTTTTAGCAAACCTGCTACTAGCAAGACAGAGTGAGTTTAGTCTGTGCTGACAGTGCACACAACTGCCACCTTTACAATCCACAGAAAGGTCAGGCAAAAACCACCAAGAGTCAAATAATGGGAAGTAAGTAGTTTCAAAACTATGAAGTAAGTGTAGTGAAGTGTTGCACGGCTGTGATAATACTATGACATCATAACCAGACCTTATATACACCTATATATACATTAAATCACTGCAGAGACATGAGAGATACCAAGGGAACTGAGAAAAATCATTCATTCACACTAACTGTTATGAAACTGTCAAAATATCTACTATAGTCAGTGTAATATAATAACAATGAAAGACACTTATTTATGATGTTGTTTTCACATTGTTTCCATGCAGTCTAAAGTAAGTCTTTCCTTTTTGGTCAGAGTAAAGACTCACAACGCTACTCATCATAGATGACACCAGCAACATTTAAGCATCTCTTTCTCGCTCTTTCACACACATACATGCAGATATCCACAGATACTTGTAATTTCATTGCCTTAGGACGGATTATAAATGCATGGCTAAACTATGCACTCTGACCCTCAACACCATCTCCCCTCCATGTTTTCGTATTGGTGTGTTTTCACTTACACAACCCTGAATACAAAATTACAAATGTCTGACAGAGAAGATCCGGCCTCGCAAGGCCATGTACATGTTTTTAATGAAGGACAGGGTTGCGAGGATTAAAGACAGACAAAATTACAAAGATAACATTGGTGCAGAAGGAAAGAACAAAGTAAGGAGAGACAGACCCAGTACATCCCACCACTACTCTCTCCTCACCACTTTTATTCTATTTTGTCAGCTACTCACATTTTAGCTTTAGGTGATTTTAACAACATTCATTAAAACTTCAGAAAAAAAATAAGCTTAAGCTGATATCATCGTTATCATCTAAAAAGTCACTTTAATGTGGCTGATCGCATGATGAATATGATAGAGTGACAACAGTATCAGAAATAATATGATCGTAAAATGTTAGAATTCATTCATTATTCACATTGATTGAATCTGATAGCGATCAAAAACTTAAATATCAGTGCACCAGTGTCTGTCCACATAATATTTTGTTGCCGCTATTCTGTCAGGTTATAATTTTATGAATTATTTTGACTTTTAAAACTCTATGTCAAAATATAGAAACACACCAGGAACAGTGAAGCTGCATGTGAAGCACATCTCCAGTCTGATTTATAGAACAAGAGGTCCTGTCACCACCTTGAATCACAATGGTCAAGTTGGAGTCTAAGAGAAACACAGCGGACGACAGCGGACTTATTTCACAACAGGAAGTACGTGTCCCTAAAATCCTGCTAATGAGGTCATGTGAGGAATGATTTCTTGGCACATTTAAGGTTAATTAGGGTTTGACTACTATGGCATATCTGTGGATTGTCACTGATCACAAGGATCACTTTAATTCTGAAAGCAGAAATTGCCTCAAAATGACTTTATGAATATCACGTTGTCACGTGTATTTCACTGGCAAACACATGGATACGTCGTACTGAGCAGGGATAACTCAGCAGGTAGAGTGTTGACACCATGATCGCAAGGTCGAGGGTTCGCATCCACCTAACGGCTACCCTGAGGTACCCCTCAGCAAGGTACCGTCCCTACACACTGCTCCCCAGGTTCCCAGTAACTGCCCTCTGCTTCACAGAATGAATAGGTTAAATGCAGAGAGGAATTTCCCAACGGTGATCGACAAAGTATACATTATTTTCGTGGCCACAATTTTAGATTCAAAAAGAGAAACAGAGCAGCCAGCTGATCTGTCAGCATGCTTGTGTGTCTGTATGAGCGCTTCTATCTGTCTGGACTCTGACAGCAGGGTATCAGAGCTCACCGACTGCTGCCCCGTACTGATGCTTGACGAATGAACACACACACGCACACAGAATTTTGCCAAGTGTTCACAAAGGTGATTTTTCACCTTATAATTTCTCTTTCTTTGCTCCCTTGTGTGTGTGTGTGTGTGTGTGTGTGTGTGTGTGTGTGTGTGTGTGTGTGTGTGTGTGTGTGCTCGTGTGTGTGTGTGTGTGTGTGCTCGTGTGTGTGTGTGTGTGTGTGTGTGCTCGTGTGTGTGTGTGTGTGTACAGCTGTGCACCGCTGATCTTCCTCTCTTGTGGACAGCTCACACTGAGCAGGTGTGCACAAGCTCTCCTCTATATGTCCTACATACACGCCCACATCCACACACACACAGAGCTGACCGAAGAAAAGGCTTAGAGGAAGAGAAATGAGTTATTATCCTTCTTTCAGCTGCTCTCTTTATGGGTCTCCACAGCGGATCATTTGCCTCCCTCTCATCATTTCCATAACATCCTAACACCAAACCTCTGCATGTCCTCCGTCACTTTATCCATTAACCTCTCATTTATTTTCCTTCTCTCCTCTTTTCCTCCCAACTCCATCTTCACGATCCTTTGTCCAATATATACTCTAGATCTCCTCTCCACATGTCCAAACCATCTCAGCCTCGCTTTCTAAAGGCTGGTTTGTCTCCAAAAACTCAACCTGAGCTGTCCCTCTGATGTGCTCCAGGATTTCTAAAACTGTCCATCTTTAACTCTGTCACCTCCAGATCACCATCCTGTCTCCAAACTGTCTTTGTAAGTCTTCCCTTTCACTCTTGCTGCTATCCTATCACAAATCAACCTTGACTCTCAACTCCAGCCACTCCACTGTTGTGCACTGTCTTTAGATGTTTGACCTCAGGTATTTAAACTCATCTGTCTTCACTGTCTCTACTCCTTGCATCTTCACCTTTCAGCCTGTCTCTCTCTGTTGTTCACACACATGTATTTTGTCTTGCTTCTACGAACATCCAGTCCTCTTCTTTCCAGTGAATATCTCCACCTGCTCCATACTCTTACCATCAGTGTTGGTCAAGTTACTTGAAAAACGTAATCAGTAACTAATTACTGATTACTTCCCCAAAAAAGTAATCCCGTTACTTTACTGATTACTTATTTTCAAAAGTAATTAATTACTTAGTTACTTAGTTACTTTTTAAAAACACGATTTACAACCTGAAGAGGTGATAAAGTGATAGATCTTTCAGTCCAATTCTACTTTTTCTGCATAATCCATCATACAAAATGTAATCAAATGGAAAAGTCTCTTTTTAAAGATAAGATAAGATAACCTTTATTAGTCCCACACGTGGGAAATTTGTTTTGTCACAGCAGGAAGTGGACAGTGCAAAAGTTATGAGGCAAAAATTAGAATACAATAAGAATAAATACAGTACACAACTGTACAGAATAGAATAAAATACTATATACAGTAGAATAAAATAAAATAAATATACAATAAGATAAAAATAGAATACAAATACAAATACTATATACAACTGAGTAAAAATACAACGATGACAGAAAGGATTATTGCACTTAGTATTATTGCATATGTATGGATGTTTGTGCTTGATCAGTTAAAGTCTTTATTATGGAGTCTGACAGCAGTGGGGAGGAAAGACCTGCGAAATCTCTCCGTCCCACACCGTGGGTGCCGCAGTCTCCCACTGAAGAAGCTGCTCAGTGCTGTCACAGTCTGCTGCATGGGGTGGGAGATGTTGTCCATCAGGGATGACAGCTTAGCCGCCGTTCTCCTGTCACTCACCACCTCCACTGGGTCCAGAGGGCATCCTAGAACAGAGCTGGCCCTTCGGATCACCCTGTTCAGTCTCTTCCTGTCCCCAGCAGAGATGCTGCCGCCCCAGCAGACCACGCCATAAAAGATAGCAGAAGCCACAACAGAGTCATAGAAGGTCTTCAGGAGTGGGCCCTCCACTCCAAACGACCTGAGTCTCCGCAGCAGGTACAGCCTGCTCTGCCCTTTCCTGTAGAGGGCGTCTGAGTTATAAAACTTGTTTTATTAGTTTTAATCTTTTAACTTTATGCATCAAGCAAAAATTTAATTATATGCAACATTCTCTGACTGGAAGAAATTAGTTTAACATTTAAACCTATTTTCTGCACATTCAAGCACATAAAACAAAATATTTTTTGTGTTTACACTCAGTCTTTCAAATAGATGCAAGTAAAACACAGCAGAAAATAAATAAAGTCAAAGACTCAGCGGTCCTGTTGCTCTATTTTCACCTGTAAAGCAGGAGTGGGGTAGGCGGAGGTTTACCCTGGTGCAGGTGTGCCGCGGTCAGTGGAAGAATCCGCGAGTTTCTCTGTGAGTTTCCCATTACGTCGTAGCTACTCGGTGCTTGTTTGGAAGTTTAGGGGTTTTTTCGCTGTAAAAAGAAGTTTTCTTCCCACGCACAGCGGACACTAATGTTTTTGTCACTTTTTATGGAATCAAACTCAAAGTAAGGTCAGTACTTCCACGCTTTAAACGCTGCACGCTCATACTCTCTCCGCACTCCATATGTGATCCATTGTTGATCTGCACACAGCTGTTGTCACGAACGTCGCACTCGCTTACGTCACTGTCGTGAGACATTCTCGCAAAAAAACACGGTTTTAGTAACGCAGTAACGCAGCGTTCCTACGGGAAAGTAACGGTAATCTAATTACCGTTTTTGCAATAGTAATCCCTTACTTTACTCGTTACTTGAAAAAAGTAATCGGATTACAGTAACGCGTTACAAGTAACACGTTACTGCCCATCTCTGCTTACCATAGATCACAATATTGTTAGCAAACATCATAGTCCACAGACACTCTGGCCTAAAAAGCTAAAACAGCAAACAATTACAGAGCAGGTAAACAGGTTCCACAAGCAAATGTGAACACAAAGCCTCGGTCCTGCTTACAGAATCTCACAGATTCAGAAAAACTCCAGATTTCGTCACTCTACAACCAAAATTCACTGAACCAGCAGCAAAGGAAGACGAAAGCTACACTTCACATTTGAAAAACATTGTAATGAATTCCCCATTATTGTGCTTCGAGACTAGTTTCCCATCAAAAATCTCTGTTTTCTGCCTTATTCGCTTACTTATTACGCACTAGTCTACCATTGTGTAGTGTTGTTGGCTGCTGTTTTTTTTCTCCCACAAACGACATCAGACAGAAAAACCTCATTTCTGCCGTTCAGTACCAAAGAAATTTCAGCTTTCATAAATTACGCCCAAACGCTAATAAAACCTCTGTAACTACAGTTAAAACAACAACAACAGAACAATGGACAGTGAGGGCAATGAGCTTCTTCTGTAATTTTACACATTTATTTCTTACAGTTTAAAAAAGTCGTGCTGACGGATTTCTCTCTTTGTCACAGCAGCTTTGTCTTTATCATGTAGAAAACAGTTAAACATGTGACTTTTTTTACAGTGATAGAAAGGGAAAGTGGGATTTTCAGGTAACAACACCAAAACTATTAAGTTTATCTGACGAAAAGAAAATCATGGGTAAAATGTCTCAGAACAACCAAAAACTCATCAGCCCTGCTGCAGCAGCAGATGGACTCTAGTCCATGTTCAGATGAGCTGTCAGTGGAAACAGAAAATACTGAAGCTGTTTTTAGTTATCAGACAATGAGGAGCTGGTTGGTGCAGAACAGTGCAGCAAGGAGGAATCTGTAGCAGCAGACACACACACACACACACACACACACACACACCCTCTCTGTGTCTCTCTCACACACACACACACACACACCCTCTCTGTCTCTCACACACACGCACACACACACCCTCTCTGTCTCTCTCACACACACACACACACACACCCTCTCTGTCTCTCTCTCTCACACACACACCCTCTCTGTCTCTCTCACACACACACACACACACACACACCCTCTCTGTCTCTCACACACACGCACACACACACCCTCTCTGTCTCTCTCACACACACACACACACACACACACCCTCTCTGTCTCTCTCACACACACATACACACACACACACACACACCCTCTCTGTGTCTCACACACACATACACACACACACACACCCTCTCTGTCTCTCTCTCTCACACACACACCCTCTCTGTCTCTCTCTCTCACACACACACACACACACACACCCTCTCTGTGTCTCACACACACACACACACCCTCTCTGTCTCTCACACACACACACACACCCTCTCTGTCTCTCTCTCTCACACACACACATACACACACACACACACACACACACTCTCTGTGTCTCACACACACACACACACACACACACACACACACACACACACCCTCTCTGTCTCTCTCTCTCTCACACACACACACACACACACAATCTCTGTCTCTCTCACACACACACACACGCTCTCTTTGTTTCACACACACACACACACACCCTCTCTGTGTCTCTCACACACACACACACACACACACACACACACACACACACACACACACACCCTCTCTGTGTCTCACACACACACACACACAGACACAGACACACACACACACACACACACACCCTCTCTGTGTTTCACACACACACACACCCTCTCCGTGTCTCACACACACACACACACACCCTCTCTGTGTCTCACACACACACACACACAGACACACACACACACACACACCCTCTCTGTCTCTCACACACACACACACACACACGCACCCTCTCTGTGTCTCACACACACACACACACACACACGCACCCTCTCTGTGTCTCACACCCTCTCTCTGTCTCTCACACACACACACTCTGTATCTTACACACACAAACACACACACTCACACACACACACACTCTGTGTCTCACACACACACACACACACACACACACCCTCTCTGTGTCTCTCTCTCTCACACACACACACACACACACACACACACACACACACACACACACACACACACTCTCTCTCTCTGTGTCTCTCACACACACACACACACACACACACACACACACACACACACACACACACCCTCTCTGTGTTTCACACACACACACACCCTCTCTGTGTCTCACACACACACACACACACACACACCCTCTCTGTGTTTCACACACACACACACCCTCTCTGTGTCTCACACACACACACACACACACACCCTCTCTGTGTCTCACACACACACACACCCTCTCCGTGTCTCACACACACACACACACACACCCTCTCCGTGTCTCACACACACACACACACACACCCTCTCTGTGTCTCACACACACACACACACACCCTCTCTGTGTCTCACACACACACACACACACACGCACCCTCTCTGTGTCTCACACCCTCTCTGTGTCTCATACACACAGACATACACACACACACACACACACACACACAGACACACACACACACACACACAGACACACACACACACACCCTCTCTGTGTCTCTCACACAGACACACACACACTCTCTCTCTGTCTCTCACACACACACACTCTGTATCTTACACACACAAACACACACACTCACACACACACACACTCTGTGTCTCACACACACACAGACACACACACAGACACACACACGCTGACGCCAGTCTCTCCGGTGAGGGCAGAGTCAAGTGTTCAGTTGATGTTTTTCTCTCTTCATGAATATTAATGTACTGCTCTCCATCAAAACACAACCGGTTGTCATTTACACAGAGACCAGCGCACAATCTCACACGTACATACACAATGAAATGTGTGTGCGACTGCAGGAAACCATATGAATGCACACACACGACAAATGCATGAACCGTAGCTTTAGATAGATTTAGCAGTGTGAAAGTGAACAATTTTACATGTGCGCACACACACAGACACACAAACAAAGTGTGGGGTTAGCGAGAGTGTGGGGTAAACTGTAAATATGGGATATATGGCTATATGGAAATATGGACATGTAATAAACAATAAAATAAAATAAACCCAGGGGCAACACAAAGTCGTGGAAAAGCAATCTGAAAGAAAGATTATTTATTAGAGGTGGAGGGGAGGTAAACTGGTGCACGTCTGAGGAGTGCTGCAGCTAGATTTGTAGTCAATTAAGGTGGATTTACTAGGCCCATGATGAGATCCTCACTGACGCTGTGTTTTCATATTGGACCAGGGGTACAGGTAAGCCCTGATGCTTTCTTCCTTTCAAGCTCCCAACCTTTTTTCTGTCTCCCTTATTTTCTCAGCTATGATGTGTACAAGAGGCTGGGCTGTGCGACCACCAGTCGAGCAGTAAGAGCCACCTTTAATAAAGACTGAACTTCTTCCACTGCTTACCAAAAGGAGCTGTACAAACAGTATATATGATGTGCACAGAGTACTTATTTATCATTTAAAGTGAGACAAGTCATTGCAATTAAAAAGTTTAATACTGAAACTGTAGTGAAGTATATGCTGCTGAGCTGCAAAGAAAATATGGCACCGTCATATCTCCTGATTATATTTTCTGACTTTATTCTGATGCAGTCTCAGTATTTCTTACTGAGTATTTCTTCTTCTTATATTTCAAGGTAATTATTTATGTGGCAGTTACAGAATAAAATCTAATGATGAAAGTGAAAAAGCTTGATGGCATAACACAGAACAGGAATATGTGCTTTGAATGGTCTCAACTTTACAGCTATAGATGAAAAAGGTTTTTTTTTCTGCTGTAGAGCCAGAAACCAGTTCGCTTAGAAAATACACGAACATGAGCTGGATGTGGGAAACCTGCGTCGACCTGCCAAAGTGATAAGCACACTTTGATTTCTTTTTACTGGTTCCTGATATGAGTAAATGTAAACAGAGATGATCAAACCCCCACAAATGAAAATTAAGAGAATAGAGTGTATGTTTGACTGTGGGTCATTAGCTGTCACAGGCAGACACTGTGGTCAGTTATTTGTCCCATACAGCAAAAATCTTGTCCTCAGAGCAGTCAGCTACTACAAAGAAAGTAGCTGACTGCTTTGCTTTGCTTTGCTTTGCTTTGCTTTGCTGTGTGTGTGTGTGTGTGTGTGTGTGTGTGTGTGTGTGTGTGTGTGTGTGTGTGTGTGTGTGTGTGTGTGTGTGTGTTAAGTCATTCAGTGTCTTTTTTTTTTTTTGTTTTTTGTCTCATAAAAAACACTGAATGTGTCGTGGTCCTGGGCCGTGTTGGCCCAGTATTCTTAGTTCTCTTGTATTTTTGTATTTAGTTCCCTGTTTAGGTTCTGTTTCCTGAGTTGCCCTGTTATGTTGTTCCCTGTGTGCTTTCCCTTTGTGACTCTCACCCCCTGTGTGCCCCTCTATGTATTCATGAGCCCTTGTCCCCTTTCGTGTTTTATTCCATGTTTTCCCCAGCCTGTTATGTCTGTGTTCTCACCGTGCTCTCTCCTCCTGTCTGAACCTCTGTGTACTTCCTGTTTTACTTTGACAGTCTCTCGTCAGTATGCGTCATGTTGTGTTCACTCCTGCCCTGTCTCGTTATGATTATCTGTGTCAGCTGTGTTCCCCGTGTGCTCCCACTTCCCTCGTTAACCCTCTGTGTATTTATGTCTGCGTCTCCCTCAGTTCTGTGTCGTAGTCTCCCTCATAGCTGCGTGGATTTCCCTGTGTCTCTCTGCAAGTGTTAGTTTTTGTTCCCGGTTTAAGTTTTGTATTTCTTGTGATCTGCCTTCCAGCATTAAAGCTGTGATTTTGAGTTTATCCCCTGAGTCCGTGAGTTTGCATTTTGGGTCCTCATCCTGCCTGCCACACAGCTATCATGACAGAAGACTACGACCACGACATGGACCCAGCAACTCACAACCCCTCTGCTGAGCTCCGGGAGGATTTAATCTACACGGTGGAATATCACTGTCAGGAGTGGGAAGTGCTGCCAGGAGACAAACACCGGGAGGTCGTAGCCGTCCGTCTACAGCGGATGGTGTCCGGACTCCCGTGGCTGTTCGGCGCGCTGCACCCCCACATCCGGGACTTCCTCGTTTCCACCGTAGGCATCCGCCCGGAGCTGCCTCTCCAGTGTGAAGAGTCGGAGGACGTTCAGCCCGGTCCGCTGGAGGATTCGCGGTCCGGCTCGTCTCCTCCCCCTTCCCAGAGAAAACGGCGTTCACGTCGCCGGCGTTCCCGAGTAGCGGAGCAGTTTTCATCCCTGGGTGAGAGTGACTGTGCGTCACACTCTCAGCCCAAGTTTTCTGGACCCGGACTTCATGACTTTTCCACCACTGTGAGTAACTCTGTTTTGCCCGCCATTGTGTTTCCTGAATCGGATAACTCCACCACTGTGTGTTTGGACTCTAGAGACACTATACAGCGAGGCACCTCGGTGTCGGATCATTCACCAGTTGCTAGCAACCTTTGTGTTTTTGAGCCCTCTGATTTTTGTAAAGCTCGCAGTATGTCCTTTGATTTAACCGATATGAATGTGTTACATGTAGAGACAGCTGAACCTAAGACAGCTATCCTACACCAGACTCACCCACACACTGCTACCAGCATTGCAGCCCCACAGAACTGTTTTAACCAGCCTGTACACTCTGGGGTTTTCCAGTCTGAACTCAGCCACACACCACCACCATCATCAGCCAAACCATCTGAGACTGAGTGTTCTGTAACTGATGCTCCTTCTAGTAACTGTTTCATGTGCCAACCCGTTCTGTCTTTTGACATGTCCAGTGGTGCCCAGTCAGGTCCACAACCAGTGTTTAATCATTCAGTTTCTCGAGTGAGCGGTAACAAGATGGTCGCTTCCTTTGCTAAGCTAACTGAAAGACTAGGGTTAAGCGTTAAAGAGTTGCTTGATCAGGTCAAGTTTTGTGACCCACGGCAACGCATGCTTGATCCTGTTCGCTACTCCTCTGAACCTGTTGCTGTGAAAACTGTTGTGGGTGTTACTTCGTCCCTGGACTGTGTGGCTCCCCATCCAGTTCGATCTGAGTCAGCCTGCCGAGTTGGTTCACCTATGGACTATATGAAAATTGATTTTGTTTCTCAACCTGTGTTTGTCCTTCCAGCCTCGATTCTGAAAAGAACTGTCTCTGGCGTTCTTCCTTCTCTGACCTGTGTTAGACAGCACACCGTTCCTCAAGAGACAGTTGTTGATGTTGTCTGTTTTGAAACTGCTTCGGTGACTGTCCCTGAGCTAACCTCCTCCAGGACTGCTAGCGCTAACCTGGAGAGTGTAATAGCAGTGGATTTCCTAGGACCTGCTTGCTTTAAACCTAGATCTCCTAAAACTGAGTTTGGCGTCAATAACTTGGTTTTCCCAGTGTCTGTTGCTGCTCCTGAACTCTGCTCTCAAACTCCAGTTCCTGTAACCAGGGCAGCGCGGGCCCAGCTTTCCCTTGCTCCCGTATCAGTTCCTCGGGAGAGGGTGGCTGAGGTCCAGCCGGTCCCTGCTTCTATCCCCAGCCTGGCAGAGGCTCCGTTCATCCCGGCACCCCTACCTGCTCCTCGGGTGGGGTTGATGGACACCCAGCCGTCGCCTGTGCCTGTTCCGGTTCCCCGGGTGAGGTCAGCCGTGACCCTGCCGACTCCTGCACCCGTCTCAGTTCCTCGGGTGGGAGCGACAGAGGTCCAGCTAGCTCCTGCACCTACACCGGCCCCCAGGGTAAAGGCAGCCAGAGCCCAGCTCGTCCCTGCACCCGTATCTGTTCCTCGGGTGGGGATGACTGGTGTTCGGCCAGGCCTAGCACCTGTTCCTGTTCCCAGAAGGAGAGCAGCTAAGAGTCAGACACCTGCTCAACCACAAGCGCAACTACCACTACAACTGGCATTTCTGTCCATAACGCAGTCAGTAGCTCAGTTATTAGCACAGTTTCTTATTTTGTCACCAGTTCAGTCTCTAGCACAGTTATCAGCTCCATTATCAGCTCAGTCATTAACTCTGTTACTAGCTCAGTTAGTAGTTCAGCAACTCGTCCAGTCACCGCCATCCTCTGCTAGAAGCTCTTGTGAGCTCACTCAGCCAGTTGAGGACAGCGTCGTGCTGACGAAGCTTGGACAGACTGTTAGCCCTGCACAGCCCCAGCCGTTGCCTTCTAAGCCGACTGCGCGCCCTGTGCAGCCACAGTTAGCGTCCCCTCAGCCAGAAGTCTCTGCACCAGCTGGCTCTGCACCTGTCTCCGCTGGGGGTTCAAGAGAACCTCTCCCGCACCTCGTCTCCGCTGGCGGCTCTGCTCAGACCGGCCAGCACCTCCTCGTCTCTGCTGGAGGGTCCGAGGGGCCCGTTCGGCCTCCTGTCTCCGCTGGAGGGTCCGAGGGGCCCGTTCGGCCTCCATCAGCCTCTGCAGCATCGCCTGGTCCAGCCTCAGCCTCTGCAGCATCGCCTGGTCCAGCCTCAGCATCAGAGTCTTCGTCCTCGTCTGGCCCAGCCTCGGAGTCTTCGTCCTCGACTGGTCCCGCCTCGACTGGTCCCGCCTCGACTGGTCCCGCCTCGACTGGTCCCGCCTCGACTGGTCCCGCGCCCACCGGGCCTCGGCCAGTACGCCTGGCACTGGAGAGCCGCCGCCGCTGCCTTCCGCGCGGCCGGCCTCCTGAACTGCTCAGTCGTCTCCTTCGCCGCCGCCGCTGCCTTCCGCGCGGCCGGCCTCCTGAACTGCTCAGTCGTCTCCTTCGCCGCCGCCGCTGCCTTCCGCGCGGCCGGCCTCCGGACCAGCTCTGTCACCTGTGCCACCCGCCCGGTCGGCCCCCCGACCGTGTGACCCGTGAACTTTTGTGCCGGTGGGCTCTGGGTCGGCCCCCTGAACTTTATTTGAACTATGGTCTTGTGCTCCTGTGTTTTCTGTTGTTCGTTTTTGTTTTCTGTTCCGAGCCCTCCGTCCTGGGCCCCCGCCGCCCGCCCTGGGTCGTTTTCTGTTTGGTTTTTGTTTTCCTGTGTTTGGGCTGTCTGGGGCCAGCCCTTATGGGGGGGGGGGGGGGTGATGTCATGGTCCTGGGCCGTGTTGGCCCAGTATTCTTAGTTCTCTTGTATTTTTGTATTTAGTTCCCTGTTTAGGTTCTGTTTCCTGAGTTGCCCTGTTATGTTGTTCCCTGTGTGCTTTCCCTTTGTGACTCTCACCCCCTGTGTGCCCCTCTATGTATTCATGAGCCCTTGTCCCCTTTCGTGTTTTATTCCATGTTTTCCCCAGCCTGTTATGTCTGTGTTCTCACCGTGCTCTCTCCTCCTGTCTGAACCTCTGTGTACTTCCTGTTTTACTTTGACAGTCTCTCGTCAGTATGCGTCATGTTGTGTTCACTCCTGCCCTGTCTCGTTATGATTATCTGTGTCAGCTGTGTTCCCCGTGTGCTCCCACTTCCCTCGTTAACCCTCTGTGTATTTATGTCTGCGTCTCCCTCAGTTCTGTGTCGTAGTCTCCCTCATAGCTGCGTGGATTTCCCTGTGTCTCTCTGCAAGTGTTAGTTATTGTTCCCGGTTTAAGTTTTGTATTTCTTGTGATCTGCCTTCCAGCATTAAAGCTGTGATTTTGAGTTTATCCCCTGAGTCCGTGAGTTTGCATTTTGGGTCCTCATCCTGCCTGCCACACAGCTATCATGACAGAATGTCTGTCAGTGGGGGTTGGGAAGCGCATCTGTAACCAGAAGGTTGCCGGTTCGATCCCCAGGCTCTCTGTCCTGGTCGTTGTGTCCTTGGGCAAGACACTTCACTCTACCTCCTACTGGTGATGGCCAGAGGGGCCGATGGTGCGATATGGCAGCCTCGCCTCTGTCAGTCTGCCCCAGGGCAGCTGTGGCTACAACTGTAGCTGCCTCCACCAGTGTATGGATGTGAGAGTGAATGAATAGTGGCATTGTAAAGCGCTTTGAGGGCCTTGAAAAGCGCTATATAAATGCAACCCATTATTATTATACGTTTTTTGTTGTCACTTTTATCATTTCTGAGGAGTTCCTGTTCTTACCACATCAACATAAAACAGTCTTATGGAAAGCCATGATGCGATTTGATTGGTTAGTGTTAAGATTCAAAGTTGAGGAAGGAGAGTACACACAATTCTTGGTCCAGAAGGTCTTTGGTCAAACAATGATTTTAATGAACACACGTGTGGGAAGACAACTCTGTATGCAGACAGGAAGTAGTCTTCGACTTAATCAAAGCATGAACAGATATTTTATAGCATCAGGGTTTATTTACTGACGCCCCTTCATGCGTCACCGGTACATTTTATACATGGATCAGATCAACATCATCATGACTTTTCACCCAGAAAACCATCTTCTATTTTCATGGCTTGGTACTTTCCGTTCTTATCTTAAAATGAATTGTTCCTCTTTCTTGCCGAGACACCAAGAAACGGTTCCTCTGAATAAATTTAACTCTATGTGTGTGTGTCACGACCTCACATGCTCTTTGTGTCACCTCTTCACCTACTGTCTGTGTCTCGTCCTCAAATGCTCTTTCTCAATTCACCACGATAGCAAGCAGGTAATTGGTTACTGGTAATTTATCAGCGATATATAAGTGTTTTGTAAGCATGTATTGCAATTCCTTCTATGGCTCCAAGTCACTTGCACAATAGATTGTCCGAACATCGCGCCGAACAAAGCTTCCGACCCCCAATTAATTGACCGAGCTCCAACTCTTTAATAAGCACAGATATGCATTGTGTATAAAATAGTCATAACTGCTT
Organism: Maylandia zebra; assembly: GCF_041146795.1. NCBI lineage: Eukaryota > Metazoa > Chordata > Actinopteri > Cichliformes > Cichlidae > Maylandia > Maylandia zebra. The sequence goes on from NC_135173.1 coordinate 443,736, forward strand.
AAGGCCTTCTTAAAGCTATCTGTTACATTGTTAAAGCCTCGTCTTAGCCTGCGGCTCAAAATAACTATCTGCTTTCACTTCTGCATACAACTTCCTGTCAGCCTGCAACTCAGTCTTTCTGAAAGAGACACTGTTTAACCCCTGAATGCAATATAAACTCCAGATTTTATTATTAATGCAATGGTAATGATGACAATTATTTAACAATAGCAGTAAAATAATTTCCCTGCTCCACATTAGATACATACTTGCAGGATGAGTGACTTTTTAAATCATCAAACTTCATTTTTTTGTCATTTCTGCAGATTGCTGCTTGGTGAAGTGCTTTTTTTTTTTGCTTTTTTTTTTTTTTAACTTTTAATTGCTAAGCAGGAACACAGCAGTCACCAGCATATACATATGCAGGACAAAGATGCATCTACATGTATAGCAGGACCTGGGAGGTAGAAAGAAAAACCCAACAGCAATAGTAATAGACAATGAAAAAGGTTAACAATTGTCCCTTTGTTTCCAGGCTAAATCCCGTAAGTCCGATTTCAACCTCTGAGCAGAAGGAGTGTCCAGATGGGCCAAAAAAGGGTCCCATGTGCGATAGAAAAGGAAAGGTTTGTCCTTAAGTGCTGTAGAGAAGGCTTCCATTGGCACAATACATATCACAGACTGTAGCCACTGGTTGACAGATGGAGCCTTATCAGAAATCCACAGTACCATAATGCACTTTCGAGCGTAGCACTATGTGAAGGAGATCTTTGCTGCGAAAGCCGGCAGGTAGCTCATCACTTAGTCCTAACAAGCAAGTCCTTGGACCCAGATGCAGTCGGCAATTAAATATAATACATAGCTTATCCATGAGTGATCTCCAAAACTGTAGAATAACAGGGCAGCTCCACAGACAATGAAAAAAGGAACCAACAGCAGACTGACATTTGTTACAAAGATTAGGCAAAGCTGGAAACATCATGTGTCTCTTCTCAGGTGTAATATAAAGCCTATTTATAAGTTTAAACTGCCTTTCCCAAATATAATTAGATGCCAAGGCTTTAAAAGGACGACAACACAACTCATCCCAAGCTTCAGCATCTATAGCGCCTACGTCTGATTCCCATTGTGTCATGGTCCTGAGTCTGAGGACTCAGTGTTTTGTGTTTCCTTATGCTTTTGTTCATTCCGAGTGTGTATTCTGTTGTGATTTTGCCATTTGTTAGGTTTCTGTTCTTTGCCTGCCTGCTCCCACTTCTCTGTGTTCCCTCTGTCTGTCCATGGTGTTATTGTGTCTGGTCATGAGTCTGCCTGTCAAGTTCAGTGTCCTGTCTGGTTTTCTGTGTCTGTTAGTTTCCTGTTTTATTCTGAAAGTTCTTGTCTCATGTCAGTGTGTTCAGTTTTACCTCTCCCCTGTCTCGTTAGCCTAATTGCTCCCAGCTGTGTCTCCCTCCTGTGGCCCATTCCCTGATTACTCCCCGTGTATTTAAGCCCTGTGTTTTCCTGTGCTCTCTGTCGCGTCGTCTGTTTAATTCCATGTAGTCAGCATTATTCCATGTTTCTTAGTGTCACTCTGCTCCTCGTTTCATGTCCTCCCTTTTGCATTAGTTTTCCCAGTTTAGGTTTATGTTCGGTTTTGCTCACACCTTGGTTTTGTGAACTGTAAATAAACCCAGTTGCACCTCCGCCATTGTCTGCTATTGGATCCTCCTTTCTCACCCTCCACACGACTGCCGCCCCAGCCGTGACACATTGGCCCTTGATTTTGTTAGAGTTATCCATTCTAAAATCAGAGAGAATGTTATAAATCTTTTTAGTGATACATTTTAGTTGGGTAGTTTTTACCATGAGTGATTCTATAAGAGAAAGACCAAACCCTCCATTAAAATCCTTCAATTTAGAAGTAATATAGTGCTTTACCTGGAAGTACTTCAAAAAATCCTTATTGGTCAGACCAAACTTGCTTTTATGTTGATTAAAAGTAAGAAGAGAGTTCTCATGTACAAGATCACCCACTGTATTAATCTCTTTTTGAGACCAGTCCGCAAAACCAGCCTGAAGACCAGGTAAGAAGTCAGGGTTTTCATGAATAGGAGTAAGAAGGGAGAAACAATTATAATATCCTTCCAGGCGCCTGACTTTGTGCCAAATAGTGAGCATATTCTTTAACACCATATTATCTTGTGTTAGAACTGTGGCTTTACCTGAGGAAATATATAGCAGGTTCCTCAATGGATACCCTTTAAAGAAGTGGACTCAGCGCTCAGGTAAATGTAATCCAGATCGTCCAGAAACCATTCTGTAAGAAATTTAAACTGTGCAGCCAAGAGGTATTGTGGGAAGGAGGGAGTGGCAAGACCGCCTTTCTGAACAGGCAAACACAGAAAACTGTATCTCAGCCTAGGTCTTTTCTTACGCTATATAAAGGAGATAATTGAACCATTTAATTTTGACAAAACTTTTTTGGACAGAGCAAGCGGTAACATCTGGAATAAATACAAGAGGCGAGGGAGGATATTCATCTTGACCAGACGAATACGACCTAAGAGAGACAGAGGGGGGCTGCACCACCTATCCAAATCGCGATTGATGGTCTGAATTAAAGGGGTGTAGTTTCTTTTAGATTCGGTGAAATCTTCACTCCTAAATAAGTGAAGCCAGAGGGAGACCAACGAAAAGGCTGAGAAATGTTTGGATCAACCTCATTTATAACAGAGAGGGGCATAGCCTCACTCTTAGAAAAATTGATCTTGTAGCCTGAGAAGGAGCCGTATTGGGAAATTAACGAAACTAGTCTAGGAATTGAGTGAGCAGGAGAATTTAGAAAAATTAAAATGTCATCTGCATAAAGTGAAATCTTATGCAGATGCTATCCAAGAAATGCTATTTCTTGGATAGCAATTAAGGTCTGGCTCCAAAGGTGAGTCAGTCCTCACAGACTTCTGGCAATGCCCAGAATGCCAAAACCAAGAAAAAATAATATTCTGCAAGACAGTGGATGACATTGTTGAGAATAGATTCCTTCATGTACATCAAAGCGGTTAATGAGTGTAAGAATACAAAATAGAAAAAAAGGCCTGGGATGGGAATAAAGAACTGAGGTACAGGGCAGGAGGACAATCAACCCCCACCCCCAGGACAGTAGCAAGAGTTACTGAGGGTGAGGAGCAGACAAAAGGCAAAAGGGCACTACCATAAAAGGAGATGTGGGTCAGGGTGTCAGCACCCTTGGAGGACATAGAAAATAATCTTTTTAACTGAGAAGCATCAGAAACTGACAATAAAGGTTTAAGGTTAGAGTTTGGGGTTGAGGCTGACACCTCAGGCCTCAGAGAGTTGATTCTGAACTGTGTGCTGTGTATCTGCAAAGTAGCTCAGCCACTGTGGTCGTCTAAGGAGCTTGGAAAGAAAAGCATCTGGACCTCTTTAAGTTGCTTGAAGACGTTTCACCTCTCATCTGAGAAGCTTCTTCAGTTCTAAGGTCAAATGGTGGAGAGTCCCAGATTTAAATCCAGTGAGAGTTTCCCCCCACAGAGGGACAAAGGACCCCCTGATGATCCTCTACCTAATCCCCTGAGCCAAGGTGTGAAAATGGGTGTGGGTCACAATCAGCCAGGGTTTCGGGTGAGCTCATTGTGAAACCCAGCCCCACCCTGTCATGTGATTTCCTGAGGTCAGATGGCCCAGGATGTGAGTGGTCGTTAAGGCGTCTGGGAAGGATCTCAAAACTGGATTATAGATGGCAGAGAGTTGGTGTCGTAAACCACCGCCTCTGTTCAAATCTTTTGTCCCTCTTTGGGGCTCCTTAGACTACGACGACCTAGATGACAGAAGCTCCACAGACAACCACTGTGGTTGAACTACTAAAATGTTCCAACTCTAACCCTACCTTCATCAGCTGCCACTTGATACTAGCTTAAAATGTGTGGACAGGACATGCAGTAACATACAGGGTGCTACATACAGTGTGACACGTTATGTACTGCAGCTTGTTAAACGATATACAACTTCCACTTTAAATATAATTCGGTATTTTAGATATCTCTGTAAACAACAACGTAGTCATTACTAGAGAACACGATGAACAAATTCCCATGCTTCCAGAGGTGATGATGAAATAGGATATATGAACACTTTGGCACTCCACTCCACTTTGGCCCAAACAGTGAGTGCCAGATCGTTCCACAGAGATTGGTGTGTGTTGTTATTTAGACTAAATGACTGAGCCGATAGTCAAAAAAGACTATGCTGAGTGTGGGTTTCAAGATAAATGGATAAAGTCATCCAAGATCATGCTGTAATTTGACGCATAACCTGCAGGAGCAATGGCAAGACATGTCATAAAGGGATGAAGGGGATTTGAATAATTACACTTACTGCTGAGTGCTGCGTTAGTTAAATCCCACATCAAGAATTGCCAAGTTAAAACCAAAAAGTCGTATGAAAACTCTATTAGTGTGACATACAAGTCTTATTCTTACAGATGGCCTGCATCATGTTGGCACAAGGGCTGAGTGACAGTGCATATACTGAACACCCACTGCTGAGTCTGGAAAGGCACTCGGGTCTCTGTAGTAATCTGATGCAAAGACTGCACTGCTGAACATACTATCCTGCAGTATAGACAAAATGTTCATGTATTGCTGAGTGTGGCTTCAGCACGTTAAGAGAAAGCAAATAAAAGACAAAAATTGCTGAATAGACAAATCTGTGCAGTTGCTCTGGGTTTGAAGAGACACAGTCCTCTGGTGTGATCTGATAAACAGACGGCTACGTAGCCTGCCAATGTCTACCTGACAAAGAGACAACTGATGCTCTGCCAATGGGACATGTTTAACACGCACACTCTATAGAAGACAAGAAGCAATCATAAACTTGGAAACTCTAGAGCTGGAGGCCATCTGGAAAGACAACAGCATCAAGATATTTTAGCAGCACATTCATTATTGATATGACTCCAACAATCTTCATTGTTAACCACGTTTATAGAAGCCAACATCTTTAAAATACATTTGGTATCAGTTGAAAAAAAGTACTTCTTTCCTGTTCGCGGTAAAATCAAGAGCCTTTATTTTTAGATTGAGCACTTCGGCTGCCAAAATACAGACGTGCATGAAGGTCATATTGGACACAAAAGTTACATGAATTATTTTTGTTTCAAGTAATCCTGATTCGTGCTGGCACCTTATTAAAAACACAGAGAACTGAAAAGGTGTAGTTAAATATATCAGACACACCCTGAAAGGGTTATTTTGGTGAAGCAGTCATTCAGCATTTGATTCATACAATGGAAATCAGATCTCTGTGACTAAGGCCTAGTGTTGAGAATGAAGCTGCTCTCTAACAGGGGCTCTGTAAGCTCTCTCTATAAGGTTGTGACTGGTAGCTTTTATCAAATGGTACTAAATGAAGGATGGAACTAAACTGGGCTGAGTCAATGCACTTGAATATGTATGAAGACTTGGTGTGCTACTGTCACCTGCAGTAGTTAAGTAGGCTTTCCTTTAAAAGGTGAAGGTCTGACAAGATGTGCAGGACAAATGTTTGAGCTTCACTTTTTGCTGAGACTGCCATTGGAAGAGAGGGGTCCTTCTCTAACTCCAGTCCTGTCACATTTACCTTTGTCTTCTCTGTTCATTCAACATTGGGAACTGCCAAATATTTCCCATCTGCTGTAACTCTAACACAAAAACAGACAGTGCAGACGTAACCACCAGCACAGCTTAGCTGGGAAATGTGGTGAAATCTGTATTGCCTTGGTTTAATGCACGTAATGTTAAAATCGCTCTAGGTTCTTTGCTAGCTTTGCGTTAGCATGCTGTCTGTGCAGATGCTTGCAAAGAGCCAAAGTTGGGTTAGTAGTATAATAGTGACTGTGTCTGTCCTGGAAGCATTTTCCACTTCACCCTTGGGCTCTTGTCCTTTTGTGCAATAAAAATCAAAGCAGTGTCCAGATCGCCATTGCTGAACCCATTTTCTTCCTGCACACACAAACTGAAATCAGCTGATTGTAATGAAAGTGAAGAAAATAGAAGGTTGCTTTGATGTTTTCTTCTTTCTATCCACCTGCCAACTCAAGAACCTTTGTAATGAAAGTACTGATGTAATTGTAACTGTAAAGTAATTACTGAATTCAGTAAAATAACATCTTACATTACCGTGTAACTGAAAGATGTAATGCGATTACAGTAACATGTTACTTTGTGTTGCATTGGACCAACATTAAAAAAAACCAATGCAACAGTTTGAACGCCTACTACGATGCTTCTAAAGAAGTCTGGATCTTAAAGAAAAGTAAATGAAAGTTTGCCCCAGTTTCTTCAAACAGCAAGCATGAGATTGGATTAAGACATCGGAACCAGCTAATGCACGCTAGCAACTATTTCTAGAGCCAGATGTCATGCCGTTCCCAAACAATCAATAAGGACTATGCATGTAGAGTTATGATGAAACTAATCTATGTTGTTATTTCAGACACCGAATCATACAACAGGTGCACAAGGCTGTAGTGGAGCAGACAAAGTGCTGGAAACAACAACATGACGTAATGGCTATAGAACAGGGGTGTCAAACTCAAATACACAGTGGGCCAAAATTCAAAACTGGAACAAAGTCGCGGGCTAACGTTAATATTTATTGAAAAAAAAATCTTCCTCTAGATATGAGAATGAATCTGGACTCAAACACGTTTTGCTGAAAAACTGAATATGGAACAAGCAAAGCTTAATACTAAACAATATATATATTAACTGCATAATACCAGTAGGCCAGCTCTAATAGTAATTTGGTATGGCTTCGCGGGCCAAATGTAATTAGGCTGCGGGCCAGAGTTTGACACCTATGCTATAGAACAACAATGTGAAAAAAGTGAGTGTCCTGGAGAAGGATGAACAAGGGATATTGTTGGAGTCAAAATGTTCAATGTTGTCATTGTGTTACTTAAATTTTAAGTCTTGGTTCAAACTGTATGATCAAAGACATTCATTTTTCACCACAAAAATTCTGACAAAAATTTATTTAGAAGGAGATACAGTGACAAATTTAACACATTGTTTTACTACTTGTAAGTTGCACTTTAGGCAGCAGATTGTATACACTTATGACACACCCACCAAAAAGAAAAGTATATTTTAAGGCCTGCTACAAACCAATGCACATGTCTATACACTGTTTTAATCCAGGGACTGTAGTAGAAATGCTGCACATCAGTTATAACGTGCCCTGGTGTGTTGACTGGGAAAACTGTGACTTGGTATTATAATGACTGAAGATTCATGGTGGGTTAAATGAAAAACAAATATGGTGACACATTATGTTTAATCTTGTAAAAAAGTAAAGTAAAATTGTCATGGCCTGGGTCTAGGGACCCAGGGCTCAGGCATTTTCAGTGTATGTTTATGTTTATGTTTTCCGTGTGTTGTATTGGTTTGCTCTCCATCTCTCCATGTGTCTCTGTGTGAGCTTCCGGAGGTGTGGGTTCGCTGAGGAGACTGCGAACCCGGAAGTGGTCTACTCGAGAGACGGCCGCACCTGCCGCTCGTCGTCCTCTGCCAGCTGCAGCAGATTACGCTCGTCTAGGAACGGCATTTAGGACTGCAGCTGAGCTGAGGCCGACGCTGGATCCTTGAGTCAGAACTCGTCAGTACTGCCGTGAGCTTTTACGTAACCTCCGCGGAAACAGATCCCCTGCTAACCCTCTGCCTTTTGTGTTACCAGGAATCGGGAGCGGAGTACGCCTCTAAAGTCACGGTGTGGGAATTGGAGTTTTTTGGAGTCGCCACCTTTCACTTCTCACGGACATCTGCACTGTGTGGGATTCAGGGAGAATCACCACGGGACCACAGTGCTGGGATTTTGTATATAGTTGTGTGTTTTTCACCTCCTGTAAATAAATCCACTGTCCTTCACTTAGAGTCTCGCGTTTGGGCCCTGCTTTCACTGTCACTCCACGGTCTGCCATCGCAGCCCGTGACAGAAGGATCCAGCCACTATGGACCCAGCGGACTCACCACGGAAGCGCAGCTCCCGTTTTGACGGGACCCGACTAGTGCTTGGAGGGCCTCCGTGCTGCCGTTCCTCGCTGGCAGCCTACCCTTCGGCCCACTCGTCTGCTTCCTCTCCGCGGACGCCTCGGTCTCGCAGAGAACGCCCTAGCCGGTCCCGGGAGGATTACTATGAGCCTGACAGCAATCAGCTTACGCCCGCTCAGGCATTCTATAAGATGCTAGGGATTATTCTCGTGCCACCCGACACACCCAGCGCTCCCACATCACTGCAGGAGCAGCCACATCAAAATCCGCCCTCGTCACATTCCGCCAGCTTCATGAACACTACAGCTCGTGTTTCTCTGGTTTGGGAAAATAGAAGTTTTCGTTTTAAGAGCGATTATTCTCCCATAGGTTCAGAAGACTGTGCGCCTGACGTTCTTTCAAATCCAGGAATCAAGACTGTTTCGTCTGGAACTCTTTATTCTGGGGCTATGTTTGTTCAGTCAGCTGATCAGCAGCCACCTTCAGTTCGGTTAGCCGATCAGCGGCCACCTTCAGCTCGGTTTACAGCGCCACGTCTGGACCCAGCGGTCTCTGAGGAGAGGCTCAGGGGGGAGGTTATGGACAAGGTTTACCGCATGTGTGAGTTGTGGTGGGAGAAGCCCACGGAGGGGTTGCGTCGCGCCGTGGAGAGGCGGCTGCAGGGGATGCTGTTTGAATTCCCCTGGTTGGTGGACTCCCTTAATTCAGTTGTCCTGGACTTCCTGCTTTCCACCCTCCACCTCCACTCTCCTCCTCAGGCTGCTCACCGGCCCGGACAGCTGGTGGATTCACAGCCTGAGACGCCGGCCCCGACGTCTACATGGAAACGACGTTCGCGCCGCCGGCGTTCCTCACCGCAGCCGCCCTCCCGGACATCTCAAGAACCGGCTGTGGTGAGTAATAAGGACACTTTTTCATTTCTCACCCCATCTGCTTTTTTGTTTTCAGTGGATGGTGACGCCGCTGACGCTGCTGCAAGCCGGCCTACAGTACGACTAGCGTCGCCTCATTCAGCAGTCTCCATGCCGCTGGCGGCTTCACCATCTGTGGACGTAGCGCCGTCGTCATCTCATCCGCATGTAGTCACCCCTCAGCCATCTTCTTCACTGGCTCTGCCTTCACCTTCCCCGCCTGCGTACACCGCATCACCATCTTCGCCTCCGGATCATCCATCTGTGACTGGAGCGCAGCCGGAGGTGCCCGCACGGCCAGCTGTGGGGCCCTGCGAGCGGGAGCCGGAGCCCAGCGAGCGGGAGCCGGAGCCCAGCGAGCGGGAGCCGGAGCCCGCTCTGCCCGAGCCGGAGCTCAGCGAGCCGGAGGAGCTCAGCGTGCCCGAGCAGGAGCTCAGCGAGCGGGAGGAGCCCGCGTCGCCAGCTGTGGAGCTCAGCGAGCCGGAGGAGCTCGGCATGCCCGAGCAGGAGCTCAGCGAGCGGGAGGAGCCCGCGTCGCCAGCTGTGGAGCTCAGCGAGCCGGAGGAGCTCAGCGAGCCCGAGCAGGAGCAGCTCAGCGAGCCGGAGGAGCTCAGCATGCCCGAGCAGGAGCAGCTCAGCATGCCCGAGCCGGAGGAGCTCAGCGAGCTGGAGGAGCTCAGCGAGCCGGAGGAGCTCAGCGAACCACCAGCAGAGGAGCTCGGCGAGCGGAAGGAACAACCGGCGCTGCCAGCCGAGGAGGGGCTCTCGCTGCCAGCCGAGGAGGGACCCGCTCAGCCGGAGGTCAGCGAACCGGAGGGACCTCCACGTCTAGCGCGGCCTCCACGCCATCCACGTCCAGTGCGTCCACGTCAGCGACCGGCGCGTCATAGACCATGTGCCACGCCTCGCTGTTGCTCACTGGAGCAGCGACGTTGCCATCGGACCCGTGGCAGGCCACCAGAACCGTTCCGCCGCCACCGGACCCGTGGCAGGCCGCCAGAGGAGCAGCGCCGCCGCCACCGGACCCATGGCAGGCCACCAGAACCGTTCCGCCGCCACCGGACCCGTGGCAGGCCGCCGGAGGAGCAGCGCCGCCGCCACCGGACCCGTGGCGGGCCACCGGAACCGTTCCGCCGCGGCTGCCGGACCCGTGGCCGCCCGCCGGAGCTGCTGCGTTTCCATCAAGGGGTTAGAGGTAGGCCACCTGAACTGTTTTGCCGCCACTGTCTAACCCACGGCGGGTCCCGCTTGTTTTGCCATCCTGCGGGTCGGCCGCCGGAACTGTGTTTGCTGCCGCTGGACCGGGGGATTGGACTGTTGAACTGTGTTTTTCTGTTGTTGCTTTGTAGTGGCTGTTTAGCGGAGTGGTTTTGGGGCCCTCCGTCCTGGACCTCCCGCCGCCCGCCCTGGGTTGGTTGTACTGTTGTTTTTGGTTTGTGTTTTTGGGTCGTCGGGAGCCGACCCTTAGAGGGGGGGTACTGTCATGGCCTGGGTCTAGGGACCCAGGGCTCAGGCATTTTCAGTGTATGTTTATGTTTATGTTTTCCGTGTGTTGTATTGGTTTGCTCTCCATCTCTCCATGTGTCTCTGTGTGAGCTTCCGGAGGTGTGGGTTCGCTGAGGAGACTGCGAACCCGGAAGTGGTCTACTCGAGAGACGGCCGCACCTGCCGCTCGTCGTCCTCTGCCAGCTGCAGCAGATTACGCTCGTCTAGGAACGGCATTTAGGACTGCAGCTGAGCTGAGGCCGACGCTGGATCCTTGAGTCAGAACTCGTCAGTACTGCCGTGAGCTTTTACGTAACCTCCGCGGAAACAGATCCCCTGCTAACCCTCTGCCTTTTGTGTTACCAGGAATCGGGAGCGGAGTACGCCTCTAAAGTCACGGTGTGGGAATTGGAGTTTTTTGGAGTCGCCACCTTTCACTTCTCACGGACATCTGCACTGTGTGGGATTCAGGGAGAATCACCATGGGACCACAGTGCTGGGATTTTGTATATAGTTGTGTGTTTTTCACCTCCTGTAAATAAATCCACTGTCCTTCACTTAGAGTCTCGCGTTTGGGCCCTGCTTTCACTGTCACTCCACGGTCTGCCATCGCAGCCCGTGACAAAAATAAATGTATTTAGTATTTTTCATGGTATAGCTGTAGTGTTGAATTAGCTCAATCAGCACAAGCACATTAAGAATACATATTCACTCTAATAGTACTACAGTATTCATTTTTTTCCTCCTATAAATAATGACATTCACACCGTGTGTCTCTGTGTATCCCCCATTTATCCAGTGAACTAAACACTTAGCTGGCCAGTCTACAAAGCAGTCAGTCTCAATGTACTCCTGCTTTACCTCTGAGGATTTGCAGAGGAGGTCTCAATACATCTGTCCATATCCATTTATCCATCTGTCCATCTGTCCATCTGTCCCAGCGCATGTGCCTCGGTAACCTTACATCCCCTGTGTCCAATCAGCTCATCCAGCTCAGTCAAGACAGTTGAAGCAGCAGGTGCCAGATGCCTAACTATAATTGGCCAGTCAGGTTATTTATAAATACTATACATTGTTAGTCTTGGACATGAACCTTTCCTCACTCCACGCATGTACCTTTGGTGTTCATACATTATAGTTCCATTATATTTGTCTCTGCTTGTAGTTTATGTACCTTGATGGTGATGTATTAGTGATCTGTGTTGGGTGTAAACTTTAGTAACTGTGATGCTATAATCACATTACAGTTTTCAGTAACACCAGAATGTAACACATAAGCGAACTAATTTCAGTACAGTTATAATTATGTAGTTACTTGCATTACAAAGGTTCCTCAGTTTTTTGCACACCGGGTGGATAGAATAAAGAAAAAAAAACATCAAACAAGCATTATTTTTACTTCCTGAGGAGTTTCAGCACAGTTAGCTGATTTCAGTTCATATGCAGGAAGAGGTAAATGGTGGAATGGCAATATGGACATTACTTTTACCTTTACTGCACACTGTAAAACCCAATAAGTTGATTTAACTCAAAACATTTGGTGAAACTGATTACGTAAAACATGAGTGGTCCCTTGGTTTATTAAAATAATCAAATTACAGCATTTACATTTATGTTAGACTACTTTTAATTAACTGCTTTAGCCCACTTACAATGAAAATTTAAAATAAAACCTTGTTCATGAACTGTGCAGTATGTTAACACTATTGTCATGATCCTGGGTCTTTTGACCCAGCGTTTTAAGTTTGAGTTTATTTTGTTCATTAGGTTATCTAAGTTCATTTGGTTATTAGACTCCTTGTGTTTTCTTCCCCTGTATTTAAGTTTCCCCTCACCCTTCGTGTTTCATGCTGCGTGTGTTCTGTTTTCAAGTTTGTATTATCATGTCTGTCTCATGTTTCCTGTTTTATTTTGAAGGAGTCGTGTGTTCTTTGTTCATTGTATTTAGTTTCACTTCCCTTGTCCCCTCATTAGGCTCATGTCAGTCAGCTGTTCCTCCTTGTGTTCCCACTTCCCCTAATCACCTCCTGTGTATTTAAGTCCTCTGTTTTCAGTGTGTGATTGTCAGATTGTCTGCTTTGTTTGCAAGCCAAGAAGTTGCGTCAAGGTTCCCCATGTCAAGTCCAATTTCCTGTTTCAGCCCTGCTGATTGTGACAGAACGACCTGACCAGAATGGACCCAGCGGACATCTGTGAGGATTTTTGGGAGTTCACCACTCGTGTGACCATTCTCCATGGACAGTGGAAAATCTATTCTGCGTGCAGACAGGAGAGTGAGAAGGAGTCAGTTAGAGTTCAGCTGCACCGATTGCATACCCGGCTTACATGGAGGGATTGTCGGAGGATTTGTACGGCTTCATCCGCACCGTGTTGCCAAAGCAGCAGCCCCCCAGCATGCAGACTGAATTACTCCAGCCCCTCTGTGACACAGCCCTCCCTATGCCAGTGTGGCGGGACGGGGTAGAAATAAAATAAATACTCTTCACAGTTTAAAAAAAAAACGACAACGCCACCCTGGGAATTCCACCCAGAGAATACTGGAAGTAACACTAAATCACCGAAAAGGCACCTAGGTTCGCTATACTCAGTCCAGAGACGAGGTTCAATGATAAACAAATTGACAATTTATTAATAATTATTTAAAACACCAAATAAAAACACAATCATAAATATTCACGTACAAATATGCTTAAAAAGGTATTCAGAGCTGAGGCTTACCAGTGGAGGGGCAGGGATGCCACACACAAACTAAAGAAAGAAAACGCACCAACACACAAGTGCAGCACACTATCACACTAATAAACTAAACAAGGCGGGTGTGTACACTCAAGGGATCCCACCACCAAGGCACCCTAGTCTCCTCCACGTCGGCACTCCGCATCTGAATAAAAGAAACAAAGAAAATTTTAATATATTACAACAAACTAATGTGTAGCACCGGGGGATAACCCAACTGCAGGACCACACTGGTGATCTACAGCTAGAAAAAGGGCCTCCCACCAGTGGTGTAACAAAAATCCAAACTACAAATCAAAAGCAATAAAACAACATACAATCTGGATAAAACTCTAAAATCTGGAGCAAACGGAATCGCCGTACTGCTCCAACTTGCCGTCACACGACGACAAGTTAACAGTCAATCAATATGCACGCCGGCTGACTCCGATAACCGGCATGCATATGGCCGTTGTCCACGCCGACGTCCACTGTAAAAGCTGACAGCAGCAGGGAAAGAAATCTCACAACGGGAACAGACGGTAAAAGCACAGCAAGGCAAAACAGCAGCACTTCAGTTCGCGTAGCTTGGCGCAAAACTAAGGCCCACACTTCCTGCGAAACATAATAAATAATTACTATAAAAGAACAATAGAAGGCAGAGAGCGTAACAAAAGTTGATTACGTACCAAGTAAGCCGTGTCATAGAACGTAAGCAGAATAGCTCAGAGGAGGCTTCTATAGCTACGACCAGCCGCGATGGAGACTTCAGAGGAGTAACCTACAAATTATCTCTACCACACCAAGGGGGAAGTCAGGTGACCAAAAAGGAGATCACAGGCAAGCGACCCAGGGACACTCAAATGGCCACTATTTATACCAGCGCCCCCTAAGGTGCCAGGCTGAAAGTGGGTTGGACCGAGGGATAACATTCATGCTGCCACACCAGCTATAGGAGCTAAAGTTGGCGTGTTGAGTCTCCCGCCTGTCTCCATGTCCATGTCGCCACTGCAGCAGACAAGTGCTGCGTTTTCCTCACCGCAACCGGTGGCTACTTCCAGCGCTACATTCATCTCAGCCGTAGCGGCGCCGGCCTCCACAACCACAGCTTCCAGGAGGAGGCGGCGTCCAGGTCGTCACCACGGCTCACAGCAACATGAGGTGGGTGATTATATTCTGAATCCACGCGTTTTTTCTAAGGACAATATTGGAACAAACACTACCTTAAAGGTTCATGGGCATGTTTATGAAATGACTAAGACTGAAAAATCACCAGCCAAGTCTTCCACGGAATATCTTATCCCTCTGCACAATTACCTAGGATCCCTGTGTATTGATCATGCTATGAACTTTGCTTCCAAGAAGCCAAATTATAAGACTTTTTGCACTGGAAGTGCTAGCCATGAGGCTCAGCTAAGCCACTGTGGGACCGAGATCCAGGCCAGGTTGGAGCCAGGGGCTGAGTTGGAGTTTGTGCAGCCTTTTCCTGTGTCTGCTGGAGGGCCCGAGGAGCCCGTCCGGCACCATGCCACGTCTGCTGGAGGGCCCGAGGAGCCCGTCCGGTACCATGCCACGTCGGCAGGGGGCCCGAGGAGCCCGTCCGGCACCATGCCACGTCGGCTGCCACGTCGGCTGGGGGGCCCGAGGAGCCCGTCCAGCCTCATGCCACGTCGGCTGCCACGTCAGCTGGAGGGCCCGAGGAGCCCGTCCAGCCACCTTCTGCTTCACCACCTGTGGCTGCAGCGCCGCCTCCTGCAGCGCCGCCACCTGTGGCTCCCGTGTGGCCAGCCATACCTGCTTCGCAGACATATTGCCGTACATTTTGGGAGGAGCACCCTTCAACTGGTGCGGGAGTATGAAAGGGAATCAAGGAAACTAGCGGATTATAGGAACCATCTCCGTTTCAACCTAAGATGTAGACAAAGCAGAGTTGTTCCTAAGAGCCTGCGCCTTGGATCCACTGTCAGAGGATACAGAGCAGACTTGATTCTACAGAGAGCACAAAATCACCTTTTAAGTGAAAGGATAAGACAGGTCCATTTCACTATAGATGCCCTCCAGATCAAGATCAGCCAGACCCTGCAGGAACTGGAAATCCTTCTACCCTCTCCAATCTTAGAAGAGGTTTACAAGTTTGTGGACAAGGCTCAGCAGGCCCAACACTCTAAAGGAAAAGAAAGACAATGCAGGAAATTTCACACCTTGCTTTCAAAAACACACACTCCTCATCCTGAACCTACACAACCCAGAGAAGAAAACACACCTGATGCCAGTCAGGAGAAATGGGTTAAAAACTTTTCAGACAGGATTCTCACTGAACCTGAAAAGAGAGTATTAGCCAAAGGACTCAATTTTGCCATTTCTCCACAACAGTTGCCCATAGTGGACCTCATCACAGCCACAGAATCTGCCATACGGATTAATAAATTATCACAGACAGAAGCAGAGCAAATCAGGATGAAAGTCTCAGCCACGCTCTCCAGTGCCAAAGTCCCTCCATCCAACCTCACAATACAGGAAAAGAAGGCCGTCGCTTCCCTGAGCAAAGATCACAACATCACTGTTTTACCAGCTGATAAGGGAAGATGCACCGTGGTCCTAAACACTACAGATTACCACACAAAGATCACTACTCTCCTCAGTGACAACAATACCTACGAAGCCCTAAAGCGAGACCCCACAAGCAGCTACAAAAAGAAAGTTATAGCTTGTATTCAAGACTTTGAAAAGGACAAAATTATTGACCGCCTTACATATCACCGCCTTTACCCAGGGGATGCCATACCCTGCATCTATGGACTTCCTAAGATCCACAAGGAAGCTGTCCCACTCAGACCCATAGTCAGTAGCATAAACTCGGCCACTTACAACATGGCTAAACACCTTGCTACCATCCTTGCGCCTCTCGCACCACATCAAGAACTCCACCGACTTCACCGACAAGGTTCAGAAACTTACCCTGGATCCAGATGAAACCATGGTGTCCTTTGATGTAGTCTCTCTTTTCACTTGCATACCCACCACGGAGGCCGTGGAGACTGTCAGAAAACGACTACAAGAAGACAGCTCCTTGGAAGACAGGACCAACTTCACACCCGATCAGATCTGCACACTGTTAGACCTCTGCCTCACCACTACATATTTCAAATACAACGAAGGCTTTTACAGACAAAAACATGGCTGTGCCATGGGCTCCCCCATGTCACCTATTGTAGCCAACCTTTACATGGAGGAAGTGGAAAGGAAGGCTCTTGGCTCTTTCAAAGGAAGAGTACCCAGCCACTGGTACAGATATGTGGACGACACCTGGGTCAAAATCAAGACACAAGAAGTGGAATCCTTCACTGCGCACATTAACTCTGTGGATAAAAACATCAAGTTCACCAGGGAAGACACAAAGGACAACTGTTTGCCTTTCCTGGACTGCGCTGTGCACATTGAAGAGAACGGCAAACTCAACATCGAAGTTTACCGGAAGCCCACACACACGGACCAGTACCTCCTCTTTGACTCCCATCACCCTCTGGAACACAAACTTGGAGTAATCAGGACCCTACACCACCGGGCAGAACATGTTCCCTCTAAGCCTGACGGAAAAAAGAAGGAACACACACATGTAAAGGAAGCACTCAAAACGTGCGGCTATCCTAAATGGGCATTCTTAAAGTCAGCAAAGAGGCACAGAAAAGAAGACCAGACACCAGCGAGGGAGGATAAGAAGGACAGACGCAACAACATTGTCATCCCCTATGTAGCCGGTGTATCAGAGAAACTCAGGAGAGTTTTCTCCAAGCATGACATCCTGGTGCATCATCATCATCAGGGGGTCCTTTTGTCCCTCTGTGGGGGGAAACTCCCATTAGGTTTATATCTGGGACTCTCCACCATTTGACCTTAGAACTGAAGAAGCTTCTCGGATGAGAGGTGAAACGTCTTCAAGCAACTTAAAGAAGTCCGGACGCTTTTCTTTGCAAGCTCCTTTGACCACAGGGAAAATCACACAGCTATGAGGGAAGACGCAATGCTGACGAAGAGAAACACGGGGCTTAAATATACAGAGGGATAACGAGGGGGAATGAGCCACAGGAGGAGAGCACAGCTGGGAGTAATAACGCAAGACAGACAAGGGAAGAAACATTAACATAGGACAGACTGTGAAAGTAAAACAGGAAACACACTGACTGAACTCAAAAAATGTAAACCTAGCAGTAACTGAGACAGAACATAGGGACCTGAAACATGGGACAGAAAGGCAAAGTAGACACAACATGAACATAACAACGCCCACAGGGAAAGAGCAAAAGAGAACACAGAAGCACAGGACCTCTTTCAAAATAAAATAGGAAACAATGAAACACTGACATGACTACATGAACTTGACAGCATAAGAAACAGACATGAAACACATGAAGGATAAGGGAGACTTAACACAAGGGTTGAAAACACAAGGGGAATATAATAAGCAAATGAACATAGAAAATCTAATGAGCTTAAACATACACTAGAAACATCAAAATGAACTAAAACTCAAAACGCTGGGTCATAAGACCCAGGATCGTGACAACAGCTCTGCTGCCACTTCCAACATAAATGAAGACAGAAAACTAAACAGCAGTGACGTTTGTAGGGTTACTGAAGTTGGACTAGCTGGTATATAATGATATGCTACATGGTAGCTAGCAAAACAGCTATGTTAGCATACACACACATAACATAAACACAGTGAAGCTGAAGGATGAACGTTAACTTTTTTCCACTGGATAAAAGTTAACGTGAGGGTTTCTGATGGTTAG
Organism: Maylandia zebra; assembly: GCF_041146795.1. Lineage (NCBI taxonomy): Eukaryota > Metazoa > Chordata > Actinopteri > Cichliformes > Cichlidae > Maylandia > Maylandia zebra. Next base: position 461,649 of record NC_135173.1, read on the forward strand.
GGACAAATGCAATCGCATGGCAGGATGCTGTAAACGGACCAAACTTCAGTCAGGAGAACAACTGAGATAATCCATCCACAATACGAGGTTAGTCATTCATATACTGCAACAACATAGAAACAGAGCAGCTGCGAGAGAATTCAGCATTAATGAATCGATGGTACGAAGTGGAGGAAGCGCAGTTTTTGGCATATTCCAAAAGTGCTTTGTCTCTTTGCTATTACTGTCACCCGGCATAGTTTGTAGATGATGTTGTTTGCAGCCACTACAATGCTTTCGACCAAGACAGGCGCAGCTTGATGACACCATCAACATGCGCTATCGCGGTAGAGCGATATAGTCAAAATCTCTACCGTTGGCCAGATTTATATCGTTTCTACTAGAGATGGACCGAGCCGATATTACGTATCGGTATCGGTCCGATACTGGCCTAAATTACTGGATCGGATATCGGAGAGAAATACAAAATGTAATCCGATCCATTAATATATCCATTATAAGATATAAGATGGCGCCGGTGAGGTCGGCTGCCGTCACGACTGCTCCGACCACTTTTTCTTTGTCTTTGTTTTTTAAATTAGTTTTCAGCGTTTCTAAATCGGCAAAATCATCACCATTGGGTACATTAGGTATGACAGTGACACTCTTGTTTCTATTGGTATACAATGTACTCACAATTCGAAGTTTTTAACTCCGGATCCGAGCTGGCCGAGTGAGATCTCGAGGGAGAACAAAGGGAAGCGGCGGCGTCCTAGAGGGAAGCGAGCCGGCGTCAGGAACAGGCTGAGAGCTCGTGCACACCGCACACCTCTGCCTAGCATCCTGCTCGCCAACGTCCAGTCACTGGAGAACAAGCTTGACGACCTCAGGGCCAGGATAAAGTTCCAGAGAGACATTCGAGACTGCAATCTCCTCTGCTTCACCGAGACATGGCTGAACCCAGCGGTGCCGGACCACGCCATCCAGCCGGCCGAGTTCTTCTCGGTTCACCACATGGACAGGACACGGGACTCGGGGAAGTCAAGGGGAGGCGGCGTGTGTTTAATGGTGAACAACAACTGGTGCAACAGTGCGAACGTTGTTCCTCTCACACGCTCCTGCACACCAAATCTGGAACTACTGTCCATCATGTGTCGTCCTTTTTATCTACCTCGGGAATTTACATCGGTCATTGTAAGTGCCGTTTATATTCCACTACAAGCGGACACGGTCACCGCCTTATGCGAGCTGCATGAGGCACTCACACAGCACCAGACACAACACCGGGACGCTGCGCTTATTGTGACGGGGGACTTTAATAGCGCCAACCTCAAACGCGCAGCGCCGAACTTTTATCAACACATCACCTGCCCCACCAGAGGTGAAAGGACACTGGACCACTGCTACACTACGGTCAAGGACGGCTACAAGGCACAATCCCGCCCCCCGTTTGGCAAATCTGATCACGCCGCCATCTTCCTCATGCCCAAATACAAACAAAGGCTGAAACAGGAAGTTCTGGTTCAGAGGAAGGTCGTGCGCTGGACGGATCAATCGGTGGCCGCGTTACAGGACGCACTCGATGACGCAGACTGGGGCATGTTCAGAAACAGCTCCGACGATGACGTCAACGTGTTTACGGAAGCGGTTGTGGGATTCATCGGGAAACTAGCGGATGATACCGTGGAGACAAAGACTATCACAACGTTTCCCAACCAGAAGCCGTGGGTGGATAAAACCATCCGCGACGCTCTGAGATCCCGCACCGCTACCTACAACATGGGACTCATGACAGGGGACATGGACCCGTACAAAGCCGCGTCATATAACGTGCGGAGGGCGGTGAAAGAGGCGAAGCAGCGCTACGGGAGGAAACTAGAGTCACAACTCCAACAGAGTGACTCTAGGAGCCTGTGGCGGGGACTAAGGACAATAACGGACTATAAAGCACCAACAACCGGTATGACGAACGCGGCCGTGACTCTGGCAGACGAGCTGAACACTTTCTATGCTCGCTTCGAGGCTGCAGCTAAGGTCTCCAACAATGCTAGTGTTAGCGGCGCTAACGGCTGCAGACAGGAAGATACTGCCAGCACCGGAAACGTGCTCGTCATCTCCGAGCATGAAGTAAGGAGAGCCTTCAAGAGAGTGAACACCAGGAAAGCAGCAGGACCAGACGGCATCCCAGGTCGTATCCTCAGAGACTGCGCATACCAGCTAGCTCCTGTGTTCACTGAGATATTCAACATCTCTTTATCTCAGTCGGTGATCCCCACATGCTTCAAAGAGTCCATCATTGTTCCTGTCCCGAAGAAACCCCACCCTGCTTCTCTCAATGACTATCGCCCTGTAGCCCTCACCTCAGTAGTGATGAAGTGCTTTGAACGCCTGGTCAGAGACTTCATCATTTCTTCACTACCAGACACACTGGACCCACTACAGTTCGCTTACCGTCCAAATCGTTCCACAGACGATGCCATCTCTCATCTCCTCCACACATCACTCACTCACTTGGACACTAGAAGGGGGAATTATGTTAAAATGCTCTTCATAGACTACAGCTCTGCATTTAACACCATAATTCCCTCCACACTCACCACCAAGCTGGAGCATCTGGGACTCAGCTCATCTATGTGTCTGTGGATCTCCAACTTCCTAACTGGCAGACCACAGGCAGTAAGGATGGGCGGACATGTTTCAGCCTCCACCACTCTCAGCACTGGAGCCCCCCAGGGGTGTGTTCTGAGCCCCCTGCTGTACTCTTTGTACACATATGACTGTGTGGCCACTACCAGCTCCACCACCATCATCAAGTTTGCTGACGACACCGTCGTGGTGGGCCTGATCTCTGATAACAACGAGACGGCCTACCTGAAGGAGATTAGGAATCTGGAGAACTGGTGCCAGAGGAACAACCTCCTTCTAAACGTCAGTAAGACAAAGGAGCTGATAGTGGACTTCAGCACTAAGCAGGAGAGGAACTACCAGACCCCCGTCATCAACGAGTGCCCAGTGGAGAGAGTGGACAGCTTCAAATACCTCGGAGTTCACATCACGCAGGACCTGTCATGGTCCTATCACATCAACACTGTGGTGAAAAAGGCCCGACAGCGTCTCTACCACCTCAGACGCTTGAGAGACTTCCAACTGCCCTCCAAGGTGCTCAGGAACTTTTACTCGTGCACCATAGAGAGCATCCTGGCGGGAAACATCTTAACCTGGTTCGGGAACAGCACCATGCAGGACAGACGAGCTCTACAGAGGGTTGTGCGGTCAGCTGAGCGCACCATCCGCTCCGAGCTCCCTGACCTGCACTCAATCTACAGCAGGCGGTGCTGGACCAAGGCCAGGAAGATCGTGAAGGACCTCAGCCATCCCAACAACGGACTGTTCTCTCTGCTGAGGTCAGGAAAGCGATTCCGCTCCCTGAAGACCAACACAGAGAGACTGAGGAGGAGCTTCTTCCCGCAGGCGATACGGTCTCTCAATCACACCACCACACAGTACTGACCCACACATACAGTTCTTACACACACACTGGACTTTCTGGACTTTGGTTTTGCACAACACTGGTCACTATATTCTTCATTTCCGGTTAATACTTGTACAGCTGCTGTTATTGTGTATATATTTATTTATATTTAGATTTCTTCATACATTCTTATATAGTTCTATATTGTGTATTTTGTTGTACAGTTATTTTATTTTCAACTTTAATTTATATATTTATCTTTATCTTATTCTTCCCAGTTAAATTTACCCTTCATTCTAATTTGTGTTGTACAGTTATTTCATTTTTAACCTTAATTTATATTTTATTCCTTCCTAGTTAAATTTACCCTTTTTAATTTTTCATATTTATTTCCTATCTTATTCATAGCCTTTTCCTTTTTTGTTTTCTTTAGGTCACGAGCAGTTGTCCAAGCATTTCACTACATATCGTACTGTGTATGACTGTGTACGTGACAAATAAAATTTGAATTTGAATTTAAATATCACAAAAGCACCTCACAAAACTTGTGACATGGCGTAACTCGCCTCATAATCTTAGCATGTCGGAGCAGTGTGCGTCACGTGATAGAGCGGCTGTGGCGGACCTGTCTGCGGTCTGGTTGAACATTTGGAGCTCTGTCTGCGGTCTGGTTGAACATTTGGATCCTCGCTACCAACCCGGCATTTCATCTCCGAGGAAGTGATCCCAGAGAGAAGTAAAGCAAGTGTGTAAGTTCATCTCTGAATGTTTGTAAAGCATCCCAGCGTTAAGCTTAACAACCGATATATGGAGTGACTGCCTCTCTCTCTCCCTCCTGCTGCTACTTCAATCATGAAACTGATCAACGATCAGCTGATCGGCTTTTCTGTAGTGAGTCCGTCTCTCTTCTTTGTTTTTGGCCCACTTTGCACCAGAAAGAGGAAACCAGCGGCTGAACAACAGCAGCACGTTTAAGCTTGATAAGCTGTTGTTAGAATTTATTTAATATTACTTTCTACACCAGGATCTTTTTCTATAGCTGATGGCTGTAACTGTGCAGGGGCGGATCTAGCAAAGTTTAGCTAGGGGGGCCCGGAAAGGGTAGTCTGGGGGAAAGGAGGATCGCATTTGTCGCCGGTTGTCGGAGCCTGTGCGTACTTGTAAGCGCGGCAATGGCGGAGGAGCGCGGCTAAAAAACGTATTACTTTTTCTGGGTCACAAAATAAACGTTTAAGATATTTTCAGGCGAGAATGTCGCTGTGTAAAGTTCAAATATCTGCTCGATTTATCAAGACATCACATATTTGCAAAAATCTACTAATCTACTAATGTCAAATCTAGACTTTATTTAACAACATAAGCAAACTCTATGTTACAATGATTGCACAGCCATTAAGGATCAAATCAGTTTCTGAAAAATGTTCTGTTTTTTCTCCCTCTGCTTGCTTCTTACTGTCTTTGAGGCTCGGGACCAGCACTCCTGCTATTGGACAGAAAGACATCAGTAAGTATTTTGGTTTTGTTAGCAACTGTCAGTGACATTTATATTAATCAGGCTGAACTCTAATCATACTTTAGATCAGCCTGTTTTACTTATTGTTTTATTTGTGCTTTGGTTTGGGGAAGTTGTTTCTAATCTTTTCCTGTCTTCTGTTATTAGACTTGAGATATGACTGCACTATGCTGTTGCTGGTGACTCCAGTTAATTCTACTAGACATGCTGTGTAAGTAAACAAACAACAACAGTTTGTCTGCATTTCTTGAAAGATCACATCCCCCAAACTTAGTTTAGAGGGTCTACACTGTATATAGTGAAGTCTGCAAGTTTTCTAACAGCAAAATTTGTTTTGTGCCCAAATCATTTTGCACATCATTAGAATGAAAGTTATTGGCCATGTTTGCATAGCCCTTTTTAAAATGATGCTTTCATGACATTACTGTGTGTCGGGTGGGGGTCAGGGCTATCCAGACTGACAATTGGGACATTGAATGTCACCTCTCTGGTGGGGAGGGAGCCTGAGGTTGTCTAAATCGGAGTCTGTTTTATACCAAATGCAGAAAAAAAATGTTTTAAGAAAGCAATTAAGTTCATGTTCCAAAAAATATGATTGTTTGCTTGCAGAACACCAGGAGAGATGAGTCTCCGTCACAGATGGTGTGGTCAGTGAAGATGGTCGCCTGCAGGTTGCATCTCCAACCCACATCCACTGCCACTGTACTTCAGGGAAGTTAAAGACCTTCTTCTGCACTTACATTTGGATCACCTCGATCCATGACAGTCATTCAGGCAGTAATGCCTGGCCTGGAAACAAGCATCCTTAAAATATTACAACATTCCAGCTCCTGTGTTGGAATGAAAAACAAATGTGTTGTTTAAATCAGAGACTGCACTTGTGACAGAACAACAAATATTTTATTTTGATTATATAAGTAAGTACAAAACGAACTTGTGGTAGGCCTAAACTTATTTTCAGAATAATTACATCTGAGACTTTGTTTCATTGTAAGATTATAACAGTGATGGCAATATAATTGTTTGTTGTTCAGCAGAACAGTGTCCAGTATGTTGGCTGTTATACTTTGTGTTTGAAAATAAAAGTTGGGCTGATTTTAACTTCATTACAAAAAGTGTTTTTAATTATTTTTAATCATATTCAGGTTACAACAAATGGTTTTTTAATTTAGTTGAACTTGAAATGTTTGTCAGTAAGTAAACAATTAGTATTTTACAGTCAGAAATATCAAGTTATTCTTAATACTGCAGACTTGCAATGTGTAAGTTGTCCTAACAGTCATCTTAAGTAAGCTTTACTTAGTTTTTTTGAGCCAACCAGTTTCCTTAATTTTTTTGAGCTCTAGGAACTAATGAGCTTATACAGAGTACTCAAAATAAATAAGTTGTCCTAATGCAGTCATTTTTAGCTAAGCTTTACTCAATTTTTTGAGGCAACAAGTTTCCTTAGTTTTTTGAGTTCTGGGAACTAATTAGATTTTACAGTGTATACAAGTCACATTTCTGGATTATTACTAGCTCAGAAATCAATTGTTTGAACAACAAAAAGCCACAACATACCAAAGCTTTGAGAAAAAAAACCCAGACAAAACCAGTACTCATAAAGCAAAGTCATACTTGTTCGTAGCAATGAGTACAGAAAGTCAATAGGACTTCTATATTTTTTTAATTTGTACAGTGATGTATGGTTGGGCGACGAACATTATAGAAGGTCTAGACACATTAAAAATATGTAGTGTTTCCCATTATGTGACATGGACACTGTTGTAGACAGACCCTAAGCATGGAAATACTTCTCACATTGTCAAAGTGTCATAATGTTTTGTGAAATCTAAACAAGGTCGATACTAGGATATTGCTCAAAACTTTGTCCAAAACTTACATCCGAAGTTTTGATGAAGGTAGAGGTGTCTTCGTACAAATAGGCAGGGAGGGCATGAAGCACACCAGCACGTTGGGCATGGATATCAGCTTATTCCTACATCACAAAACATTTTTTAAATGATCGGCTTACCTAGTCAAGAATGGATGGTTACATTTGAAAAATTGATCAAATTAAATAAAGCTCAAAAAACAAGACAAAATCCCACTAACCTGGAGATTATAGCTTCTGAAGAGCTGACACAGATCATCAGACACTTTCCCTGTGTGAGCAGCTTTCTTTCTGAATAAGCTCTGGATCCGGGGGGACATGTTGGTCCAACACAGCATAAAAGTGGTTCTTCAGGTAGACGTTTGTAATCCTGTGGAATTCTGCACAGATCTGAACACACAGGATACATTTATGCTTACGAGTTTCAATTAGTCTACAGATCTTCATCATCATCATCATCATCGTTTATTTGTATAGCACTTTAAGAACACACCAGGCAGACCAAAGTGCTGAACAACACAGATCAAAACAACAACCAAATTAAAAATACCATAAAATCATTACAAACAATAAAATAAATAAGAAGGTGTCAGTTTCCTACAGAGTTAAAAGCCAGGGAATAAAAATAGGTTTTCAATCTGGACTTAAAGACCTGCACTGATGATGCTTGTCTAATTTGGAGGGGAAGGTTATTCCAGAGCATCGGAGCCGCAATTGAAAAGGCACGGTCTCCTCTGCATTTCAGCCGCGACTTAGGGACCGACAGCAGCAGCTGCTCAGCTGAACGGAGCGAGCGAGGAGGAACATGTGGCTTCAGCAAGTCAGTTAAGTACACAGGAGCCAGACCATTTAAAGATTTAAAAACCAATAAAAGGACCTTAAAATGAACCCTAAAATCAATGGGAAGCCAATGCAAGGAAGCCAGAACCGGAGTGATGTGATCGAATTTCCTACTACCGGTTAAAAATCGCGCCGCCGCGTTTTGCACTAACTGCAGGCGTGACAAGGTGCCCGACCCGACCCCTATTAAAAGGGAATTACAATAGTCCAGACGTGAGGTGATAAAAGCATGAATAAGAGTTTCCAAATTGGGTTTGGAAAGGAAAGGCTTAACCTTCGACAGGCGTCTGAGGTGATAAAAAGCTGATTTTACCACCCCACTTACATGACCTTCAAAAGTAAGCGCAGAATCAAGTTTAACACCAAGATTAGTGACTGAACTTTTCAGATGAGAGGTCAAATCACCAAAATCAACATCTGGAGAATCAGTAGAACGATGCGGGCCATATAAAATTGCTTCCGTTTTGCAACCATTAAAATTCAAAAAATTATTTGCCATCCATAATTTAATATCGCTAAGACAGTCAAGCAGTGATTGACATGGGGAGGTATCCAAATGACTAAAAGGTAAGTAAAGCTGACAGTCATCGGCATACAAATGAAATGACACTCCGTGTTTACGAAAAATCGCACCAAGGGGGAGTAAATACAGCGAGAAAAGTAATGGCCCAAGGATAGATCCCTGGGGCACACCCCAAAGCAGAGGGGCCACAGAGGAAGCGGCCAACCCCAGCTTGACACAAAAACTCCTTTCGGAAAGATATGATTTTATCCATGACAATGCCAGATCAGAAATTCCCACACAGTGATGTAAGCGGGAGATCAGCAGGTCGTGGTCCACTGTGTCAAATGCAGCTGTCATATCCAATAAGACAAGCACAGCATATTTACCACGATCAGTAGCAACAAGAATGTCATTCATAACTTTAACAAGAGCTGTCTCCGTACTGTGAAAGGGCTTAAAACCAGATTGGAAAATTTCAGACAATTGCGAGTCGCTCAAATAATCCAACAGTTGGGTATGTACAATCCTCTCCAAGATCTTGCTTAAAAAGGGAAGTTTGGAGATAGGTCTAAAATTTGACATAGTAGAACTATCAAGGCCAGGTTTCTTAAGTAAGGGGTGTATGACTGCATGTTTAAACCCACTAGGAACTTGACCGGTTAACAGACTAGTATTGATAATTTTCAGGATATAAGGTCCAAGGATGGGAAATACTTTTTGGAGAAAGCGGGGAGTAACAACATCATTTGGGGAGCCACAGGGCTTAGCATGTAGCACCAACTCCTCTAAGTCACGCAGAGAAATCGGTGCAAAAGCAGGGAATAAGCTTGAGCAAGGAGAATGCATGGCCGGATCAACAATAGGTGGAATCAGAGGCCTCAGGCTAGCAATTTTGTCCACAAAAAAGGTGATAAACTTATTGCACATAGCCTCAGAGGACGGCAAAAGGTTGTAACCCTCCAAGTTAAGTACAGAATTAATCGTATTGTATAAAACACGAGGGTTATGAGAGTTGGCCGAAATAAGTTGAGAAAAGTAGGAGATCTTTGCAAAATACAATAAAATCCTCACACTACAAAGGCATGACCTGTTCAGACAGGCCAGATAACAGAAGTCAATATAAAATACATTTTGTTAGATACATTTATATACATTCTTACCTGGGACTCCAATTTCAGAGTAGGCCAGCAATCCGGGATCTGACCTACTGGTAGGTCATCACCGATGGGGTCTTTGCATCGCAAGGCCAAAGTGGTGTGCTTCAGCTTTGAAATCAGGACAGGATTCTTTTCACTTTTCTTGACTTCAGCTATAATCTGTATTCTTAGCTGGTCAAGGCGAACGGCATCTTCACCCCAGAAAATTTACCTCTGCCTTGGCATGGACATAACAGTTAAACACAGAAGACAAGACATTATTGATGGATTCACCCTTAAGCTAACCTAAAATAAATCAGGCACAACAATTGTACAGTTCAGAAGCTTCTACATTTCAACATTTCAGCTTCTACATTACATAAGTTCTATCGTTTAATTATGTAATGATCAATCACTGCTTTTGTAAATATCATCCTGTGCCTACAATTTTACTGCCCCAGTTTTAATATGTACCATTCCAGAGAACTAAACGTTAGTTTCTAGTTTGCCAAAGTCAATATCCATGTATGCACCAAGTGTGAAGCAGCGCAGCAGAGCACATTGATTCAATAATTTATCCACAAGGCAGCAACACGCTCAGACAAAAACTGGTTCACCCGAAAGACAAAACTCCAAAACACAGACTTAACAATGTGGTGTATGCTGTACAGTGCAGCGAGGAATGCCCAGACCTCTACATTGGAGAGACCAAACAGCCACTTCACAAGTGCATGGCACAACATGAAGAGCCACCTCCACAGGACAAGACTCAGCAGTCCATCTGCATCTTAAGGTCAAAGGTCACTCTTTCGAGGATGCCAATGTTCACATTTTGGACAGAGAGGACAGATGGTTTGAAAGAGGAGTGAAAGAAGCCATCTATGTCCACTGTGAGCGACCATCTTTGAACAGAGGCGGGGGTTTACGACACCAACTCTCTGCCATCTATAATCCAGTTTTGAGATCCTTCCCAGATGCCTTAACACCCACTCACATCCTGGGCCATCTGATCTCAGGAATTCACATGACAGGGTGGGGCCAGGTTTCACAGTGAGCTCACCTGAAACCCTGGCTGATTGGGACCCACACCCGCTTTCACACCTTGGCTCAGGCGATTAGAGGATCATCAGGGGGTCCTTTGTCCCTCTGTGGAGGAAACTCCCACTGGGTTTAAATCTGGGACTCTCCACCATTTGACCTTAGAACTGAAGAAGCTTCTCGGATGAGAGGTGAAACGTCTTCAAGCAACTCAAAGAAGTCCAGACGCTTTTCTTTGCAAGCTCCTTTGACTACGATGACCTGGATGACTGAGAACCTTCACAGACATAAGGCAGTTTAATCTGCCAATCCAGAAACACCTTCTAAAGACTTCTTTTAAAATAGTAAGAGATAAGAGAAGTATGAGCAGCGCCTCTGCTGGGACTAATAATGTGTTATGCTAAATGTGAGCTTATAAGCATAATTCATGCAAAACACTTTGTGGCCAAAGCGACATGGATAAAATGGCTCATGCATGTAATTCTTAAATGTCTGCTACATTTGTACATTTATGATGATAAAAACTCATATTACAATGGAGAAATATAGTTTCAGAAAAAAATAAAACTTACCACAAAAGTGCTCCTGAAGACAAAATTGCTGCAAAGGTGGTAAACGCAGCTAGCCAAGTGCAGAGCATTAGCTGTTCCAGTTCAGAAGTCTGTAACATGCCACAGCACGTCCTCCTTTATCCAGGGTCAAAGGCAATGCAGCAAAAAAACCTTCACAAATTATTTTATTTCTGTTCGGAAATTAACGTTCCACAAGTTTTTTTTTGGAGTAACGAGCAGGCATCGACACGAGGAATCCAAGATGGTTCCCGGCACTTCATGAAGAAATGGACGTACATAGGTTTGTAGGCACGCACGTGACATCAGTGTCAAAACTCAAATTATTCGAGCACAATGTCAGAAACGAACCAATATATTCAAGTACTGATAACTTGAAAAACCAAACTTGTTCAAACTACTCAAAAAAATAGAGGAGTATGTACTTATAACAGGTTTTATAACAACTTATACTTATAACAACTCATTTCATTTATCAAACTATTACTATTTGGTCTTACAGTGCACAGAAGGACAGGAGTGTGATAATAAAGTGCAAAGTCTGTCAAAGAAAAGCTACATCTGGATTACACCACTAACAGAACTTCAGCTCTTTGCAAGCATCTGCAAAGACAGCATGCTAACACAAAGCTAGCCAAGAATCCAGAGAGATGTTCAAGTCTCTGGTTTTCATTTTTGACTTTGTGTCCTCTATGACCTCCGTATTGAGGCATGTGGGGGTGCGTCCCCTGTTAAACAACATGCATACCGAAGTGGCCCGAGCGAGCCCCAGGCTCCAGGCCCCGATAAGCGGCCGCCAAGGAGTGAGCCGGTGTGTACCTGGACGCCCATCCCCGGACACAAAGAACCACCAACGCACCGACGTCTGAGGGAGTCCGCCACTGGCAGGGGAAGTGGTGGTAGGGGGAGATAGGCCTCCATACCTTGGAGGGCCTAAGATGTCCCCAGAGAGGTGGCGCCTGACACCCAACCTGACATATAGACACAGAAATACAGACACACACAGACACAAACATCCATTCCCACCCTCATGCTCTCATATACACTTACTCCACACTCAACCAACGTGGAGACAGACATAAAGAGACGCTGTACACACAATCACACTCCCCAAGCGTACTCTAAGCCCTGGGTCTAGGTACCCTTGCCCCTGGAGGGGGGGGAACTGCACCCAGACCCAGGTGGTGTTACCCTTTTCCCTGCGGTGGGGGGAGGCAGACCGCCCCGACTCCGCAGCAGCAGGGAGGCCCCACACTCCAGACCACAGTCGGACGGCCAACTCCTCCTCCTAGCCCCCCCCACTCCAGCAGGTCGCAGAGAATGGGGGTGAGAGAAGACTCCAAACCTCCCTCCACCCGCTCATTGTAGTGTTGATGCATGTGTGTTCTAAGGTGCATTTAAAACCCAGGAGGGCATGGAGCTACCTGCCAGAGAGCAGCAGGTAAGCGCATGGTCCCTCCTGCTAGCCCTCAATGTCTACGTGTATTTAAAATTGAGAGGTGGGCAACGATGCCAGGGGTGGGGTGTACACCCTGATGGTACTTTGGACTCCGTGTATCGTGCCCACCCCCAAGATCCTATATGTATGTGTAATGAGAGTGTGAGTAATGTGAATGTCTAAGTTGTGGGATAAAATTGAGGCAGGGGCAGCCAGAAGGGGACGGGGGGGGGGGGGGGGGGGGGGGGTGGCCTCCTCTGCACCCTGGTGACATACCCCTACTCCAAGGTCCTGCATGTGTGGGTGGTTGTGATGGAGCGGGAAGAGGGAGGCAGCTGGAGATGGGGAGGGAAGGAAGGGAGGGGCAAGTGACCCCTCCCTGGGGCCAGCTCCCCCGCTGACCCCAGTAGGCACCCCCATACTCCGCGACCCACCAGGGAAAGGGGGCCCAGGCCCATCCAGACCGGGGCCCAGCGCAGCAGCGCCTCCCGGCCCCACAGAGCCCAGGACAGTCCACCCAACCCCACCACAGAGAAAACTGCACCCACCCCACCATCCACTCTTCTTCGGAGGTGGGGTGCACCCGGCCTCTCGGCCTGGGGCTCGGTCACTCAGGCACGGCTGGCTGCCGGCGGAGCTCACGGGCGCGTCACTGCAACTCCCCCTGGCTTCTGCTCCGCGGCTGCTGAGTGAGCCCTCATCTGGGACTCTCCTCAGCTCTTTCTGGGACAGTGGCGCGGCTGCCCCTCTGTTGGTCTTCCTTGGTCTCTTGTGTTCTGGGGGCCTCTGGATGTCTGGAGTTTTGATCTCCTCCATACCTGCTTCATGCCCTGGAGGACGGGGCTGTGGCCCCCCCACACCCTCTAGCAGATCATTACATGAAGGAACCTTTTAAAAAAACAAAAAACAAGTGCGTCCATGCTCACAGGTGTACACACGGGTGATCACACCCACAAACTACACCCTTTTTGGCTCCTACCTCAAAGCACACTGTGTTCTGTTGATCTTATGTGCTGCACAATAATGTTTAATATTTAGTATTTACTGTCATATTCCCATATATCATTGTGATGCTGTTTATTCTATTGCTCTTGTTCTCTTCTGCTTGTTTTCTTTTTTCTTTCTCAGCAGGTGACCCAGGTGATTGATATATGCATTTTTTTTCTTTTTTTCTTCTTTTTTTTCTTTTTCTGCTCATTCTGTTGGTTTTTGTCTTTTGCCCTTCTCCCCCATCCCTCTTCTCAGCTGTTTCTCTTTCCCTCTTTCTTTCTCCCCTTCTTTCCCCCAGTCAAGTCTGTCCCGTATTCAGTAAGTGAAAATAAAATAAACAATAAAAGGTGAATCAAATGGACCATTATGGCAAGGCTGGGATGGTCAATTTGGTAAAGTAAATCCATTGGGCATCTTTCTTTGCCTTTAGACAACAATTCTGATGGCAAAAGAGCCAAACGGGACAGGCCAAAAAAAAAACAAAAAAAAAAAACAACAACATGCATACCATTGCCCGTGACTCAAAAGAGAATTGGTGGAAAAAGAGGTACAGTATCTTCTTGAAAATGGTTTGACTGTACCAAGTCATAGCTCATGGAGATCTCTATGTCTGCTGACACCAAAGTCAGATGGTTCTCCTTTGTACTGATTTTCAGAGAGTAAATGCAGTCACGGTCCCAGATTCTTTTCCATTGACTTGCATGGAAGACTGCATAGACCGCATGGGAGCAGCTACCTATATAACAACATGATTTGTTGAGCAGGTACTGGCAGGTTCTTCTATAATACACAGTAACAGCATTTGGAATGTGAAATGCATCAGCTGCTTTTCAACGACTTATGAATTCTGTGTTGGTAAACATTAAGAACTGTAATGTGTACTTGTTATTGTGATATATCCTTCTTGCTGGACGGATCATATTAGCACTCCGAAGGTTGTTTTTTTAGCTCAAGCTAAACAAGCACGGTCTGCCTTATACTCTGTGGTCAGTAGACTGCAAACACAATCACCGAGAGCCCTTCTCATAATATCAGGGGACTTCAATCATGCCTCACTGGACTCCACACTGCCCACCTTCACCCACTATGTGACCTGCCCAACCAGAGTCAATAAAACACTGGACTTACTGTATGCCAATGCAGAAGAGGCATACAGTTCATCACCTCTCCCTTCCCTGGGCAGATCTGATCACAACCTGGTGCACCTTGTCCCTGTGTATGAGCCCTTAGTGCGCAGGGAGCCACCAGCCACCCGCACAGTACAGAGATGGTCAGAGGAGAGCGAGGAGGCTCTTAAGGATTGTTTTGAGTCGACTGTGTGGGAGGTGATTTGTGATGACCACGGTGAGGACATCGACAGCCTTACTACATGCATTACTGACTATATAAACTTCTGTGTGGATAACACTGTACCTACCAGGACTGTACGGTGTTTCTCCAACAACAAACCTTGGATTACCCCAGAAATTAAAACCGTCCTCAAGCAGAAGAGGAGGGCCTTCAAATCCAGAGACAAAGAGGAGTTGAAAAGGGTGCAGAGAGAGCTGAGGGGACTGATAAGGAATGGGAAGGAGAGCTACAGGCAGAAGATGGAGAACCAGCTTCAACAAAACAACGTTGGTGAAGTCTGGAGAGGCCTCAGAACCATCTCGGGCCACAAACAGCAGAACTCTCTGCCTGGGAGGGATGTGAGATGGGCAAATGAACTGAATCATTTCTTCAACAGATTTGACTCAGCCATGAGGCAGTCTGCAACATCAGCTGCAGACTCACCCACCCCCACTGCTGCTGCTCCACCTCAGACACTTCACACCTCCTCTATTCACCCTGCTCACTCCCCCCCACCCCCAACAACAGCATCCAATACACACTCAACACAAGGCTCCAGCCTGTCTCTCTCAACCACCCAGGTTAGGAGGGAACTGAGGAGGATTAATGGCAAGAAGGCAGCGGGTCCAGATGGCATCAGCTCGAGGGTCGTCAGGTCCTGCGCGGACCAACTGTGTGGGGTGATGGAGCACCTCTTCAACCTGAGCCTGAGGTTGGGAAGAGTCCCACAGCTCTGGAAAACCTCCTGTGTTGTACCAGTGCCAAAGACTTCACGCCCCAAGGACCTCAACAGATACAGGCCGGTGGCTCTGACATCCCACCTGATGAAGACCCTGGAGCGGTTGGTCCTGGCTCAGCTTCGGCGCCTAATAAGCTCATCACTGGACCCACTTCAGTTTGCCTACCAGCCTGGCATTGGAGCGGATGATGCCGTCATTCACCTCCTACATCGTTCCCTCGCTCACCTGGAGACCGCTGGAAGCACTGTGAGAATCATGTTCTTTGATTTCTCCAGTGCCTTCAACACCATTCTTCCCTCGGTTCTAAAGGACAAGCTGGTGAACTCTGGAGTGGACCATCACCTCACTACCTGGATCCTGGACTACCTCACCGACCGACCACAGTATGTGAGGACTCAGGGCTGTGTGTCGGACAGGGTCGTCTGCAGTACGGGGGCCCCACAGGGAACGGTTCTGGCTCCGTTCCTCTTCACCATCTACACTGCAGACTTCTCCCACAATTCCACCCAGTGCTTCCTGCAGAAGTTCTCTGATGACTCTGCAATAGTCGGCCTCATCACTGATGGGGACGACAAGGAGTACAGAGGTCTGACCCAAGACTTTGTGGACTGGTGCCAGCTGAACTACCTCCAGATCAACGCCAGTAAAACCAAGGAACTGGTGGTAGACTTCCGCAGGCACAAGCATTCTCCACTGCAACCACTGAACATCCAAGGTATGGACATTGAGGCCGTGGACAGCTACAGGTACCTTGGTGTTCATCTGAACAATAGACTGGACTGGACTCATAACTCAGACGCCCTCTACAGGAAAGGGCAGAGCAGGCTGTACCTGCTGCGGAGACTCAGGTCGTTTGGAGTGGAGGGCCCACTCCTGAAGAAATTCTATGACTCTGTTGTGGCTTCTGCTATCTTTTATGGCGTGGTCTGCTGGGGCGGCAGCATCTCTGCTGGGGACAGGAAGAGACTGAACAGGGTGATCCGAAGGGCCAGCTCTGTTCTAGGATGCCCTCTGGACCCAGTGGAGGTGGTGAGTGACAGGAGAACGGCGGCTAAGCTGTCATCCCTGATGGACAACATCTCCCACCCCATGCAGCAGACTGTGACAGCACTGAGCAGCTTCTTCAGTGGGAGACTGCGGCACCCACGGTGTGGGACGGAGAGATTTCGCAGGTCTTTCCTCCCCACTGCTGTCAGACTCCATAATAAAGACTTTAACTGATCAAGCACAAACATCCATACATATGCAATAATACTAAGTGCAATAATCCTTTCTGTCATCGTTGTATTTTTACTCAGTTGTATATAGTATTTGTATTTGTATTCTATTTTTATCTTATTGTATATTTATTTTATTTTATTCTACTGTATATAGTATTTTATTTTATTCTATTCTGTACAGTTGTGTACTGTATTTATTCTTATTGTATTCTAATTTTTGCCTCATAACTTTTGCACTGTCCACTTCCTGCTGTGACAAAACAAATTTCCCACGTGTGGGACTAATAAAGGTTATCTTATCTTATCTTATAACCACAGCTGAGATGTGTTGCAGCTCATCAGCCACTGCATAAAGACTGCCATGTCAAAATGAGCATCTCTTTAGTAGTGGCAAGTATAAGAGATTGCAATTAATCCAGTAACACAATGCAACTCCATCCATCCACCCATTTTCTGCCACTTAGCTGTAGGAGGTATCCTGGAGGCATCCCAGCTCAATCTCTCTCAGCTGGCTACTTTCGATGTGAAGCCATTTGCGGTGGCGGATGCTCTTACCTTTTATATTTTAGTTCATCATGAAGTTAACAAGTTGCTGATAGTTGTTTTACACATCTTTAGCAACTGTTCAGTAGACATTTTTAATTTCGTGTTAATTTTGCACATTTGTGAGAAATGCAAATCCCTGTGACTCCAAAGTCAAGTTGTTGCATATTAACCATCATCTAATCCTAATTAAATCCCAAGTAACCCAGTGTTTCCACTGGGACTTAAACTGATCAAACTTTTAGCCACACGGGTGTTAGAGGAATGATAAAAATCTTCCACAGTCAAGCCATTGAAGCTGAAACTTGGTAGCTATTACCTGATCCTAAACATTAACTTGTTAAATCACAATGTCTTGTTTTTTCCCCTGTCTTTAATAAAATATATATTATTAGTAACTTGCTCTACAATGGTAATTTACCATAAAACTTGAGCTCCCATGCAGCAGCAGACCCCCAGCCAGGGCTGTTTGAGAGCATATCCAAAGCAATGCCAACTCAGCCTTATGTCTCCAAATTGAATGATATCCAACAGGACCCCAGATAATACACACTGCCAGCTTCCGCTCTCTGTCTCAGCCTTTCTCTGGCTTTTATTCACTTTTCTCTGCCCCACTTTCATTATTTGCTGTTGTTCTAATTGTGATTCCATCCTTGCTGCAATTGAAGGTGTGGATGCTACTGCCAGGTGCCCTCTGCTGAACTCCTCTGTCTTATTTTTCCCATTCACACACACAAATATGAAGAAAAAAACACAGTCCAACATTTACGTTTACCATCTTCTTCACAATGCAGACACATTCCACTGTTTTATCAACTTTTAAGGACATCATCAAAGTTCACCACACAAGCACAAGCAAACAAACAGTAATCCAGTGTCAGTTTGAGCCAAAGCTTAGCTGAAATCAAGCCAAGGGCAGAGTAATCCAGCCATTAAACATTAATGAAGGCTATTAATGAGGGAAATGGAGAGAGATGGAAAAAACACCAAAGAGTGGAGAAAAATTAACTATGCACAACCTGACTGTAGTAACATCCTACATGCAGCCATAAATCGACTCTAATGCCATCTCTACAGCTGAATATACATGACTGATGTCATTAGGTGTGAGTGTGAGTGTGTCTGCCTAAATGCTAATGAATTATAGACATATGGGACAACACCTGATAGTAAAAAATGTTTATTCCCAGTTTTTGTTCCTTCTGTGGTCAAATGAAAGGGCAGCTGATACGATGTACAGGTGTAGCATAGGTGAGGCAGGAGGAAACTATTATGTTAAATTAGTGACACTGATTTACCAAAATCTACAAATATTTGTTCAACAGTCAGCAGATGCTTTGTTTTATGACAAAATCACAACAGGAAAACCGATTCAAATTATGACATATAATTTTCACAATTACCTCTACAAATGTCAGACAATCAAAGAGAAATTACTAAAACAAAAACAAAAACAGTGACGAAGCAAACAGGTAAGACTGCCTTTGTTTCTGTGGATAATCTGAAATGCAGCTGCAGGGATTAGTAATGTCTGTGTCAAGTCAGTAAACCTTTCATCTCAAGGCCTCTGCTATAAACGCTTTACCTTCTGCACACACGGGTTCTCAATCCCAGCTGAGCCCAAAATTGCACAATAGCCTTTTTTTACGTGAAAATACATTATTTTTACATACCATTTTAAATGTGTTTTACTTCTCTGCAGTTGAACTACTTGCTCTCCAAAAGATGAATCACTAAAATGTCAAAGTTTACAACAGAAAATAACATGTTTACCATCAGTTTTTGTCTCTATAGCTAATATGCTGCTTGATTTTGTTCTTTTTTTAGCCTTTCTGAGGTGGACTTGCTGGTGTGAGCTTAATTTTCAGGGCATGAAATGAAGGCTGGTTGTTGTCTTTCAGGATTGTCTGGTAGAAAGAGGAATTCAAGGTCATTCCGGTCAGGGCCAGCTACGTTTGGACTGGTTTTTTCCTCCGTTTCAGGTATCAGGTAATCAGGTATCTTTGTCCGATATTAACATTTGTTAATCTGAAACATTTTTATTTGCATTCAAGAAGGCAGAAAATGTTTTTTCACAGCACTGTAACTTAGCATTTCAGCCTCTCGGCCAGATATAATAGCATCTTGCTACATGGGTCAGTGTGGCAGCAGCCTAAATGATAATGTTGAGGCTTCCAGAAAGTAAAGGGTGATTTCACTGTACACATGGCATACACAGTGGACCCAGCTGTCATGTAATGTGTACAGTAGGCAGGAATGGTGGACCCAAGATGCAAGCTCACAGAGGCGAAAAGGTGAACTCCAACGCAGCTTTATTGCTAAACTGAGAATACAGAAAAGTAAACAGGAAGACGGAAAGAACACACAGTGTTCGATGAGGGAGATCGCAACATAGACCAAAGAAAACACAGGGCTTAAATACACAGAAGGATCAATCAGGGAATGGGAGACAGGAGGGAAACACAGCTGGGACAAATCAGACCTAAAAAGACAAGGAAAGCAAAACTGGAAACACTGACATGAGACACGGACTTTCAAAGTAAAGCAGAAAACAGAACACACACAGACTAGACAAGGAGATACAACTGACAGGGGAGACAGAGCAACTAAGGAACACGGAGACAGAAACAGGAAGACTAAGAACTCCAACATAGAAACCAAAAGACTAAAGACTAAAGACTAAACCAAAGACAAAAGACTAGAAATTATAAATAAGTTCAGTAATAATGCAAAACTCGAAGCGCTGGGTCAAAGACCCAGGTACCCTAACACGAACTTTGTCAGTGAAAATGAGCTTCCTCCTGGGTAACAACTGCTAAATGTACAGCAGAGCAACATAATGCAGCCTGCACAAGCTCGTGTACGTGGAACTGGGTGTACTACTGAACTACTTCTGCTGTACTACTTTATATGTGTGTTTGTTATTATATTAACTGTCTCACTAAACTCAGTGAGAACACCTAAAATGAACAATGCGGGAGTTGTCCAATAACCAAGGTTTTACAGTACAGGCTTTGTCAAACGTCTTAGAACATTAAACCAATAACTGACTGTCACAGAGGAAAATAATTTACCATAGCTGAGTAACCTTTGGGTAAGACGTTCGGTTCGACTCCAGCCTTTCGGCCCGTTTGCTCCTTTAATCTGTGTTTGAGCAGCACTGAGGTGAACGGCGCTGCCACGATAAGGATCTGTTATTCTGTTACTGTACGTCTCATCATTTACTTTATTAATCTGCTTCCATATTTTAATGATGTATCTCATATGTCTTTATTGGCCCGTCTCGTTTATAACTTTTCTCTCCAATCTTCTTTTTATTCTGTCTTTCTTTTTGTAACTCTTTCTTATACTCTCCCTCTTTCTCACTGTCAATGCTAAGTATTGGTAATTACATTATCATGCACCACCCTATGAAATATAGTTTCAGTGACACTGAGTGTGTGTGTGTGTGTGTGTGTGTGTGTGTGTGTGTGGTGTTGATGATGGAGAGGCTGTCTGCTTTTTTAATAAACACAACACTGCAATGCCCCACACGCTAACTGCCTTAGCATCGAACATCGCACACACACACACACACACACACACACACACACACACACACACACACACACACACACACACACGCGCACACACACACACACACACACACGTAGAAGTATGCGCACACACACACACAAACACAGGCATCTGCCAAGACTAGGCTCAAACTTGCAGGGAATTTATGTACAAATAATTACTTTTTAATAGCCAGTAATGTGATTTCCTGCCAAAGAAATATTCAAATGCATCTCAGGCAGTCCAGTATATTATCTGCCTGGAGCTACGGATGCGACTTAGGGGAGACGGCACAGGAAAGACAGATTATTGTTTGTGTGATAATAATTATTTTACCCTTGTCATCTGCGGAGGAAAATGGAAGATAATGCCTTTGGCTCTCTGTCTCTTTCCTTCACTTTCTTTTTGCTCCTCGAGCTGCTCGTCCACGCTCTCTAACCTGAACTGTTATACTGTAGGAGACCTTCCGTCAGGAACCTTTTCCTGCCAGGCTGTTGTCCTGCATTAACATATGCACCTGCTAATGTGACATGTAGTGAACTGACGACACGCTTGATTTTTAATTTGAACCTTGAATCATTTGCTTTCATTTTAAATGAATTGCAGACCTGGTGTGTAGGTAGGCAAACAGAATACCTAATTTTTGATTTTCCCATATCATGCACCCACCAAGGAAACTTTGTTGTTTGTGATTGGATGAACATTTTAAGAGAACCTTTAACTCCTTGGATTTGATTTCTATCGAGATCTGGGTCTGATTCCAAGGAGCTTTTGGAGGACTATTGTGAGTAACTGAGGTAGAGAGGAGGAGAAGGTGACAAATTCATGGGAAATTTTTAAAAAATGTCATAATTTTAATGTTACTGTTTGTAAAGCAGTGGCTGGTGTGAGCAGTCGGCTTAGGGGCACAAGTGTGGCTGCTTCTCTTTAAAGGTCAGTTCAGTGTAAATCCCTTTACAACCTTTGGGCTATGTAAAATGAATGATTGTTTAAAAACTGAAAGCCAAATTTTCCCCGTCTTTCTTCATGTAGGCATCAGTTACGTTTGGACCTCCTTTTCCGTTCACAGCTGTATTACATGCAAACTTTCTCCATAGTAGCATATGTTGTTTTGAACACAGGACGACAGCTTAATAGTGCCTTAGTTTAAATTAATGCAGTGATTGTTATTAAGAAAAATAATTTTAGAGGGCTGGCTTGGTTCTCTACTTTTTAAATTAGGTCACAGGTGTTTCTGTTCTTTTCTTTTCTAATATGCATTTGATGCATTTGTGGATATAGTGAAATATTTTCACTGACAGTGGTTTTCCGAAGTGTTCGTGCAGCTGACATCTACAAGATAACTGTAACAGTTTTTCATGCAGTGAGTACCAAACAAACAGTTTTATTTTGGGTTATTTTGACTTTGATTTTCAGTCAAAGCTGAAGACGTCAGCCTGAGCGCTGAAACATTTAAATGTATCCAAACAAACTTGTTGATCTCCATTTCCACATTTCATATGTTGTTCTTGTTGTGTTATTTAGACTTTTAAAAAAAGAAAAAAACATTCTTGTTGAACATCTGTTAAATATCCAAATAGAAAATGATGATAAATCATGAGGCTGTAATTCTAAACCCAAAAGTCAACACTTAGCATTGAAGTTATTAACATGTGTCAACCCCCAAATGGATAATATGATGATTTGGTCTCCGGGTGTGTCAGAATCCTTGCAGCACCTCCGTTAACAGATCGATATTGGTTTTAGAGTCTCTAAAACCAAAGGTGAAATCCCACCTTTAGCCATGCGGTGGGCCAGAGTTGGTAAATGCAGCCTACAACCAAAGAAAGCCTCCAGTGTTTTCGATGCTCTGCATTAAAGGAGTCGCTACTGTGTGTGTGTGTGTGTGTGTGTGTGTGTGTGTGTGTGTGTGTGTGTGTGTGTGTGTGTGTGTGTGTGTGTGTGTGTGTGTGTAAGGACTGGCTAATGACCTCTGGAAGAATGAGCCTGTTCAAACTGAACCTCAGGGAGCTTAACCGATTGCAGCACTCTAAGCGTGCGTGTGCGGCTATGAGCACCAGCATCACTCTGCCCAATCCACAGCAGCAAATCAAAGCTAAGTGCACCGTCAAATAGCAATATCCAGCAGTCTGCACATAAACAGGACTGAAGCTAAGAAATGAGTAAGTAAGTGAGATGTATAGATGCATAAAGAGTTCACTTATTTTGCCTTTCTCCTTTAGTTTGAGCCCTTTTCACTTACCTCTTCCCTCCTCTTGACTGTGCGTGTGTGTCTGGTTTAACGGGCAGACGGTGCCTCCGTATTAAAGGAGTCATGTCTGTGTCAGTGCATGTGTACAACAGTAGATGTGAATGTGTGTGACAAGGTGGTAATGGGACTCACCGTAGGCCTTGCTACCTACATGGAAAAATGTGTGTTTCGGGGAAACACTGCATTCACACACGAGCACACATAACATATAATTTCTTATAGTCAGACAGTCTCGCACGGAGAAGTCAGTTCATTTTATAGTGACAAATCAACACACAGCTCGAGTACACACACACACACACACACACACACACACACGCACACACACACACACACACACAGCTTGCTGCTATTACTGGTTGATATCTCTGATGTCTGCAGCTCATACTGTATAGCGCCTCTGTATTAATGTATTGGATTACATATACACAGCAGTATAATGGAGACAGTTTTCTTTAGCTCGCTACTTCTATACTTAAGTAAGAGAGACCAGAAAAACAATATGTGGGACACCAATAGTGCTCTTGTGAGAGTTTACACACATGATGGGTTCACTCTTTAGCTTACACTCACAAGCACAAGTACATTAAAGAAAGTTTTATGATTTTCAATTTAAAATGTTTTGTTTTGGGTCCCGGTTCAGCGCAGTGGGAGGAGCCGGCGACCGCGTGCCGTATGCCTGGGCTCGGGTCAGGACCTCTCTCCCTCTGCTTTCCTGTCGGGCCCAAACATGTTTTGGTCATCAGAAGTAGGATTGTTGGGAACTACTAATCAAAAATACTGGGAAAATTTTCTGCACACACATATTTCACCACAAAGATTAAAAATGAAAGTAGATCATAACCTGTTTTTAGCCTTTGGTGTCTGAACCTGCTATCTTTTCAAATCAATAGTTTAAAGCTCAATATTGAACATTTTTATATTAGAAATGTCGAATTATTATCCTTCGCCTTTAACAAGTTACTTGTAGTGATGAAAGCGCAGAGAGAAGACTCAGCTCTTTATTTTATAGATTCTGTTTTTACTACACACAACTTTGGTTCGCTGTCAGACTTTGCATCAGATAAACACACTGTTCACTTCCTTCAGTTCATGACAAGCTGGTAAATAAGTATCAGCTACAATGTATGCAGCTATTAAAGCCAGGCTACAGCTAAGAGACTTTATATTCAGCACCGCTAATGATACCTAATGATGGATCTCTTTATTAAAGCAAGATATTTTTTTAATTGCATGTGACTAGTCTCACGCAGCAGGCGGGTACCTGTTCTACTTTGTATGTGTTGGACTGTTTTTGACCTTACACCTGCAGAAATCAGTCAGCGCACGTTGCTGTACCCACTAATATGCATTCCACTCTTTTTCTCTCCTCCATAAATTTGTCTTCTTCGTCGTCCACGATGGGCTTTTTTTTATTAGCAGACATTCATCTCTGCAGCTTCCCACTTCCATCTTAGTTGTCCTAAATAATTCTACAAAGAATTCAGCTTCTCTGTTTTTTACCAATAATTTTGATATGATCAGAATATTTTTTTAACATTTTTGCACCACCTGTCTTCATCCCCTCTTCTTTTATCTCACTGTTTCTTTTCTCTGCTTTTTTAAATTCTCTACTCTCTCTAATGAATCATGTTGAAGCTTGCTCTCATACACTGCTGATGGAAGCCCTCTGGCATGCACACATATTGCATACATTCATCACTGTTACAACAGAAGTTAGACTTTGCAAGCAAATACACACAGTCGCATACATAATGATGCACACTTGACCCTCTGCTCATGCATATTTTTGTGAATGAAAATTAAGATAGCTGTATCTGAAACATGTGAGCGTCATTGTCCAGTTCAAAGGATCGTTGGCAATTTCAATAATTAACTCTACAATTCTAGTACTCGTCTTTTTTCCACTGTTGTCATGGCAGATGAGAATTTCATGAGCTGCCAACATTAGCTATGTATTGTAATGTTTTGAATCTGTGTGTAGTAAATGAATGGGCGGATATGAGAGAAACACACATGACCCATGGCAGACACAGATGACCATACAGATATAATATCTTTGTGCTCAGAAGTAGATATGCATGCTATAGCTTAGTGGCATTAAACTTGTCATGTTTCAGAAATCAGCAAGTAGGAATGGACACTGTGTGCGAGATATATCGACACCAATGACCCCAACATTCAAACAAACACAGATGTATTCACAAAGGAAATGCCTTTTAATCTGATTTGTTTTTAAATTGTCCACAACCTGTACAGCAAAAAGCATGTCAAATTTTATGGTGTTCCCACTTCATGAAGACAAAATAAAAGAGGAGAGAGACACAAGCGAAGTAACAAGAAACTGAAGATTGGTTAGCGGCTGCACGTAATACTGGATTTGCCAGCTGTGCAACATCAGGTGCACTTCTCAGCACTGGCACAATATTAACAGACTGCGTCTGAGGTTTTTGTCAAGGCACATATCTGATTGCTATAACTGAACTCAAGTAATATAGAATTAACAGAAAGAGACAAAAAATACATCTGGAAGTGTGTGGGTATATGTCTGCACATAACAGATAGGACAATTAAACATATATTGTTTAGACACAACCCAATATTAACCACATATCATCAGCCGCCTGTGACATCATCATCGAAGGACAGGTCAATACTAATGAGGTCAGGAGGAGGGGATGAAATCTGATTACGATCCCCAGTTCATAAACAATATATTTCTATTAAAATCCAGCTTGTACACAAGCAGCGAGACAGAAAGAGAGAACCAAAAGAATGACAGCAAATCAAATCACAAAGGGACGCAAAGACAAGAAAAACGACGTAGTTTCAGAGAAAGAAATGGTTAAAAAAGTATGGGCTTAATAAATGCAGGGCCGTACAGACTAACCAGATATTAGTAATTAAAACACTGAATCATTGTTGTTTCCATCACTCCCACTGTAATAAACCTCCCCTTGCTTTCCTCCAGGCTACTATGGCTTATTTGAAGAGGAACAGACTTGAGCATGAAAATCAACCAGCTGCTTTATTAGATTAAAAGTACGAGGAGATCAAAGCTGCACAGTCACAGATAATGTCTCTAGTCCCACAATAAACACCATCAAATAGAGATTTTCAATGATTTCGGACACAGTGCATGCTCTTCCTGGTGATGGGGAAAAAATCAGTGTAGTATTTGTTTGATTTGGACCTCAGTGTACATACAAAAACACAGGTTTTATAGTTTTAGCCTCTGCACATCATTATAGTGGATTTTAAATAAGCAGTTAAGATGTGATTGAAGTGAAAACTTTAAGCTTTAATTTAAGAGATTTAACAAAAATATTGTATAAAGTTTTTTAGGAATTACAAGCATTTTTATACACAGCAGGAAATTAATAATAAATTTAATACAGCTTTTTAAAAACATACTTACGTATATGCAGTGTTGGTCAAGTTACTTGAAAAAAGTAATCAGTTACTAATTACTGATTACTTCCCCAAAAAAGTAATCCCGTTACTTTACTGATTACTTATTTTCAAAAGTAATTAATTACTTAGTTACTTTTAAAAAACAGGATTTACAACCTGAAGAGGTGATAAAGCGATAGATCTTTCAGCCCAATTCTACTTTTTCTGCATAATCCATCATACAAAATGTGATCAGATGGAAAAGTCTCTTTTTAAAACTTGTTTTATTAGTTTTAATCTTTTAACTTTATGCATCAAGCAAACATTTAATTATATGCAACATTCTC
The DNA here is from genome assembly GCF_041146795.1 of Maylandia zebra. Taxonomy (NCBI): domain Eukaryota; kingdom Metazoa; phylum Chordata; class Actinopteri; order Cichliformes; family Cichlidae; genus Maylandia; species Maylandia zebra. Next base: position 488,380 of record NC_135173.1, read on the forward strand.
TGACTGGAAGAAATTAGTTTAACATTTAAACCTATTTTCTGCAGATTCCAGCACATAAAAAAAAATATTTTTTGTGTTTACACTCAGTCTTTCAAATAGATGCAAGTAAAACACAGCAGAAAATAAATAAAGTCAAAGACTCAGCGGTCCTGTTGCTCTATTTTCACCTGTAAAGCAGGAGTGGGGTAGGCGGAGGTTTACCCTGGTGCAGGTGTGCCGCGGTCAGTGGAAGAATCCGCGAGTTTCTCTGTGAGTTTCCCATTACGTCGTAGCTACTCAGTGCTTGTTGGAAGTTTAGGGGTTTTTTCGCTGTAAAAAGAAGTTTTTTTTCCCACGCACAGCGGACACTAATGTTTTTGTCACTTTTTATGGAATCAAACTCAAAGTAAGGTCAGTACTTCCACGCTTTAAACGCTGCACGCTCATACTCTCTCTGCACTCGATATGTGATCCATTGTTGATCTGCACACAGCTGTTGTCACGAACGTCGCACTCGCTTACGTCACTGTCATGAGACATTCTCGCAAAAAAACACGGTTTTAGTAACGCAGTAACGCAGCGTTCCTACGGGAAAGTAACGGTAATCTAATTACCGTTTTTGCAATAGTAATCCCTTACTTTACTCGTTACTTGAAAAAAGTAATCAGATTACAGTAACGCGTTACTGCCCATCTCTGCGTATATGTATATGTAGCTCAGGTGGAGCTCAGGTGGAGCGCTGCACTAAGGTTCAGTTGCACAGGAACAGATTATGCATCACAAAGTCAATAAATAATGGATTGGAAGGATTTCATAAGTTAGTCAAACGTTTGTTTGGATATTTCTCTCAAAACCAAACTTTTCAGCTCCTCCACAAAGGTCATCAGGTTGGATCGCTGGCCTTGTGTCATGGTAAATGGACCGGTTCTTACATAGTGCTTTTCTTCTCTACTCAACAAGCTTTACATGGTGCGTCCTCTTCACCTATTTACACAAATATTCAAACGAGCACTTTTTCTCTGTATCTAAGTGCTTTCTCGCTAACACAAAGGAGCAACTTCACAGGGTTCAGTGTCTTGCCCAAGGACACTTTGGTGTCAGGGGGTGGGTCTGTGATTCAGCATTTTGAGTTTATTTTGTATTTTTGACTTCTTAGGTTATAGTTGAATATGTTTTTCTGTTATTTTTAGTTAAGGTTTAGTCTTATCATCAAAGTCCCTTTGTTTTTGAGTCTTTTCCTGTCCTCTGTGTTTAACGTTTAGTTATGCTTGTGCTTTTGTCTCCATTATCTGTCCTCATGTGTCTGTCATGTGTTTCATGTTGTCAGCCTGTGTTGTCCCGTCTACATCCTGTTATGTTCCTGTTTTATTTTGAAGAGTCTCGTGTTCCATGTTCGGTGTGTTTAGTTTTGCTTCCCCTGTGGTGTTCAGGTTCATTTGTCTCAGCTGTGTTTCCCAGGTGTTTCCACTTCGCTCATTACCCTGCTGTGTATTTAAGTCCTCTGTCTCCCTCTGTTCAGGGTCGGTCTGTCAGTTTTCCTTCCTTCGTGCCATGTGAGATGTTCAGGTACCTCATGGTTCTGTTCAGGTCGTGCTCATGCTGTAGTGTATTCTGGGGCGATCGTGGCTCAAGAGTTGGGAGTTCGCCTTGTAATCGGAAGGTTGCCGGTTCGAGCCCCGGCTTGGACAGTCTCGGTCGTTGTGTCCTTGGGCAAGACACTTCACTCGTTGCCTACTGGTGGTGGTCAGAGGGCCCGGTGGCGCCAGTGTCCGGCAGCCTCGCCTCTGTCAGTGCGCCCCAGGGTGGCTGTGGCTACAATGTAGCTGCCATCACCAGTGTGTGAATGTGTGCGTGAATGGGTGGATGACTGGATATGTAAAGCGCTTTGGGGTCCTTAGGGACTAGTAAAGCGCTATATAAATACAGGCCATTTACCATTTATTCTCATGGGTGTTTCTGTGATGGTGAACCATAAATATTCTTGAATATAAAGGTGATAAAAGCAATTAACAAATAAAATGATCATCCAATTACAGAATCAGGCGAGGTCCTCATGAATTTTCTTTGGTCTTGAGCAATACTTGTGCATCTCTTACCCAGCTATTGCTAGATCATGTCTCTGACCCCGTACTCTGGTGCCTTTCATGCTGCCAACATGCGAAATTGTATTAACTGTCCCATACAGAGTGCACACTTCTGTTCTGCAGACATTCAGGTGTGCAATATGCTCCAAAGAAACACATTAGATTAATGACAACAAAAGGCCGAACTGAATACGGCCAATCACACTGTACACACAGGTGAGAAACAGGACAAACACACACACGTAAATAGAATTAAATTCCAATTTGCACACGCACACTTTATGCACACAGCTAATAGACAAACACAGAGACACACGTGTTGTATATTCTCACTCAGACACACACAGCAGCGCTGCTTTGTGTGTGTGTGTGTGTGTGTGTGTGTGTGTGTGTGTGTGTGTGCCTATGGCAGCAGCTACTGTGGCATCTGTTGCCCACAGAGCCAGTCTGCTGGAGCTGGAGTCAATTATAAACACATTAGGCTCTGTTTCCCATAACACACAATGACAGAAATACCTGTACGTGATCGCTCACACAAGAACAAAGTCAGATGTGCACACTCCAGCAGCAAACTATGAAACTATATATCCATCATTACGTCACTGCTGAAGAGACAGTGAGAAAAATGTGCAAATATAAGCCAATATGATCCAGTTTCTCTTAAAACGCAGGTAGGTGCAGAGTGTGTGTGTGTGTGTGTGTGTGTGTGGAGGGTAGCTATGGATAAAGATTGACTTCGAAACTGAGAAAAATTATAAACAAAATACCTCCAGACTAGTCATCTTATAAAACTCAATTTGTTGAAGAAGCCACTTGTAAAAATCACAGGCGTGCATCGTATTCCCAGCAGACCTCTAAATGCTAAAAGTATCCGCGCCCTCAAAGACAGCGGCTTGGGATTAAACGTAGCTGACAGACTGAATAGAAAAGAATATCTCTGTCTTTCTGTGGGCTTTCTTCCATTAGCGTGCTAGACAAGCCGTCACGAAGAAGGCGCACGGAGGCGAAGCACGTAAAGCTGTTTGGGTGTGGACTTGCGCGTGCACCCTCAAGTATTTTTTGAGTACATGTGCATGTTTATAATGTACTCTATGTGAGTAATAGAGTAATAGAGCAAAGCCGACCTTTGGTGTGTGTGTGTGTGAGACAGCTGGCAAACAAGCATCACTCTTTCTGAGACTGACTGACAGGAGGACTGAGGAAGAACACAGACAGAATTCAAAGATACAAAGAAACAAATACTGAGCTCGTTACAGACGTTTTTTGTCACAGCTGGAAGTTATTAACACGTACAGATTAGACAGAGAAATCAGAGGAAATCAAACAACAGAAGATGAGAGGTGAGAATCACGTGCTGTGCACAGACATATTGGACAATCCTCAGCTGCATTCATAGCTGGCATGGAGGGGCATTTAAGAAGGCTTTATGATCAAACTGCTGTCATTCAGCACTTTGATCTGATATTATTCTGTCAGTCAGTAACACAGGGAATCTGAAACATCTCTGCATGTGTGTGCACCTCTGATCGTACCTGTGTTTGTTCACTACTACTACCAGTGGGCACGCGGGGGGGGGGGGGGGGGACCCACATATACACTCCATTCAGAAAGAAGTTGAAAGCTGTCAAAATTGTTTGCTAGCCATCAAAATCCTCCCATAAATATTAGTGTGAGCAAAAAACTTTAGCCAAAGATTAGCAAAAACATCTTCTGCAACTACATCAGTATGTTTTTCTGCCTTGTGAGCTTTGGAACAAGCACTGGTCTGAGGTCAGTACAGAGTTAATAATAATGCATCTGATACTAACCCCTTTTCCAGAAAGGCAGGACACCCGTAGCAGTTTTGAACTATTAGTTAAATCAGTCCAGAGCTAATACAAAATGTGTTTTTTATAAATGTTATTTATTTGCATTTTGAATTTCTTGCCAGTATCACATTAGAAAAGAGACATTTTGTGATGTTCATGACAAGTTTGTTAGTGAGCTGTTTTTTCTTTTCTTGTATTTTTTGGGAACCTTTTGGGTGTTTTATTGTTGCTGGTTTGTTTTTTGGGACATGGCTGAAAATATTCCAGGTGACAGATCCTGGCTCTGTTTTTATTATGGCGCTATGCTATTTTACTGCATGCAGAATTTGTCTGACACGTTCTAAAGTGTCCATCATCAGCATTGTTGGTGCTTTCACAGATGCACGTACTGATTTCATTCCTGATCATGCGTACTCAGTACTTGTTTTCAACTTTGTCCCACTGAGATTTCTCTGGATTCTCTGAATGTTTTAACAATTTAAGATTCTTCAGGTATCAGAATAGACACATTCTTTGCAGTTTTACATGGACAAACTTTATTCTTGAATTGCTGAAATATGTGGCTGTGCAGTCCTTACCAGAGTGGTAAATCTCTTTTTATGTGTGGACGTGATCTGCTGCTAAATGTCCTTTTTGCAGAGCTTTACTTTTTGTTTTTGCTTTAAACCTTTTTTTCTACTAAAGTAGAAATTCAGAAATCTTTCTAGTTTAGTTTTTTTCTCTCAACTTTTTCACTTTTGGGTGAAAACTCTGAACAATCTAAAAGTGCATGAAAAATTTGGGTGATTTCATAGATTTGGATTACTTCAGTTTCTTTTTGATAGTCGTATCAATATTACTGTAAAGTTTGAACTAAATTTCCAGATGAAGCTGTGTGTGTGTGTGTGTGTGTGTGTGTGTGTGTGTGTGTGTGGTGACTGTGTTTTTATGCGTAAGGCAACAGAACAACAGATAACCGTACCTCACTCCTTCTATTAGGAGTCCCGAGGTGCAGTAAAGTGTCCAGGGATAAAATATGTGTGTCTGTGTGTGTCTACGAGACAGTGTGAGTGCGATAAGTAATATAGCAGTCATAGAGGAAGCCACTGTAACCTTTATACAGCTCTTTACTCTGTCACTTTCTATAAAAACACATCTCCATCACTTATAGAGGGAGAGGAAGGAGCGAAGGGAACATACACAGAGACTGACAGAGGAGAAAGAGAGTAAAGGAGGAGGGAAGGAGGAGAGGAGTAATAGAAGCGAGGAGGAGGAGGGAAAAACAATATGAAATTGAGCCAAAAGGAGAGAGCGTCGAAGTGTTACGAAAATATAAGGAGAGGGACAATGATGAGCTGAGGAGGAGGAGGACTGGGCTATAACGACAAAAGAATGAAGACGATAGAAGACAGGCAAAAAAAATGCGGAACGAACTGCCTGTCAAATAATAAAAGAAGACAAAGACATGCAGGACAGAAGAATAATGCAAAATTACTCACTCATGGATACTGTGGTGCAACATCTTTGGTCATCTGGATTGACACATACTCGCTGCACACGCGTTTAACTGTGCAGTGAACAAAATGCATATTATGTGTTTTTATTAAAGGAAAACAAAACTAGCCAAATATTGTTATGTAGATAACAATATTTTGTTAGGACATCTTAGGTCAACTGAACTCCTCCTCTTGCTGTCGCGATGTCCTGCCAACAAGTTTCTTCAAAAAGGTCTCAAAGACTTTGGAGTCAGACCTGTTACAGATCGTCAACTTTTCTCTAATGTCAGGTGTGTTTCCAGAACCACTAAAAACCTATACTGAAAAAGGACAATCTTGACAAGACACAAATGAACAACTACAGGCCGATCTCAAATCTCCCATTTTTAAGTAAGATCATTGAAAAAGCAGTTTCTCTTAGATGAACCTTGGCTAGATGTAGAACAAGCACTTTGCAATAATCTAGAGATCTCAGACCTACCATTTATCAGCTCAAACATCCAACAACATGAATGCTTTAAAAGCATCAACATCAGCTCTTCTCTGACAGCATGGTGGGAGTTTCTAAAATTGACGGAGTCTTCATTAATCCCATGCAAACGTACACCTATCTGGAACAACCCTGACATATTACAAAACAATAATATGATAAACTTTTCAGATTGGAGTGATAAAGGAATCAAATATTTAGAACATATACTAGAAGGAACAGAATTTATTTCATTTGACGGACTAGTTACACAATATGGGATCAACAAGAAAAGATTTTTAGAATATCAACAAATTAAATCCATAGTAAAAAAGAAATTTAAACCGGGTCAAGTTGAACTACAAACACCACCAAGTGTGGTTCAATTTCTTACTCTTAAAACCCCCAAATTACTATCCAAAATATACAGAATGCTTTCTAAATTAGATGAATCAATATCACTTCCTATTGCAAAATGGGAAGCGGATTTATCAGTTAACTTAGACCAAAACTTCTGGTCTCGGATATGTTTAAAAAAATTTTTTTTTTTCATGCTCACAGGTGTACACACAGGTGATCACACCCACAAACTACACCCTTTTTGGCTCCTACCTCAAAGCACACTGTGCGCTGTCGATCTTATGTGCTGCACAATAATGTTTAATATTTAGTATTTACTGTTATATTCCCATAGATCATCGTGATGTTGTTTATTGTATTGCTCTCGTTTTCTTCTGCTTGTTTTCTTTTCTCTTTCTCAACATGTGATCCAGGTGATTAATATATGTTGTTTTTTTTGTCTGCTTATTTACCGTAAATGTCGGGCTATAAGCCGCTACTTTTTGCACAAGCTTTGAACCCTGCGGCTTTTAGTCAGGTGCGGCTTTTCTATGGATTGTCCGTGATTTTTGTCATATCGTAAGACGATTTGTTTTGTGTGTTCCGCTGTTGTACGGCACTACGTTGCCTGGCGGAAGGATCGGGGTTCAAGAGTGGTATGTTAGTCACATGTCCGTCCGCCAGGCAACGTAGTGCCGTACGAAGTAGCGCGAAAAACAAACTTCAAAGTAGCGCTACGCATTCAGCGGGAGGCGTGGATGATGAGCGGCGATAAACTTGCAAGTTATGCCCAAAAAGCAAGTTATGCCCAACTCCACCGGTGGATTCTGACAGCGTGGAAAAGTGTGAAAACATCCACGATCACCAACGGATTTTGAAGGGCTGGACTGCTGCATGATGGAGAGGAGGACACCGCCACGGCCCTTCTGAGGGTGTTCGACTCTGACACTGACAATGAGGATTTCTTTGGTTTTGAAAGTGACAACGAAGGAGAGAAGAGTGGATGACGAAGCCATCCTGAGCCTGTTTGTATCCGACACTGGAGAAGAGGACTTTGGTGGTTTTAGTGCGCAGGAAGAAGAGAAAGATGGTGGTGAATGACTGACTTTTCTTCTTGTTAAAGCTGTGTCACTGCACCTGAGCCTAAAAGGTAGTCCGAATCTATTTTTCTGGTGTGCTGTAGGCTACTGTTATGTACTACATGTGCAAATATGTACCCATAACTTCTTTTTCAAAATATTAATAAAAGTGATGTCTCCAAACAGCCATCTCTTTCCTGACAATTCCCTTTGTGCATATTCTCTTACATATGATAAGTCAACATTGAAACACCTGCGGCTTTTGGTCAGGTGCGGCTAATGTATGTACAAAACAGGATTTTCCCCTGATTTTAGCTTGTGCGGCTAATATTTAGGTGCGCTTTGTAGTCCGGGAAATACGGTAGTTGTTTTTTTTTTTTTTTGCCCTTTATCCCCGTCCCTCTTCTCCGCTGTTTTCCCCCCTCTTCCTTTCTCCCTTTTCCTCATTCAAGTCTGTCCCGTATCTAGCAAGTGATACGGGACAAAAATAAATAAAATAAACAATAAAAGGTGAAGACCATAGACCATTACAGCAAGGCTGGGGTGGTCCATTTGGTAAAGTAAATCCGTTGGGCATCTTTCTTCACCTTTAGACAATAATTCTGATGGCAAAAGAGCCAAACGGGACAGGCACAAAAAAAAAAGAAAAAAGAAAGAAAAAGCAGTTTCTCAACAGCTCAGTTACTTCTTAAAACAGAATAACTGCTATGATGCCTTCCAGTCAGGTTTTAGACAGAACCACAGCACTGAAACCGCTCTGACCAAAGTGTTTAATGACATATGTCTGAATACAGACAGTGGAACAATGTCAGTCTTAGTTTTACTGGATCTCAGTGCAGCATTTGATACAGTTGACCACAACATATTACTCAAACGACTGGAGAACTGGGCAGGTCTTTCAGGAACTGTACTAAACTGGTTCAAAACATACTTAGAAAACAGGAAATACTTTGTATCAATAGGTAACTTCACATCTGAGCAGACAAGTATCACATGTGGAGTTCCCCAAGGTTCCATCTTGGGACCCCTTCTGTTTAACATCTACATGCTCCCACTGGCACAGATTATAAACAACAACAAAATAAACTATCACAGCTATGCAGATGACACACAAATATATATCACAATGTCACCAGGAGACCGAGGCCCTGTACAGGCTCTTGGTAAATGCATTGAGGAAATCAATGACTGGTTGTGCCACAATTTTCTCCAGCTAAACAAAAACAAAACTGAGGTAATAGTCTTTGGCGCCAAAGAAAAACGATTACAGGTCACCAGAGAACTTCAATCTATACACCTAAGAACCACAAACCAGGCGAGAAATTTGGGTGTAGTGATGGATGCAGACCTAAACTTAGAAAAACACATTAAGACAATAACAAAGTCAGCTTACTATCACCTCAAGAATATATCAAGGATAAAAGTGTCATGGTCCTGGGTCAAGCGACCCAGTATTTGAGTTTCATGTATCTTTTGTATTCATTTGCACCTAGCTTAGTTCACCTAGTTAATTTCTAGATTGCAGTTTAGTTTTGTTCCTTAGTTGTTTATGTCAACTCCCCCTGTACTAAGTCTCCCTGGTTCATGTGTCATGTCTGCGTGGTTATGTTTAGTTCTTGTCATGTCTAATCTCCATGTTTTACTTTGAAAGTCTGTATTCAATGTCAGTGTATTCAGTGTCACTTCTCCTGTCCTGTCGTTAGGTTCATGTGTGTCAGCTGTGCTCCCATGTGTGGCCACTTCCCCTGATCTTCCCTCATGTGTATTTAGTCTCTGTGTTTCATGTAGTCTGTGTCGTGTCGTCTGTGTTCCCACCCTCCATGTTGTCACAGCCAGTCTTAGTATTCATAGTTATGGTTTCCTGTGTCTTCATAGTTTTTCCTAGTTTTACTTTCTCAGTTTAGTCATAGTTTAGTTTGTCACTGCGTTTCTGCCTTGTCTGCACTCCTTGTCACCAGCCAAAATAAAGGCTCGCTTTCAGTTAAGTTTACTCCAGTCTACTCTCGTTGTGTTCGCACCTGGGTCCACCACACACACCGCCGCACGGTCTGCCTCCGCAGATCACGACAAAAAGATTTGATGTCTCAACAGGACCTGGAAAAACTAGTCCATGCATTCATCTTTAGTAGGCTTGATTACTGTAACAGCATCTTTACAGGTCTACCTAAAAAATCAGTCAGACAACTACAGCTCATTCAGAACTCTGCTGCTCGAGTCCTCACTAAGACCAAAACAGTGGACCACATCAGTCCAGCTCTGAGGTCTTTACACTTGCTGCCTGTCCGTCAGAGGATAGACTTTAAAGTTCTGATGCTGGCCTATAAAGCTCTGAATGGTTTAGGACCAAAATACATCAGTGACCTCCTGACCCAGTATGAACCTTCCAGATCCCTCAGGTCATCTGGATCCGGTCTTTTATCAGTTCCCAGAGTCAGAACCAGACACGGAGAAGCTGCATTCAGCTTTTATGCTCCTTATATCTGGAACAAACTCCCAGAAAGCCTCAGATCAGCTGAAACACTCAGTTTATTTAAATCCAGGTTGAAGACTCACCTGTTCTCAGCTGCATTTGAATAAAGCACCAAATCCACACTTTTAAGCTCAAATTTCTGATTTTATCTGTTTTGATTTTTGATTTTATATAATGGTTTGTTTGTTTGCTTGCTTGCTTGCTTGCTTGCTTGTTTTAATCAATTTTAAATCATGTTTTTATTTGTTTTTGTTTCTAATGTCTCTGTAAAGCACTTTGATCCAGGCAGATCCCCCAAAGAAGGCATCCCCTACAGGAGTGAAGACTGGGCGTTATAGAGGTCTTGGAGATTGTTGCGAATGTGTAACTGGTAGGCTTGTGTTGACCATCGGCCTAGGAGCTTGATTAAGTGGTCGGGGGTTCCTTTGCGGGAGGCAGAAGTCGCAGTGCCGATGCGAAAGGAATGGCCAGAGAAGAGATTGGGGGAAATCCCAGAAGACGAGAGTACTTGGCGAAAGTGTGAGAGAAACCATGACCTGGTCGGGGCGTGGCCAGATTTGGTGATGAATGGTGGATCTGAAGGTAAGGCATCCTGAGATTTTCTGAGGTGGAGGTAATGGGTTAGTGATTCGAAGGCGCTTAAAGGTGAGTTTATTTTGAAGTAGTATATAGGTTATTGACTTTGCTTCGCTTGAGGGAGAAAATGAGGCAGTCTTCAGAGACTGGGTGGATGTCACTCAAGCACGGGTGAAGATCCGGCTAGGATTTCAAAGATGAGGAGGGGAATTTGGAACAGCATAAGAAGCCAAAGAAGGCAAGCGGGAACATGGCTTGGAGTGTGCATGCCAGGAAGTAGTTGCTATACTTCAGCCGGATGGTAGAGATGCAGCCATGTAGAAGATCTGAAGTTAAAGTAAATTTGAAGAGGATCCAACATAGAGCTTTGGAGAGTGAGTCGAAGAGCTTGGGGCTGCTTTTGCAACCGAAGGTCAGCCTGACTGCCAAATAATAGGCATCCCTCCACTTGACTCCGAACAAGCACCAGAAATCGGGGTGAATCGGCAAGACCTTAAAGGCACTTGTGATGTCGGCTTTAGAAAGCCATGCGCCTCAGCTGGTGAGTTTAATGAGAGAAACGGCATGGTTCACTGTGGAGTATTTGAGAGAGTAGTCGTCGCTGGGAATGAGGCTATTTATGCTTGGAATCTGACTGCCGTGGAGAGCAGAAAGATCGATGATGATGCGCTTTTTGCCTGAATATTTTCTGGTGGCGATGCCCAGAAGATTGATGCGAAAGAGGGGAAAGGGAGGTTCAGGGAAGGGTCTGATCATAAAACCCTCCCTGACTTCCTTGGCGAGCAGGCTGTCGATGGTTTCTGGGTCTTTGAGAGCTGACTGCAGGTTTTTGCAAGCGCAAGAAACCGATGGCTGGGCGACGATCCAGGAACGATGATCTAGGAAGTTGACGAGGTCTGGGTTAGGGTGATTTTTTTTAAGGCGTCTTTTAGTTGACAAAGCTAGTCATGGCTTGGTGGGGTTGTGGGGGCATGCGGGGCGGAAATGGCCGCTGCCTCCAAGGTGCATGATGGGCCTGCCCCACTTGTCTGAACCTTGAGGCAAAGGCATGGTGGGGATGGAAATTGTGGGTTTAGAAAGTTCTGGTACAGGAGCTGGTGTCAAGCGGTTAAGAACGGATGGACGGCGCGAGGGCTGTGGATCGTTTTGGGCTGGGACGATGCAGGTGGAACCAGGATGTGACGCGGCGCCTCACAACTTGCAGGAGAGAGACGAACGGGCGGCGAAGACGCAGCAGTAGAGTTCCTGATCGAGACTGCCCCAGAAGGTGTCTTGGTTAAACTGCTGAAGGCGAGCAGCTGCCTGAGAAGCAAACTGGATGTGGTACTGATAGAAGCTGGTGCCGCTGAATCATAACACAAGATCGAGAATAATAGTCAGATAGGAGTCGAACTCTTGTCTTCGGGAGTTGTCCCTCTCCTGAAATTCAGATGATATCTCCACTTAAAAAACTCGGAAGTCTTTTTCCAGAATTTATGACCTCATTATGACAACTGATTATCATTAGTGTAGTTTTTGTGTTGTCTTTTTATTTATCTTTTATGTGATAATACAGACACATAACATAACTCTGTGTGTGTTTGACATGTAAACACACAGCACAGATTTGCTCTTTACAAGGTAAAATGTTACAGCTTTATTTTACAGTTTACAGCTAGGTGACAAGATAAAATACAAAAACACACAAAAGTAATGTAGGTGAAAACAAAATGAAAACGCAATACTGTGAGAAAAAAAGACTTTCTTTTCATTTTCCCTTCTGAGAGACGGTATCGTTCTAACTCTTGTACTTTTCTTATATTTCAGGCACTTCACTCTCAGCCGATGGGATCAGACATGTACCCACAGCATCGCTGAAAACCACGTCTACCTGTCATCTGGATGTTGCTACATGAAATGAGATGACGGAGCTCAGCTGTGTAATCAGTAGTGCAGTTGAACGATCAAAGCCCAATAAGATAAGATAACCTTTATTAGTCCCACACGTGGGAAATTTGTTTTGTCACAGCAGGAAGTGGACAGTGCAAAAGTTATGAGGCAAAAATTAGAATACAATAAGAATAAATACAGTACACAACTGTACAGAATAGAATAAAATAAAATACTATATACAGTAGAATAAAATAAAATAAATATACAATAAGATAAAAATAGAATACAAATACAAATACTATATACAACTGAGTAAAAATACAACGATGACAGAAAGGATTATTGCACTTGGTATTATTGCATATGTATGGATGTGTGTGCTTGATCAGTTAAAGTCTTTATTATGGAGTCTGACAGCAGTGGGGAGGAAAGACCTGCGAAATCTCTCCGTCCCACACCGTGGGTGCCGCAGTCTCCCACTGAAGGAGCTGCTCAGTGCTGTCACAGTCTGCTGCATGGGGTGGGAGATGTTGTCCATCAGGGATGACAGCTTAGCCGCCGTTCTCCTGTCACTCACCACCTCCACTGGGTCCAGAGGGCATCCTAGAACAGAGCTGGCCCTTCGGATCACCCTGTTCAGTCTCTTCCTGTCCCCAGCAGAGATGCTGCCGCCCCAGCAGACCACGCCATAAAAGATAGCAGAAGCCACCACAGAGTCATAGAAGGTCTTCAGGAGTGGGCCCTCCACTCCAAACGACCTGAGTCTCCGCAGCAGGTACAGCCTGCTCTGCCCTTTCCTGTAGAAGGCGTCTGAGTTATGAGTCCAGTCCAGTCTATTGTTCAGATGAACACCAAGGTACCTGTAGCTGTCCACGGCCTCAATGTCCATACCTTGGATGTTCAGTGGTTGCAGTGGAGAATGCTTGTGCCTGCGGAAGTCTACCACCAGTTCCTTGGTTTTACTGGCGTTGATCTGGAGGTAGTTCAGCTGGCACCAGTCCACAAAGTCTTGGGTCAGACCTCTGTACTCCTTGTCGTCCCCATCAGTGATGAGGCCGACTATTGCAGAGTCATCAGAGAACTTCTGCAGGAAGCACTGGGTGGAATTGTGGGAGAAGTCTGCAGTGTAGATGGTGAAGAGGAACGGAGCCAGAACCGTTCCCTGTGGGGCCCCCGTACTGCAGACGACCCTGTCCGACACACAGCCCTGAGTCCTCACATACTGTGGTCGGTCGGTGAGGTAGTCCAGGATCCAGGTAGTGAGGTGATGGTCCACTCCAGAGTTCACCAGCTTGTCCTTTAGAACCGAGGGAAGAATGGTGTTGAAGGCACTGGAGAAATCAAAGAACATGATTCTCACAGTGCTTCCAGCGGTCTCCAGGTGAGCGAGGGAACGATGTAGGAGGTGAATGACGGCATCATCCGCTCCAATGCCAGGCTGGTAGGCAAACTGAAGTGGGTCCAGTGATGAGCTTATTAGGCGCCGAAGCTGAGCCAGGACCAACCGCTCCAGGGTCTTCATCAGGTGGGATGTCAGAGCCACCGGCCTGTATCTGTTGAGGTCCTTGGGGCGTGAAGTCTTTGGCACTGGTACAACACAGGAGGTTTTCCAGAGCTGTGGGACTCTTCCCAACCTCAGGCTCAGGTTGAAGAGGTGCTCCATCACCCCACACAGTTGGTCCGCGCAGGACCTGACGACCCTCGAGCTGATGCCATCTGGACCCGCTGCCTTCTTGCCATTAATCCTCCTCAGTTCCCTCCTAACCTGGGTGGTTGAGAGAGACAGGCTGGAGCCTTGTGTTGAGTGTGTATTGGATGCTGCAGTACAGAAACACAGGGAGGCTGTATTTACAAGGCATCTGTTACATTCAACACGTAATTCAACAACAAAGCATTCGGGTTTTCCCAAATCAAAAACCCTGGATGACTAGCGAGGTCCGCTCACTCCTCAAAGCCTGTGATGCCGCCTTCAGGTCAGGTGACAGAGCTCTGTACAGGGCTGCTCGAGCTGACCTGAAAAGGGGGATTAAAAAAGCCAAGTCAGACCACAAAAGGAACATCGAGTCCCACCTGTCCAGCATCAACACACGAGAGGTGTGGCAGGGAATGCAAGACATCATCAACAACAGAGGCAGCACTGCGAAAACAGAAAACCCGAGTGGGCAGCTGGCAGAGGAAATAAACAGCTTCTTCGCCCGCTTTGAAACACCACAACAGCAGCACTCATCTGCTTCAGCCCTGCTCCCATCCTCATCCTCACCTGGTTCCTGCACCGCTGCACTCACTGTAACAGAGCACGAGGTCAGACGTGTCCTCCTAGCAGTGAACCCCAGGAAGGCGGCCGGTCCAGATGGAGTACCTGGCAAGGTACTAAGAGCATGCGCACACCAGCTCACCCTCATCTTCACCAGACTCTTCAACCTCTCACTGGATCAGGCAGCCATCCCATCCTGTCTAAAATCAGCCACAATCATCCCAGTGCCGAAGAAGTCTCCCATCTCCAGCCTGAATGATTACCGCCCTGTGGCCCTCACACTGGTAATCATGAAATGCTTTGAGAGACTAGTCCTTCAGCACATCAAGGATTACCTCCCCCCAGAATTCGACCCGCACCAGTTTGCATACCGTGCAAACAGATCCACAGAAGACGCCATCGCCACAGCCCTCCACGCTGTGCTGAGTCACCTAGAGCACCGGTTCCCCACAGGGCTGTGTGCTGAGCCCCCTCCTGTATTCTCTCTACATCCACGACTGCAGTTCGACCCACAACAACACTCTCATCATCAAGTTTGCTGATGACACCACGGTAGTCAGACTCATCTCGAAGGGAGACGAGGCAGAGTACAGAGAGGAAGTCCTGAAGCTGGCAGCATGGTGTTCAGAAAACAACCTGGCACTGAACACTAAGAAAACCAAAGAGCTCATTGTTGACTTCAGGAGACACAGCACCGACTTGGCCCCCCTCTACATCAACGGGGAGTGTGTGGAGAGGGTCCACACTTTCCGGTTCCTTGGTGTCCTCATCTCTGCTGACATCTCCTGGACAGACAACATCTCAGCGGTCATCAAGAAGGCCCAACAGCGGCTGGACTTCCTGAGAGTCCTCAGGAAGTACAAGCTGAACTCCAACCTGCTGCCGACCTTCTACCGCTCGCCCATTGAGAGCCTGCTAACCTACTGCATCACGGTATGGTACGGCAGCTGCACTAAAGCAGATAGAGCGAGGCTTCAGAGTGTGGTCAAGACAGCACAGAAGATCATCGGCTGCCCTCTCCCCTCCCTGATGGACATTTATTCCTCCCACTGCCTCAGCAGAGCAGCAAACATCATCAAGGACAGCTCCCACCCTGGCTTCAACATGTTCAGCCTGCTTCCCTCAGGGAAGCGCCACAGGTGCATCAGCACAAAAACCCACAGACTCAAAAACAGTTTCTTCCCCAAAGCGATAACCACCCTGAACTCACACATGCACAGATAACACAGCCCCCCACTTCCAACTTCCTCTATGGACCACCACTGTGCAATACCAATTCCATGTGCAATAACTCAACTGTATATACACAACACTATTTATTACATATTACTTACGGCTTATATATTGTACATTTTATATATATATATGTTTTTCCCCATGTTAATACTGTCCATATGTACATAGCGCTGCAGAACTGTACCCCCCCCCCCCCCCAGCATGTTTACTGTTTACACTGAATAGGAGATGCTCTGTATCTCATTGTACAACTGTATAGTGACAATAAAGGCATTCTATTCTATTCTATTCTAATAAAACTGGTGAATCCTATTAAAACGTTTCACTTTCACGATCATTTAAAGGCTAGCCCTTTTGCCACAGTGCCTTATATTAAGATCATCTCTGTAATTTTGTTTGATTCGTCTTGATGACAAAGAGCGACTGTGGAGCCCATACAGTCCACGGTAAAGCATCATCTCAATGAATGCCACAGCTTCATTTAATTATTCACACGTGTCGTGCGTTCTATCCTCACTCAAAGGGCTAATGAGTACCATTCAACTGCACTTGAGCTTCCCCCTTGTATGAGAAAGAACAGGCACCACTCCATTCACCCCCATTTACTGACAGTGCATATAAATGGTTTTAAGGTACATTGCTGTATCTTTGTTTGGCCGAGAGCCTTCGTTTCAGTGTACAGCAACATTTTAATTTTAAGTTTCATTCCACAGCATGACAACGAGTTTTATCAATACTATGCCCTTTAGACAGAAACAAAGGATTGGCTTTGAGGTGACCTTTCTCTACAGCAAACATTTTTCATGATCACCCACATGACAGGACACTTGTCTGAGAAGATTGAACTCTTGTACCATCATAACAAGAAAATACAGAAGGGTTACAAGTAGCGCAAAAACCTAAAGAAATCAGTGTGCAAGGTGTGATGGGCGATCGTGACTCAAGAGTTGGCAGTTTGTCTTGTAATCGGAAGGCTGCTGGTTCGAGCCCCGGCTCGGACAGTCTCGGTCGTTGTGTCCTTGGGCAAGACACTTCACCCGTTGCCTACTGGTGGTGGTCAGAGGGCCCGGTGGCGCCAGTGTCCGGCAGCCTCGCCTCTGTCAGTGCGCCCAAGGGTGGTTGTGGCTACGATGTAGCTGCCATCACCAGTGTGTGAATGTGTGTGTGGATGGGTGGATGACTGGATGTGTAAAACGCTTTGGGGTCCTTAGGGACTAGTTTGCACTTAACAAGTGCAAAGGTGTAGCTACTGTTCTGTACTTTCTGCAAAAATGTCGGCAGCTAAGAGGAATATTTTCATACTTATTTACCAGAAAATAACCCATATTAATAATTGCATTTTTACATTTGTTACCATTTTATTTTAACATGATTCCTAAAAATATTTAAATTCTCAAGTATCTAACAGTTTGCCAGTAAGTTTGTAATATTCCTTGTTTTACTGTGCAAAAAGGCACCGATGTAAGCATGAATGGAAAATATATCTATAGATAACCTGTCCAAACATATTTACAGCAAGACTAAAAAGCAAAAAGAAAAAGTTAAAGCTGAAGAATACCACCACCACGATCAGATTCAAATCGAATAAAGCGCGATGGATGCCAGAATCGCAGATGTAAAACAGAACCTGAGTCAGATGGATTATAATTTGAGCCATACCTCGGTCTCATTTTCAGGATGTGAAGAAGCGATGGCCAGTGATGCTTTGATCCACAATGTGGAGCTTATTGCAAAAATTCTTCCTTTGTGATTTGTTGTCCCCACGAATGTGATGCTGTTGGTTTTTTGGACTTTCATCCTGACCAATTACTGTTTAAAGTGACATCAAAGAACAAAGAGAAAATAAATTCAATTGTTCTCATAATACCCAGAATCCAGCTGCAGACTGGAGCAGAGAGGTTAGGAGGACAAACTCATAATAACAGCTGCAGATTTATGAATCCACAGGAGACCATGCACATCACAACTGTTTCACCAACTTCAAATACTATGTGACCTCTTCTTATCTCAGTTTGGTCACAATTAAGCTGCATCTGTAATTTCACTGTGAATCGTTCTCTGAAAACACCAAAACAAATACATTCAGACTGTAAAATCAGACATTTGGTTTTTTTATTCTCTCTTGTATGACCTTTGCTATATAATGACACCATCATACGCACATTTAGTACAAACAGGTGTTTCTATAGAAATCATGTTGAATGCCAGATGCCGCTGTTTATTGACTATAACTACAAGTGAGGATTAAGAGATGGCATAAGAGCAGAGTTATGGTCTCCTCCATTCTCCTCCCTGCTTTAGATTATACTATATATACTGCCGAGCTTTGCCATTTACTGCAGTGCAGATGGGATGGAGGATGAGGAAACACATACACACCCACAAAATTATATAGCTCCCTGTCAATCTCTGCCCACAGGTGCCTCCCAGGTGTGCCAGTGCTGCTGACAAACTGAGAAGAAGAAAGAGAAGCTGAAGGAGGTAGAGCAGATTTGTCCTAATATGATACACCCCCCCTCCCCCCAAGCACCTGCTCAACCCTCACACACACACATAAATACATCAGTCATGGGTGTAAAGAGTGAAAAGGTCTCTTACATCAGTCGTTTTATACTAATCTCAGACGTGACTATAAATCAACTGTAAATAGGACCCAGTCAGACATTGTGACAAATATTAAAATATTCCAGAAGAGTCTGTGTCTGGGGGAACGTGAATGACTTAGATCTCCAACATGTTTAAAAACCATCTTTGGTGACTGAGCCCGTAGGATGGATGAGGTTGAGTGTTGAGTTTCTTCAGGATCCAGATTTTGTTTGTCTTTCCAGACGCCTCTGTGACGTGAGACCGATCAGACTCGAAAGAGCTGGAGAAGAGAGGCCATCCACTCGTTGAACCTTGAACGTTTTCGTCCCAGTCATGAAAAGCTGACCAGCTCTCTGTGTTCTCAACATATTTTTATTTTAGTCAATAGATGTACTCAGTAATTCGACAGTCCAGACTTTTTCTTGCTTGAAACTCGAACAAGGACATCCACGTGATGTTTTGTTGGTAGAGAGGTAGCTGAAGACAACGTCTGTGCTCATCTGTGGCCACAATCTGCGGTTAGCAACTCAAAAATAAATAAATAAAGCACCATAGTTACAAGTGGTGGAAATGCTTTAAACTTTAAATGGCGCCGGTGAGGTCGGCTGCCGTCACGACTGCTCCGACCACTTTTTCTTTGTCTTTGTTTTTTAAGTTAGTTTTCAGCGTTTCTAAATCGGCAAAATCATCACCATTGGGTACATTAGGTATGACAGTGACACTCTTGTTTCTATTGGTATACAATGTACTCACAATTCGAAGTTTTTAACTCCGGATCCGAGCTGGCCGAGTGAGATCTCGAGGGAGAACAAAGGGAAGCGGCGGCGGCCTAGAGGGAAGCGAGCCGGCGTCAGGAACAGGCTGAGAGCTCGTGCACACCGCACACCTCTGCCTAGCATCCTGCTCGCCAACGTCCAGTCACTGGAGAACAAGCTTGACGACCTCAGGGCCAGGATAAAGTTCCAGAGAGACAAAACAAATTTCCCACGTGTGGGACTAATAAAGGTTATCTTATCTTATCTTATCTTATTCGGGACTGCAATCTCCTCTGCTTCACCGAGACATGGCTGAACCCAGCGGTGCCGGACCACGCCATCCAGCCGGCCGAGTTCTTCTCAGTTCAGCGCATGGACAGGACACGGGACTCGTCTTCAAGCAACTTAAAGAAGTCCAGACGCTTTTCTTTGCAAGCTCCTTTGACTACGATGACCTGGATGACTGAGAACCTTCACAGACATATCTACACAGAAATGTTGTCGTGACCATTTAAAACTGAACGAGTGGAAAACCCTAACATAGTTTCACCAGTGCACCTTTAAATAGTTAAATCAGGCTCCACACCGTTCAGTCAGTATCAGTGAAAGTCTGAGGTGCATCAGTGGACACGATGGGTCACTTCCACCCAGAGAGTCGGCTTCAAATCTGCATCCTCAGTGGTGATCGGACTTTTTAGTCTTTAGGCTTAAACGTCGTTTGGATCGTGAGTTGTGAGAACTTGGTTTTCACATGCTGCATCACATGTGACGTGAAGACCTTCGGAAAAATCCCTTAGCATTAGAGAAAGGGAAAATATTTCAGATCAAACATGAAGGTGATACAACACAGTGGTAAACACTGGATGGGGAATTTTGAATAACATTTAAAGACAATTTAAACATAATAACATAATAATTCGGTTCTTGTTTTTTTCTTGTTTTTTTTTTTTTTTACAGAGATTACAAACTTGTATGAAAAAATAAGTTTAGTTTAAGCATCCCCACAGTCTTAAGCTAACTAAAGATGAACTTCCATCCATCCGTCTATCCGCTTATTTGGGTCCAAGCTGTGGGAGCAATCATGATCCTCTCCTCAGCCCCCTTCTCCGACTCTTCTGGGATTCCTCAACCATTTGAGATAGTTAATGCCTCCATTGTTGCAAAACACGAATCCCCAGAGTTAGATTGTTGAAGAACGCCCAATGGCTCCTTTTATCTCTGAGGTCTTCTTGAACGTCCAAACTCCTCACAGTATCTGTGAGGTTGAACCCAAATACCCTCCAAGACAAGTGCATTCAAATTCTGTCATGGTCCTGGGTCCTTTTGACCCAGCGTTTTGTGTTTTCTCTTCGTGATTTTGGTTCTGTTCTTCCTCTGGTTAGTGTTTACTCTGTTCTGCCCGTGTGTTCCTGTATCTAGTCCGCGTTTCTTAGTTTGTGTCCTTTCATGTGTAAGTTCCTGTTTTATTGTGAAGGTCTGTGTCTTATGTGAGTGTTTTCAGTTTGCCTCCCTAGTCTCGTCATGTTAATCACTCCCAGCTGTGTTCCCCACCTGTATGTAATCTCCCTGTGTTCTCTGAGTGTATTTAAGTTGTGTCTTCTGTCATAGTAATTGCTGGTTCGTCTGTGTTGTTTCCCCTCGGTCTATGGGCAGAAATCTGTGCCATCAGAAACTGAATTTGAATAAGTTCAATTTGAATTTGAATTGCTCAGATTGAATCTGAATTGTAACTTGAATAAATGCTTTTGAAAACTGAATTTGAATTAGTCTAATTTGAAATTGAATTTATGGTTTGAAAATGATCATCACTAAATTGAAATTGAATTTTATATTTTGAAAATTAATTGATTTGCTTTGAAACTGCATTTTATCCTTTAAAAATTCAGCTCTCGAATAATTTCAGTTTCACTTCTCACCATTCAGTTTCAGTTCTACAATTCAATTTCAGTTCCAAAATTCAGTTTTTTGGAACTTACATCCGGTTCCGGGTCAAGCGCAGATTAATAGAACTACGTTTTACTAGCGGACCGAAAGTGTTACTGACGGGAATCTACAGCGTCTTGAGCTGAATTAAGACTTCAGAAGTCATTCGTCATGTCGAATGACCAGCGGATAAACTCTCAGGTTGGTAATAAATGTATTACATGTATAAGAACAAGCGTCATGTTAACAAATGATAGCCGTACAGTAACTGTTATGCTTATTGTAGCTGTTAGCTAAAAACGCTAATTTAGCGTAGTTTGCCCTGAATTCAGCTTTGACAACAAATATGATCGACTGTGTCTAGTAGAATTCCAAAGTTGTCATCTTGTACCCTCTCAGAGTACCCCCTCTGTATGCTTGCAGAGACCCCTACAGTAGGGAAACATGCAAAACGGTGTCCAAACCTTTGTATTTTAGCTTTATTTATGTCTTACACAGCATCCCAACTCTTTAGCTAACTTAACTTTAGCTAAAGTGAATAGTTAGTCTAATTCCAAACGGAGGGCGGGATTATGCCTTGTAGCCGTCCTTGACCGTAGTGTAGCAGTGATCCAGTGTCCTTTCACCTCTGGTGGGGCATGTGATGTGTTGATAAAAGTTCGGCGCTGCGCGTTTGAGCTTGGCACTATTAAAGTCCCCCGTCACAATAAGCGCAGCGTCCCGGTGTTGTGTCTGGTGCTGTGTGAGTGCCTCATGCAGCTCGCATAAGGCGGTGACCGTATCCGCTTGTGGTGGAACCTCAACATCGAAGTTTACCGGAAGCCCACACACACGGACCAGTACCTCCTGTTCAACTCCCATCACCCTCTGGAACACAAACTTGGAGTAATTAGGACCCTACACCAACATGTTCCCTCTAAGCCTGACGGAAAAAAGAAGGAACACACACATGTAAAGGAAGCACTCAAAATGTGCGGCTATCCTAAATGGGCGTTCTTAAAGTCAGCAAAGAGGCACAGAAAAGAAGACCAGACACCAGCGAGGGAGGATAAGAAGGACAGACGCAACAACATTGTCATCCCCTATGTAGCCGGTGTATCAGAGACACTCAGGAGAGTTTTCTCCAAGCATGACATCCCAGTGTATTTCAGACCCAGCAACACGCTCAGACAAAAACTGGTTCACCCGAAAGACAAAATGCCAAAACACAAACTTAACAATGTGGTGTATGCTGTACAGTGCAGCGAGGAATGCCCAGACCTCTACATTGGAGAGACCAAACAGCCACTTCACAAGCGCATGGCACAACACAGAAGAGCCACCTCCACAGGACAAGACTCAGCAGTCCATCTGCATCTAAAGGTCAAAGGTCACTCTTTCGAGGATGCCAATGTTCACATTTTGGACAGAGAGGACAAATGGTTTGAAAGAGGAGTGAAAGAAGCATCTATATCCACTGTGAGCGACCATCTTTGAACAGAGGCGGGGGTTTACGACACCAACTCTCTGCCATCTATAATCCAGTTTTGAGATCCTTCCCAGACGCCTTAACGCCCACTCACATCCTGGGCCATCTGACCTCAGGAATTCGCATGATAAGGTGGGGCCAGGTTTCACAATGAGCTCACCTGAAACTCTGGCTGATTGGGACCCACGCCCAGTTTCCCACCTTGGCTCAGGCGATTAGAGGATCATCAGGGGGTCCTTTTGTCCCTCTGTGGGGGGTCACTCCCACTAGGTTTATATCTGGGACTCTCCACCATTTGACCTTAGAACTGAAGAAGCTTCTCGGATGAGAGGTGAAACGTCTTCAAGTAACTCAAAGAAGTCCAGACGCTTTTCTTTGCAAGCTCCTTTGATTTCTGTGTAGAATTTTAATGAATCCTGTTCACAGTCATTTTTATTGTATGTACTCCTGAGCCCACGACTTCTCAAACACCGTCACCTGTGATGATGAAATCCCCAATATTTTCTTTTGAATGAGAAAGTTTTAAATTATTGAACGATCTGCCCTGGCAGCTTCACACCAGGCGGTTTTCCACTGCATTACTTTTCCAGTCTGTCGTTGCCCCTGTTTCAACATTTAATGTCTGATGTGATGCTTTTATCAAATTCACAACATTTCTGTATTTAGAAGCAGAGCTGAATAATTTCTTTCAGTTAGATCAATATCTGTAATGAGACAGGCTCCAGCTGGTGGGCCTCTGTGTTTTTAACCATTTAAAGGCTCAAGTGACTAAAACACAGGGCCCAATGCAACTAAAGTTCAGACATATACTCAAAAAGTGGATGTTTATGAGAATAATATGACACTTGTGAGCCCAGTGAGCCCTCATCTGGGACTCTCCTCAGCTCTTTCTGGGACAGTGGCGCGGCTGCCCCTCTGTTGGTCTTCCTTGGTCTCTTGTGTTCTGGGGGCCTCTGGATGTCTGGAGTTTTGATCTCCTCCATACCTGCTTCATGCCCTGGAGGACGGGGCTGTGGCCCCCCCACACCCTCTAGCAGATCATTACATGAAGGAACCTTTTAAAAACAAGCGCGTCCATGCTCACAGGTGTACACACGGGTGATCACACCCACAAACTACACCCTTTTTGGCTCCTACCTCAAAGCACACTGTGTTCTGTTGATCTTATGTGCTGCACAATAATGTTTAATATTTAGTATTTACTGTCATATTCCCATATATCATTGTGATGTTGTTTATTCTATTACTCTTGTTCTCTTCTGCTTGTTTTCTTTTTTCTTTCTCAGCAGGTGACCCAGGTGATTGATATATGCATTTTTTTTCTGCTCATTCTGTTGGTTTTTGTCTTTTGCCCTTCTCCCCCGTCCCTCTTCTCAGCTGTTTCTCTTTCCCTCTTTCTTTCTCCCCTTCTTTCCCCCAGTCAAGTCTGTCCCGTATTCAGTAAGTGAAAATAAAATAAACAATAAAAGGTGAATCAAATGGACCATTACGGCAAGGCTGGGATGGTCAGTTTGGTAAAGTAAATCCGTTGGGCATCTTTCTTTGCCTTTAGACAACAATTCTGATGGCAAAAGAGCCAAACGGGACAGGCAAAAAAAAAAAAAAAGAGAATAATATGACACTTAATATTGTTATTGAATGGGGTCAGTAAAGGGGTGTGGCACATAACTCCATAACTAAACTCTGCTTTGTTTCGTTTCAATTAGAGCCCTCAGCAGAGTCCTGGAGCCACACGTGTTCAAATGTATTCATTAAAGTCTAAATTAGTGACTGTGGAGGGTCAAAGGCTGTAAAGCTCCTTCTGACTGTGAGAATGATGACATGAATTTATTTCTCTGTTACTACACTGTAGTATCAGTGAATTCATTCAAAATAAATAAATCCACGGATTTTTTAGTGCACTCTCTGAACACCTTGATTACACACTCATTCTTGGCGGTGACCTCAACCTTGGACTAAATGAAGACATGGATAGGCTCAATACAGCGGGAACTCAGCGTAATTGGCAGTCCACAAATATAATCAATCAGTATATGAGCGACTTTGGTCTTTGCGATGCATGGCGCTCTCTTCACCCCACCAGTAAGGAATATACTTTTTTCTCGCATGTTCATCACTCTTACTCTCGTCTGGATTATTTTTTGGTCAGCAGCTCACTGCTGTGTGACATTTCAGACACTGAGATTCATCCTATAGCTGTCAGCGATCATGCTCCCGTATCCTTAACACTAATACACAAGAATAACACTACGCCAAGAAAAAACTGGAGATTTAATATATCACTACTTAAAGATGAAGACTTTATTAAATATTTTAAAAAGGAATGGACTTCATATTTAGACTTTAATGACACTCCCGGAATATCTGCTTCTGTTCTATGGGAAGCAGGGAAAGCTGTGATGAGAGGTAAAATAATTTCTTTCTCATCACACAAAAAGAAAGAAGAAAACAAAAATATTCAGGAATTAGAAAAAACCATCAAATCACTAGAAGAAGCCTACGCGTGCGACCAAGATCAGGAAACATTGAACAAAATACGCAAAACAAAACTAGAATTAAATGAAATTATTAATAAAAAAACACAATTCCTTATACAAAGACTACGCTTGCAGAATTTTGAACACAGTAACAAATCAGGTCGATTTCTAGCTAACCAGCTAAAAATAAATAAAGAAAAAACAACTATATGTGCTGCTAAAGATTTATCGGGGAACACAATATATGATCCTGGAAGAATAAACAACATTTTTAGGGATTTCTATGAAACTTTATACTCACCACAAATAAACCCATCTAAAAATGAAATTGATCTGTTTCTTGACAACGTAACTCTTCCAAAATTACTAGACAGTCAAGCAATGGAACTGGATTCACCACTGACGCCAAGTGAACTCCAGGAAGCCCTGATAAGTATGCCCAATAATAAGGCTCCAGGTCCAGACGGCTTCCCTGCAGAATTCTACAAAGAATTCTGGACAATTTTGGCACCAGTATTCCACAGCATGTTGCAGGAAATCGAGGAAAATGGCAGACTACCACCAAATATGAATTCTGCCAACATTAGTCTCCTGCTAAAACCAGGCAAAGACCCTTTATTTCCCTCAAGCTATCGTCCAATTTCTCTTTTAAATGTAGACCTTAAAATAATCTGCAAAGCTCTCTCAAAGAGATTAGAGAAAATGACCCCCCTCTTAATTCATCCTGACCAAACTGGTTTCATAAAAGGTCGGCACTCCTCAACAAACACTCGTAGATTACTTAATTTAATAGACTACTCATACGATAAAAACATCGAAACCATAATATTATCTCTAGATGCAGAAAAAGCATTTGACAGAGTTAACTGGAAATTTTTATTCGCAACTTTACACAAATTTGGTTTTGGAAACTCTTTCATAAACTGGATAAGAATATTATACAATTCCCCAACAGCTCGTATCAGAACAAATGACCAGACATCCTCCAGCTTCTGTCTCCTGAGGGGCACCAGACAGGGATGCCCACTCTCCCCTTCACTTTTTGCAATTTTTATCGAACCTCTAGCAGCAGCATTTAGACAGGCTACAACAATTAAGGGCATAAAATGTAAGAACATAGAACATAAAATCAGTCTCTATGCAGATGATGTGTTGCTTTTTCTACAAAACACACAAACCAACCTCTCAGAGGTAATTACTTTAATAAACTGGTTTTCAAGAGTTTCAGATTATTCAATTAACTGGCCAAAATCTACAGTTCTCCCCATTAACTGCTCCTTCCATAATTCTTCCTCTGCCCCACTGCAATCCGGAAATATTAAATATTTAGGTATTAATGTCTCTCCTAAGCTTTCAGACTTAACTAAATTAAACCACATCCCACTTCTAAAGAAAGTAGAAGGCGATCTGACTAGATGGAAATCTTTACCCATATCACTCATGGGAAGGGTCGCCACTATAAAAATGATGATCTTGCCAAAAATAAATTACTTATTTTTGATGATCCCTAACAAACCATCACAAGATTGGTTCAGATCTCTGGATTCATATATTTCCAAATTCCTTTGGAAAGATAAACCCCCGCGTATTAGCTTAAAAACGCTACAAAGAACCAAGGATAGAGGAGGATTAGATCTGCCTAATTTTCACCAATACTTCTTAGCCAACAGGCTTCAGTTCATCTCAGAATGGCTAAAACATACCTTCTTAGTTGAGCCCTGGCTAGATGTTGAACAGGCACTATGCAAGGATCTAGAGATTTCAGACCTACCATTTATAAGCTCAAACATCAAAAGACATGAATGCTTTAAAAGTATCAACATCAGCTTTTCTCTGACAGCATGGTGGGAGTTTCTAAAAATAACGGAGTCTTCATTAATCCCATGCAAACGTACACCTATCTGGAATAACCCTGACATATTACAAAACAATAATATGATTAATTTCCCAGAATGGAGTTGTAAAGGAATTAAATACTTAGAACATATATTAGAGGGAACAGAATTTATTCCATTTGACAGACTAGTTGCACAATATGGGATCAACAAGACAAGATTTTTAGAATATCAACAAATTAAATCCATAGTAAAAAAGAAATTTAACCTCAGTCAAGTTGAATTACAAACACCACTAAGTGCGGCACATTTTCTTACTCTTAAATCCCCCAAATTATTATCTAAAATATACAGAACACTTTCTAAATTAGATGAATCAATATCCCTTCCTATTGCAAAGTGGGAAGCAGATTTATCAGTCAGCTTAGACCAAAACTTCTGGTCTCAGATTTGCTTAAAAACCTTTAAATTAATTAAAAATCCCAGTCTGCAATTAATACAATACAAAATACTACATAGAGTGCACTATACAGGTCATCGGATGTTCAAGATGGGCTTTACATCTTCCAACAACTGCTCACACTGTCAAGGCAATACACCAGACAATTATATCCACGCTCTTTGGTTCTGTCCACCAGTGCAAAAGTTTTGGCGCGAGATATGTGAAGACTTATCAAAGTGTCTGAAATGTAACATTCCAACTTCCCCCTTAGTGTGTTTGTTGGGCAGCTTAGATAATGTCACTAC
Source organism: Maylandia zebra (assembly GCF_041146795.1). Lineage (NCBI taxonomy): Eukaryota > Metazoa > Chordata > Actinopteri > Cichliformes > Cichlidae > Maylandia > Maylandia zebra. The sequence continues at coordinate 515,812 of NC_135173.1, forward strand.
AGATAAGAATATCGCCCATATGGTTTTCACTGCCCTATGCATAGCCAAGAAAACAGTCCTCATGAACTGGAAAAATAAAAATAATCTTAATTCTAACCAATATAGAAATTATCTATTAGATCACATTAGTCTTGATACAGCCTCGGCCACCACATCAGATCAATTGCTCTGGGCTCCTTTTATCAGCTCCATCACCTAGTGGGGGTGGGGGGTCATAGTTTGGTCCCGCCTTCACTGTTGTGATTGGTGTGGGGGTAGGGACAGGCTTAGGGCGTCGGGGGGTTCCCCGGAGGCATCTTCCTTGGTGGGCTCAACCCGGGGTAGCGGTCATGTCCAGTTGGGGGCTCTGTTGGCTCTCAGGTGACTGTTTCCTCGCGGCTGCGTGCAGCGGGGCTAGGGGAGGGTCTGTGCTGACGGACGTGGGTTACTGACCTGGTAGCCTGGCTGCCCCTGGGTGGGTCCGGGATGGGCGTGAGGTTGTGGGGGCGCTCCGTCTCCGGGCTGGGGCCCGGGCCGGGCCTCGGGGGCTTGGGTCCTGGTTGGTGTGTTGCCGGGGTTGTGGGCGGGTGGGTGCATGGGGGCCCAGCCCTGGAGCAGGGTGCCGCCGGTGCGTCGAGCCGCCTGGGGGGGCTCTTCAACTGGTGGGGGAGATGGTCACATCTGCAGGAGCTTTCCTCTCTTCAGGGACTCTCTCTGCAGGAGAGGGAGACACAGGAGAGGTGGAGGAAGATCTCAGCCTGTGCGTTTACTGTCTTATGTAGTCTGGAAGATGAGTGGATGGTGGGGTGGGTGCAGTTTTCTCTGTGGTGGGGTTGGGTGAACTGTCCCGGGCTCTGTGGGGCTGGGAGGCGCTGCTGCACTGGGCCCCGGTCTGGATGGGCCTGGGCCCTCTTTCCCTGGCGGGTCGCGGAGTGTGGGAGTGCCTACTGGGGTCAGCGGGGGAGCTGGCCCCAGGGAGGGGTTACCTGCCCCTCCCTTCCTTCCCTCCCCATCTTCAGCTGCCTCCCTCTTCCCGCTCCACCACAACCACCCACACATGCAGGACCTTGGAGTAGGGGTATGTCACCAGGGTGCAGAGGAGGCTACTCCCCCCTCTGTCCCCTTCCGGCTGCCTCTGCCTCAATTTTATCCCACAACTTAGACATTCACATTATTCACACTCTCATTACACATACATATAGGATCTTGGGGGTGGGCACAATCACGGAGTCCATATTACCATCAGGGTGTACACCCCACCCCTGGCGTCGTTGCCCACCTCTCAATTTTAAATACACTTAGACATTGAGGGCTATCAGGAGATACTATGTGCTTACCTGCTGCTTCTTGGCAGGTAGCTCCATGCCCTCCTGGGTTTTAATTGCACCTTAGAACACACATGCATCAACACTACAATGAGCGGGTGGAGGGAGGTTTGGAGTCTTCTCCCACCCCCATTCTCTGCGGCCTGCTGGAGCAGGGGGGCTAGGAGGAGTTGGCCGTCCGACTGCGGTCTGGAGTGTGGGGCCTCCCTGCTGCTACGGAGTCGGGGCGGTCTGCCTCTCCCCACCGCAGGGAAAAGGGTAACACCACCTGGGTCTGGGTGCAGTTCCCCCCTCCAGGGGCAAGGGTACCTAGACCCGGTTTGTAGAGTATGCTTGGGGAGTGTGATCGTGTGTACAGCGTCTCTTTATGTCTGTCTCCACGTTGGTTGAGTGTGGAGTGAGTGCATATGAGAGCATGAGGGTGGGAATGGATGTTTGTGTCTGTGTGTGCCTGTATGTCTGTGTCTATATGTCAGGTTGGGTATCAGACACCACCTCTCTGGGGACACTTCAGGCCCTCCAAGGTTTGGAGGCCTATCTCCACCCCTCCACCACTTCCCCTGCCGGTGGCGGACTCCCTCAGGTGTCGGTGCGTTGGTGGTTCTTTGTGTCTGGGGGTGGGCGTCCAGGTACACACCGGCTCACTCCTTGGCGGCCGCTTATCGGGGCCTGGAACCTGGGGCTCGCTCGGGCCACTTCGGAGGTGGGGTGCCCCCGGCCTCTCGGCCTGGGGCTCGGTCACTCAGGCACAGCTGGGGGCCGGCGGAGCTCACGGGCGCGTCACTGCAACTCCCCCTGGCTTCTGCTCCGCGGCAGCTGAGTGAGCCCTCATCTGGGACTCTCCTCAGCTCTTGCTGGGACAGTGGCGCGGCTGCCCCTCTGTTGGTCTTCTATGGTCTCTTGTGTTCTGGGGGCCTCTGGATGTCTGGAGTTTTGATCTCCTCCATACCTGCTTCATACCCTGGAGGACGGGGCTGTGCCCCCCCCACACTCCCTAGCAGATCGTTACTTGGAGAAACCTTTGGAATACAAGCACGCTGATCCACACAGGTATGCACACGGGTGTTCACTGCTCGTAGACTTAAATTACACCTTTCTTGGCTACTACTTCGAAGCACATCTGTCCTGCGTACTGCACAACAACATTGAATATTTAGTATTTACTGCTGTTTACACTTAGCTAGATTAATGCGATGGTGTTGTGTTTAGTATGTTGCTTTGTTTTTTTTTTTGTTTTTTTGCTTGTTTTCTATTCTTCTCTCAACAGGTGATCCAGGAGATTCTTATTTTTTTTCTCCCCCCCTTTCTCACTGTCCCTCTCCCCTTCGGTTTTTCCTTTCCTTCCTCTTTCTTTCTCCCTTTCCTATCCCTCACTCATGTCTGTCCCATCTGTAACATCTGAAAATAAAATATAATAAATAATAAAAACAAAGATCGACCAAATGGACCAATACGGCAATTCCACGAAGATCCATTTGGCAAAGTAAATCCATTGGGTATCCTTGTTGGTCTTCAGACAACAATTCTGATGGCTAAAGAACCAAATGGGACAGGCAAAAAAATAAATAAATAAATAAATAAATAAATGATTTACTGCATTTGTACAGTAGCATAAATCACAGCCAGCATAAAAAGGTCAGCCATGATAAACAATCACAAATCAGTTCTAATGATGACGTTTCCCACAGGTTAGCACTTTCATGAACCTCTGTGACCCAGCAGACACTAATAAATAACACAACTCCTTTAAACATTTATTCAGTTTTCATTTTTGCTGCATTACCTCGGGCTGTCACGCTTCACATTTCCGGCAGGTTAGGTGAGTGGTCCTTTTATTTCAAGTTGTTTCTGAACAAATAAAGATTGAATTAAAGTTAATGGGATAGTTTGGCATTTGGAGAAATATGTATGTATTCGCTGTTGTGAGTTTCATACCATTCTCGTAGTTGTGTACACTTTTAAATGTAATGTCAGAGAAAAACTGGGGGGGGGAAGGAAAACTGGCACAGGTGCCAAAATTCACACAGCAAGTCAGGAAATATTGCAAGCTCCACTTTCATCTAAAAATAATAATTTAAAGTAAATAAATAGAAATTCTCCTTGAAATGGTGGATTTCTAAGATAAGATAAGATAAGATAAGATAAGATAAGATAAGACGTTATTGATCCCACAACGGGGACATTTTTGCGTCACCTCAGCTCAGGTACAGATATCAGAAGGAAATATAAAAATACAAATAAGTACAATCAATGAAAAAAAGTAAGATACACTATATACAATGGAAGCATACACAGTACGTGATTATGGATATGGTTGGAAATATGGAAGACATAAACTGTATAGCTTGATATAGCTATTGTACCACTACTATTCCCATTTATAGACACGCACACACGCACATGTACACACTAAATATACATACGTATACATATACATACATATATACCTGCACATGACCGTACACATGGAGGGTCCATTGTGCATGAAGTGGTGACCGTGGATGTTCACAGTGTCCAGTGACTTATGACATTGTGATTGAGGAGTTATAGTCTAACTGCTGTTGGGATGAATGATCTGCGAAAGCGCTCCTTCCTGCAGCAAGGGTGTTTCAGTCTCTGACTAAAGGAGCTGCTCAGCCCACTCACAGACTCATGCAGTGGGTGATGTGGGTTGTTCATGATGGATGTCAGCTTTACTAACATCCTCCCCTCACCAACCACCTCCACAGACTCCAGGGGACATCCCAGCACGGAGCTAGACCTCCGCACCAGTTTGTCAATCCTGCTCCTGTCCCTGTCCGTGCATCCACTCCCCCAGCAGGCCACTGCATAGAAAAGGGCAGATGCTACCACAGTGTCGTCCTTAACAGAGTCCTGCAGACTCCGAAGGACCTCCGTCTCCTCAGCAGGTGGAGTCAACTCTGGCCCTTCTTATACAGGACGTCTGTATTTGTAGTCCAGTCCAGTTTATTGTTGAGGTGAACACCCAGGTACTTATAAGAGTCCACTATCTCAGTGTCTTTCCCTTGGATGTTCACCGGTGTTGTAGGGGTGACTTCCTCCTGAAGTCTATGATCATCTCCTTTGTCTTGCCGGCGTTGATTTGGAGTACGTTGGTCTCACACCAGCCAACAGAGTCACTGATGACCCCCCTGTATTCCTGATCATTCCCGTCTGATACGCATCCAATGATGGCTGTATCATCTGAGAACTTCTGTAGATGGCAATCGTCCGAAGTCTGAAGTGTGAAGGCTGAACAGAAATGGTGAACCGTGCCCTGTGCTGCCCCCGTGCTGCAGATTACCACCTCGGACACACAGTCATGGAGCCTCACATACTGTGGTCTGTTGGTAAGGTAGTCGATGGCCCATGCAGTCAGCTGTTTGCCTACTCCGGCTCCCTCCAGCTTCCCTCTCAGTAGTGTGGGTGGGATGGTGTTGAAAGCACTGGAGAAGTCAAAAAACATGATCCTCACAGTGCTCCCCGTCTGCTCTAAGTGAGAGAGGGATCGGTGTACCAGGTAGATGACAGCGTCATCCACCCCAATTCCAGAACGGTAGGCAAACTGCAGGGGGTCCAACACTGAGCCCACCAGTGGTGCAGGGTTCTGGGGGGTTTGGTGAATTTATACGTTTTAGTTTTTTACATGAAACACGTATATTAATAATCCTGGAAGACTTTGTGCTGTTTTATAAGAATTAGAACTTTAAGTTTATGAAGAACTTTCTCACATAACACCAGGCACATTTTTATAAAAGTGCTTTAAACAACATGTGTTTCATGTTATAGAGACGCATTTAATAATCCCCACAACTTTCTGCAAACTAACATTTTATTGTTCGTACTGTCGGGACTACCACACAGAACACACATAAACCAACAGAAAAATCCTCTGGTACCTATTTAATGTTGTTCTGCACGTTCTCTGTAAGTGCTCTCTGACTGTTACACACTCAGTTTGGAGCTATTTATCTTAAAAAAGAAAAAAAAACAGTGGCTATTCACAGTCAGTAATAAACACTAAAGCTTGGCTTAATCCTTGATAGGAATTATTTATTAAGATGTGAATTTATATTCACCAGCAAATAAGCCTTAAAAATCTGAGACCGAATTAAGGGCCAACATCTATCGTTTTAACTTTTAGTCTGAATATGTAACTACAAAATATGTTCAAAATGTTTTTTGTCTATAAAAAGCCAAAATCTTAGGAGTGGATCTTAAAATCATCTATAGTTCAAGCAACAATACTCTCAGATATCAGCTTTCACTGTCAGCACTTGTAACTCGGTGACTTTAGGGATGACCAGGGCTGGACTGGTAATCTGGCCGACCAGGCTTTTGTCCAGCAGGCTGTCGCATTCGTGGACCGACGGGGGAACATGAACGTAGACATACAGACTGCAGGCCTGGATGAAGACTGCTGTGCACCTGCTGTACAAGCAGTGACTGCAGCCCATTCATTCATTATTCCTATAATGCATCTTTTAAACAGAAAACAATGTGATTATGTGACAAATTATTCTATGTCACCAGTAGGGATGGGTATCGAAACCCGGTTCTTGTTGAGAACCGGTTCCCACTGTTTCAATTCCTTGGAATTGTTTGCCATTTTTGCAAACGATTCCCTTATCGATTCCTGCCAGGTAAATGACGTCACCACGTTGCGGAGTGTCATTTACCTGGCAGGAAACACGGCGCCTAAGCGGCTCAAATGCTCAAAAGTTTGGTTACACTTTACGAGAACGGATGACAACAGGGCAACTTGCAATACTTGCAAAATAGATATTTCATTTAAGGGAGGAAACACTACAAATATGCAAAAGCATTTGCTCACAAAACACACGATGACCTTAAATGAATGTCGTGTTTTTAATTCCGCTCCGGACTCGTGAATCTCAACCCAGCAGCAGCGGTAACGTTTGCACGTCCTCTCCCGTTAATGCGGCAGGTAAATAATCAACAACAGTGCATATTATGTTAGCGTGATCTGCCTTATTACAAAACCTGCCATTACTGTGCATTTAGTGACCATGATGAGACAGACAGAGTCTGGCTCAGATGCTGGCAGTTCTCGCTGCAGTCTGCCGGTAGCGTCTCCTTTCAGGCAGGATGGACGAATGTCACCGAGCAGTGACTCAGTTTGTGGTCAAAGGCTTGCACCCGTTTGCCACAGCAGATGATTTTCAGTAAGTGAATGTGTTTAATTGTAGGCAGGGACATTACTGGATATTCTTGTGTAATTGCTACAGAATAATTTATGTTATACTTTGTTATTGCTACAGAAGAATATTTATTTTATTATTTTACATTTACCATTTTTTTTCCTGGGGATCCTGTGACACCCCATTGAAGAGCCGTAGGCTGGATCTCTCATGTTGGGTTTGTAAGGCCATGTTACTCCTAAATTTCTATCTTGTTCAAAGAGAAGATATAAAACAAAGTTCTAAGCTAATCGACCTTAGTGTTCTCCTTTTTTAAAAATAAGAATCGATAAGAGAATCGATAAAGAATCGAATCGTTAAACAGAATTGAAAATGGAATCGGAATCGTTAAAATCTTATCAATACCCTTCCCTAGTGCACATGCTGTATTTAACTAGACCGTCTGCACTGTTTTGACCCATTATGGTGAGCTCCCAGTCCAGACCTGGAGATGACCGTAGCAGGAACAGGAATCTTGACCAGTTCTGCTTCAGCTTTTAATTATGCAACTAAGCACTGCTATTTGAAAGTGAAAACTGCCATCAACTAAATACAAGAGAAGTGGAGTGCGGCGCCTTCCTGCTGCTGCGGAGTTGGGGCAGTCTGCTTCTCTCCACCCCAGGGAAAAGGGTAACACCACCTGGGTCTGGGTGCAGTTTCCCCCTCCAGGGGCAAGGGTACCTAGACCCGGTTCGTAGAGTACGCTTGGGGAGTGTGATTGTGTGTACAGTGTCTCTCTATGGCTGTATCCCAATTCAGGGTCTGCAGCCTTAAAGGCCGCATTTCAAGGCCGATTACGTCACAGCGGCGCGCCCAAGGCTGTCCCAATTCAAAGGCTGCTCGAAATGCGGCCCTGAAATGCGTCCTTCATTTCCCTGAATTTTAAGGCTGTGGCGGTGTAGACTTTGTGGCCCAACGTATCCCAGAATGCATAGCGCGGCGATGGGTGTGGATAAATTTGCCGAAAAAAACGGCGGATGAGGGGCGGCCGAAGAGTAAACTTTAAGTACTGAATATAATGTCGCTTATTTATGTGCAAATGTTTAATAACGAAGAACATTAAAACATTACTGTTGGCCACATGTCGGCAAAGTCATGTGACATTAGTGACGTTTGTACTAACTTGGTTTTAATAAAGCCTTTACTTTGAAATATACGCCGTCCAATAGCTGAGCTCAATCTTACAGAGAATGATCAAAGCTCATGTAGAAACAAACAAACAAACAAATGAACAAAAGATTTTCTCCTTCATTTCTGTCAAACACAGCTGTATGACACGTTTCCAGCTGTTAGTATCATGGTTGCTAGGCAACCTGGGCAGCGCGACGGAGGCTTTTTTTTTTTAACTTTATTGACAAACAACAGTATCAGCGCAACGGAGGCTAGACCGTCCCATTACACAAGCCTCGCACTTCCGACCTTAGCGGTCTTTGAGTACGCGGCCCTTGAGGATCGTTGAGGCTGCGTCCTTTAAGGCTGCAGACCCTGAATTGGGATACAGCCTATGTCTGTCTCCACGTTGGTTGAGTGTGGAGTGAGTGCATATGAGTTTGAGGCTGTGGACAGGTGTCTTTTATACAGATGATGAGTTCAAACAGGTGCCATTCATACAGGTAACGAGTGGGGGACAGAAAAGCTTCTTACAGAAGACGTTACAGGTCTGTGAGAGCCAGAGATTTTCCTTGTTTGAGGTGACCAAATACTTATTTTCCACCCTGATTTACGAATAAATTCTTTACAAATCCTACCATGTGAATTCATGGATTTTTTTTTCACATTCTGTCTCTCACAGTTGAAGTGTACCTCTGGTGCAAATTACTGACCTCTGTCATCATTTTAGGTGGGGGAACTTGCACAATCAGTGGCTGACTAAATACTTTTTTGCCCCACTGTATCATTTCAAATTAAGATGAAAATTATAATGAATTGCAAAGCTAAACAAAGTCTTGTTTTCTGCAACATTTTTACTTCTCAATAATCCATAACATGACTCAATAACTCAACTAGGCCAGCTTTATCTTTCTGAACAAACCGAACATGCAGATGAAAATCCCACTGGTGTTTTTGAAAGTCAAGGGTCGCAGAGAAGACTCGCTACTGTTGCTGTGTCAGGTGGCTAATCCACAGATACAGTTTGTCTGTCAGTGACAGCAACAAAGCATGAGGCAACATGATGATGTTGTTTCCAGCTGCGAAGAAAAAAAGACTAACGTGCATGTCAAAAAATCATGCTGAGTTGCCACTTGTAAAAACACAAACTCTCATGCCTGAAAAGGTTAACATCATCATGCACACAGACACACACACAAACACGTGAACACACCGGCGCACACATAACAACGTCAGAAATTAATTTGAACAGAATGTGACACAATATCTCCGTTTGCGGTCCCAGCGAGTGTGCCTGCTTGTGTGTGGTGGGGTGGAGTCCCAGGGGGCGTTTGAGTACAGCAGATATGAAACGGGGCATTAATTGAGCTTCAAACTAAAGGGAATAGAAGAGGCGGGGGTAAGGGAGGATACTGCAAAGAAACCAAGAGACAGAGAGAGAGATGATGTGTGCAAGAAACAGACAGACAGATGCAGGGAGAGAGAATCATGCTGAAGGGAATAACAACTAGTGATGCTCATTAAAACTGATTATTAAAGCAGCAACACTGAAGAGCTGCATTCAGGCATAGCCGCAGCATCCCTGATGTGTTCACATGCTTCTTGCATATATGTGTGTGTGTGTGTGTGTGTGTGTGTGTGTGTGTGTGTGTGTGTGTGTGTGTGTGTGTGTGTGAATTTATTGTTTCTATGAACAGATAGCTGCTGAAGCATTCCGCTGCATGCACTTAAAACAAACCTGATTTTCATAAATTAAACATTTATCTTGTTCCCTGAGTTTTTTAGTGCAGTCACACTTCTCTTGTCTTTGCTCTTATGCATGAGTGAGCAATGATGTCCTACCGTCCAACAAGTGCTGTCAAAGTGCACTCATGCAAGGCACTTCAAGCAAACACCTCAACTGCCTCGTTGTTAAATGTTGGAGAATAAAGCAGCTGCAGGTGGGAAAGTGTGGCAGAATAAAAAACAAAAAAACAAAGGATTTTTTCAACTATTTTAATAAAATTACTCAAACATCGAGACGGCAGGAATTCACACTTTCTTATTTTAGTAACAATGCAATACCGCTCTTATAGTTGGCATGAATACTGGAGGAAAGTTGATTACTGCATATCTTCATATAACTGCCAGGGCTTGGCATAATTTAGATTTTGAAGAACTAACACACCACTTCACTGAAGGATATAGGCCTCCTCCAGAGACCACGCAGTCAGTCTTACTGCATCAAATCATGCTTCACGATCCACAAACACTCTTTTTTTTATCTGTGTACCAATTAAACTTGGTGGCCTTGATATGCTAAGCTATTCACCTTGTTTTATTATGTTTAGTGGTCATATTTCATATTTTATTGTCAGATTTTCTTTTCCAAAACAAATGTGAGCCTCAGAGAAAAGCTGCGATGATATCTGTGAACATTGCCTGCACTCAATCATCAAACACACCAAGTCACCAAACACTGTGTTTTCTTTCCAAGTCTCTCTCTCAACATTATATTGCTCTTACAGTGAAAATAATAAATGTTTCCTCAAGGAACAAGGTTATATTCAGTGCCCAGAATTCATTACTGTGATGAAAAAGGGGGCGTTTTTATTTCAACAACTAATAAGAGTTTAGATTCTCCCTATAAACAGCCATATCATTAAACAGCAAACTATCCTCGAGCTCAGAAACCAACAACCGATAAAGTCAGTGACGTCATGAGCTTACAATAGTGACAGTTTCCTAGGAATCCTGAAAGTTTGAAGATGATAACATACACTTAACATAAACCCAAAACATGGGAAGATGATTCAGAGAAAGGAAGTAATCCCAAACAACTAAAAACGTGGGGGACGAACACAACCAGGGAACCCAAGATGCAACCAGAGGGGTGTCCACCACAGCCAGGTTCCTTCCCCAACGATAAAGGTTCCACAGCTGTGATTATCAACCTTCTCTGCAAAGCCAGACTTTGTGCTTTAGCTTCATGCACGGTCACATAGAAACAGGTTGTTCACGCAGAGCATAACTCTTCTTCTCCAAAGTTTGACGCCTACTCCAATCAGAGGGAATGATGATAAAATGGTAAATATAACAATCAAATGCAACAGTGTTGTAAATAAGGCAGGAGATTCATGCTTAATTGACTATGTGCACGTTAGCATGTGCTACTTCCGGTGCGGAAACTCCTGTGGGGAGCTTTGTTTCCGGTGTCCTATTCGCGCCTGGTTTACGGTCCAAAACAAGTTAAGCAAATGAATGAATCAAGCGGCGATTTACATTTCTATAGATGTCTCGGGCATTTACCCAATATATCTGTAAATGATGTTCATCGACTTGTCGATATTTTTTCCCTGCGCCTCAGAGCAAAAGAGAAAAGGGATTCAAATGTTATATCTGGGCAGCACGGTGGCACGGTGGTTAGCACTGTTGCCGCACAGCAAGAAGGTCCTGAGTTCAATTCCAACATCAGGCCGGGGTCTTTCTGTGTGGAGTTTGCATGTTCTAAAAATAACCAGCGAGAGGTGAAATCAAGGAGCCAATTTTATTTTTTGACGGTGCAAAACGTTTGGTGGACATCGTGGACATACAGCACTGCACTTCAGAGTCACACTGTTAGCATCGATGCAGCGATTCTGTACTGTACAGGAGAGACGTCACGGAGGAGATCGTCTGCAGCTGTCAGAGGTTAGGTGTGGAGGCGTGGAAGAGATGACCCAAACGCAGGACTCACGGTGCAGAAATGATGAGGATTTATTGGAGTGGGTGAATGAACAACGCAGGAACGGCAGAACTGACTAGCTGACTGAAAGACTGAGTGGCTGGCTGAATAACTGAGCACTAACGGGAACGACGACATAACATCGATGACACGACAAAGAACTGGTGAAACCGAGGAACTTAAATACACAGGTTGAATGATGACAATGATTGGAAACAGGTGAGTACAGGACTGAACATAATCTGACTAATGACACGGGAGACAAGCTGACACGGGGAAAAAACAGGAAGTGAGAACATTAATGTGGCGAACTAAACTGAACATGAACAACCTGAAATCACTGGGTCAACGACCCAGGAACCCTGACAGTAGCGATCAGGACGCAGGACACAATGTGATGTAAAAAAAAAAAAAATAAGCATGCAAACTTGCACTAAAAAATCTGTGAAACAGCGAGGTGAAAGGTGAACCGCGTTATAGCGAGGGACCGCTGTAATTTTGAAGGTAAGTCACAACATACCCTTCGTACATACTAATGTATAGAAACGGTTACCAGCAATCATTCATTTTTTGTGTGGCTTTTTTCACGGTTTGTTAACATGCTGTGTAGGTGTGTACTTGACGAGCTGATCTCGACATAACGGGAAACATCTGGTTTGACTATTCTTCACCTGTAGTTTGAATGCTGAACATTTGCCTGTTTGAATCATCAGACCAGTCACTATACAGAGATGTGCTTCTGCATGTGGACGATGTGTCTTCTGCTGCAGTGATGCAGTTCTGCTTGTGTTGAGTGAACAACTGATCGATCGAAACGCTTTAAACGTCAAAATTGATCATTAGATTTTTTATGACACAGCAGTGGTGAGTGTTCCCACCTTCTGCGTTTTGTAACTTAACGCCATCTTTCTGTTTTCAAGTTTTGGACACGGTTTTGGAGGATATCGTCGCAGTAGCGATTGACCGCAAAGTAAAGCTACTGGAAATGTACACCCCCACATCCGGTCTCAAACCAGGAAGTTAGCATTTTCTCGTGCACAGGGTCAATTCTGGGGTTTAGTGCACACGTGTAAAAACAATAAATAAAACATTTGAATTCATTCTTTTAATGCTCTGTCAGTCCTGCCGCACCGAGTGCAACTGTTCACATTACAGGTATGAAACTTTCACCCGGATACATTTAAAAGTCCTAATAAAGGAGACCTGAAAATGGCTTTATTTTGTCTGCAGATCAAAGTGAAATTACTCTTATTGAGTAGGTATGCTAATGCTCTGTGCTCTAGTAGCTCTACTTTCAGCTGTGTATAAGAGGTTTAGCAGCAGATTAGAATCAAGTATAAAATATTAACGCATTTGTGACGTTAGTAAGGTATGGCTTAACGACTTACACAAAATACATAATATATTTGCCCGTTCCTTCCTGTGTACCGAAACTCAAAAATCTATGTCTGTATAACTCTGAATAAAAAGGTGAATATTTTGTCTTGTGGGTACGGAAGGGAATAAATAAAACGCAGAATAAGACATCTCCTGAAGGGCATTTTCTGTTGACTACAGAGGTGTGCTTGTGTACTTGTGAGAAAGCAGCACATTTCACAGAAGACAGACAAACCATCAGTGCACAGTGCTGCCACAAGCACTGCCTGGAGCAGAGAGAAGGGATAGCAGGTGTCTATGTCTTATGTAATATTACTCTTGCATATCCAGCATGAACAAATTAATATGTACCCTAGTGCATAAAACAAGCTCTTTGTAATATATTACAGCTTACCTCTGTGTAGTAAATGCTGCGAGTGAATTAATGATGAATTAATGTGCATTGTAATCATTTAGCAGGAAACAGTGTTGAGTGGTGGGAGAGCATGGATCTGATCAGCACATCTGAGACCAAGAGGAAGAAATCTTTACATTATAAAGTCAATAAAAATATATTTGTTATCCCGAGTTTTGACTAACGTCAGTGAGAAGCCAACAGCATCGCGCTCTGTGTTTGATTGTTTGGAGGGTTCGTGTCTGTGTTTGAGTTCACTGAAGAGCTGACACTGGACTTTGTGTAGGTTCATGACCCGGGAGGTGTTTGGCACAGCTGGTTTCCATGCCAATCAAACCAATAAAAGCAGGGGAATCCTCTTCACTATATACTGGTGGTTTTTGTACAAAGACTCCTGCTGATTCGGGGCCTTTTCCTTACAGTACATCCCTGTTATTCCAAAGTTCTCTGTGTTCTTGTGCTGACTTTACAGTTTTAATGATATTCTTATTTCAGGGACTGTAACAGTGATATTCAGCCAACCTGTTTGCTCTTTGCATGAGCACACATGGTCATAATCAGTCTCAGTCAAGACTAAGCTTGTTTTGGTTCCTTCAGCCATGAAGCCATAAACCACTTTATCTGATCTGAGTGTTTTCATATGTCACAAACTCACAGTTGTCCAAGCAAAATGATTTTAGGTAACATAAAAGGAAATAACTGATCTGGTTTACATTGTAAGTGTCTGTTTCATGCTCAGTAACCTACAGTGCAGTCACTGTGGATTAGTATGCACTATTTCACTCCATCGTGCTCCACACAGTTATAGATCTCAGCACTATATCATTAACCATCAGCAAATTATACTAATTACCTTCTCTCCTGTGTATATAAGCCTCCCTCTGTCCAGCACTCTTCATCATCAGTTTGCGCTGTTCCTCATGTTCGAATCCCCGGTGGTGGTTGTTAACTTGGGCAAACCATTACAGTGCGCAAAGGAACTGGTAAGAAACTGATGGTTTTGCTGCTTCCTTATTTGCACAGAGACAGTTTACTGTTTAGAAATAAACTCAGTGGCTTCACCAAAGAATGAAGCATATCATGTCTAAATATGGGATGTAGAAATCACGCGTTAAAAACAGTGATGTTGTTATTAAGGATTGAGCGGCACAGTGTAGCACTGTCACCTCAAACTGGGGCCATCCTGGGGCTGTGGAGTACTCTCCAGGTACTCCAGGTTCTTCCCACAGTCCAAAAACAGTTGTTGTTAGGCTTCTTCATATTGTGCAAAGCAGACCATCTGCTTTAGAGGTTTAACAAAAGTATTAACTATTCAGGAATTACAGACATCTTTATCCATAGATGTTCAGATGGACAGTTTTGTGATCAGGTGAGGTCTGCTCCCTCCCTTTTCCATGACAGATGAGACAGATAAAAGCTCCATTGTTGATTCCTAGTGTTGGGTCTGTTTCCATTGGCGTTCTTAATATGAGCTCTGAAAAAGATGCCAATGAGGATGCCATCCTTATTTTGGCTGAAAAACCAAAGTAAATCTGTAAGAGTGGCCAAACCAACAATCTGGTATGTTCTTAAAATGAAGGAATGCAACTGGGCACCTCAGCAACACCAACAAGCCTGGACTACCACACAACACAGCTAAAGTGGATAGCCGCAGAGCTGTCTCCCTGGTTCACAAAAACCCATTTACAACATACAACCAAGAACATGCTGGAGGAGGTGGGCACGCCTTTATCAACAACACGTTCTCAGTATGTTACGCTAGGTGACTAATCATCAACATGTTACGCTTCTGGGCACCCAACACGTTCCTAAATGATGACATCGGGAAAAATTAGGAAACATGAGAACCGTTTGGAATCAATCCACACGTTTGTTCATTTTCCTCAAATCGCTTTGGAAAATATTGTTTCATGTCATTAAAGTGCTGGTTAAGGTTAGCAATAAGGTTTTACCGCAGGACCGTCATTCTACTGTATTTCACCCATACACCCATACCTTAAGAACGCCGAAGGTCGCCTTTCATGTTCCTCAGGAACGCCAACGTGACAAATCGTCAGGATGTTACGCCTCGGGAGTGAGAACGGGCTGTTATCAGTGTCTGTACCCAAGAGACTGTTTTATGAGTGTAATTCTTCTTCTTCTTTTGTTTGCTTCCTTTAGGGATTGTCACAGCGGATCATCTGCCTCCATCCCAGCCTATTCCTGCATCTTCCTCTCTCACACCAAACCTCCTTATGTCCTTGTTCACTACATCCATGAACCTCCTCTGTGGTCTTTGTCTTTGATTCCTGCCTGGCAGCTCTGTCTTCAACATCCTTAGTCCAGTATCTTCAGTGTCCCTCCTCTGGAGCTTTCTAAACCCTTTCAGCGTGGCTTCTTTTACTTTCCAAACTGCACCAACTTGAGTTGTCTCTCTGATATACATGTTCTTGATCCTGCCCCTCCTCGTCATTCAAAGTGAAATTCTGGGCTGCTTTCATGAATGGAGACATGGATGGTTTACATCAAGGTGCAAACCACTGGTTATACTGGAGAACAAGAAGGTCAGACTGTAATTTGCCTAGCTGCCTAGCTCTGCACAAGACCTGTACCATAATGACAGGAAGAGAAAAGAAAAACAGCTTGTGATTGGAAGCGAACCACGAGCACATATAGCTGTCAGTGGAACAGGGTCACTGGTGTTTATGTGGCAGGATCAGTTCTGAAGTACCGGGCTATACTCTCTGCTCAGATTCGGCCAAATGCTGCAAAACTGATCAGACAGTGCTTTCACAGTGCAGATGGATAATGACCCAAAGTACAGTGCAAAAACAGCCTAAGGGTTTATCAAAGCAAGGACGTGGGATATTCTTCAGTGGCCAGGTTAAACCAGTAGATCATACTTTTCCATTACTGAAGACAAAACTGAATGAACAGAGACCCACAAACAAGCAACAACTGATGGCTGCAGGCCTGGCAGAGCTTTGTAAGGGAGGAAACACATGTGACTGTCAGGGAGCATTTTGAGTTTATTTTGTAATTTTGATTTCTTAGTTTAGATTTGAATAATTTCTTGTGTTATTTTTAGTTAAGGTTTAGTCTTGTCTATGTTATCATCAAAGTCCCTTTAGTTTTGAGTCTTTGTCTGTCTTCTGTGTTTAACGTTTAGTCATTCCAATGCCTTCATCTCCCTCATCTGTCCTCATGTGTCTGTCCTTGTGTCTGTCATGTGTTTCATGTTGTCAGCTTGTGTTGTCCCGTCTACATCCCGTTATGTTCCTGTTTTATTTTGAAGAGTCTCGTGTTCCATGTTCGGTGTGTTTAGTTTCGCTTCCCCTGTGGTGTTCAGGTTCATTTGTGTCAGCTTTGTCTCCCAGGCGCTTCCACTTCCCTCATTACCCTGCTGTGTATTTAAGTCCTCTGTCTCCCTCTGTTCAGTGTCTGGTCTTCTGTTTATCTCACCTCATGTTCCTGGAGTTCATGTCATCTCATGTTCATGCTCATGTTTAATGTTTGTACGTAGAGTTTTCCATGTCTAGCTTTACCTTTCCCAGTTTAGCTCATAATTTAGTTTTCGCAATTTTGTTTCTACGTTTTTCTAACAGCCAGAATAAAAGGCTTGCTTTTTGTTAAACTCCAGTTCGTGTTTCCTGCTTTTGAGTGCGCTCCTCAAACACGCTGGTTGTCCCGGCCTTGACAGGTGATATCCAAAGGTTCTAGACTTCAGGCAGTCATTAATTTTCATCCAAATATTTAAAACATTTTCATATTTAAAATTATGTTAGCCTCTGAAAATATGTGACTCTCTGAAAGAACGGCTGTAATTCCGATACAGTAAATGTAATACTTTTGTTAAGATCCTTGAATAATGTAAAAGTGTCATTTTCCAAATCTTTCGGCCTCACTGTGGACGAGGTCTTTTCCATAATCATTTATCAGCTGTGACTAAACAGTTTTTCTTTCTTTTACTTTCCCCTCCCCCCATCGACTGGCACACGCACACACACACACACGCACGCACGCACACACACACACACACACACGCACGCACGCACGCACGCACGCACACACACACACACACACGCACGCACGCACGCACACACACACACACACACACACACACACGCACGCGCGCACACACACACACACACGTACAAAGCAGAGTACCTCATCTGCCAAATAAAAAGATGGAGAAAAAAACGAGGGGCTTTGTAAGTACAAAAAGCTGTGTGCTATAAGCCTGAAAATAGGTGCAGACAACAACAAAAGCATTTTCAGGGAGCTGAACACAATGTGACGGTGAAAAGAATGGAAAACAGGAATGCCGTGCGTAGATTCCCCCTTCTTTCCCCGACTCATCTGTCCATCCCCACTCCTCCTTTTCTCTTTCCCTCCTCCATACCCATCTCTCCGCTCAAAAGGTTAGTAAATGTCAGATGGGAGTTGTCATCATCTTCAATGGCGTCATCTTTCTTCATAGAAACACTGTCGGTCTCTGTGTGTGTTTGTGTGTGAGAGGGAGCAAGTTAAAGGGAATACAGTGAACAGAATGAAATAGAACAGGATATTGAAAATGGGAAATTACTGCTTGCAACAAAGAAGGTGCACATACACATATGCACACTGAGGCATGCACAGAAACAGAACTGAAGCAGAGCAGAGGATGCACAGCATATACTTCTCTATAGCGCGTTGTATGACTTTCCATTTCCCCCCCTCTCTGTTTGTCATGTTGAATAAGAAGAACAAAAAACTTCACTGAGAAACTTAGCATCAGCATAGCTGGCAGTGACTTCCAACACACACATTCCAGCTCCCTCTGTCTCGCTGCTGTGTCTTCATCACAGCCTGTATTTGCCTCTCTATATATTTTATGACTAATAGAAGTAGCGGGCCTTTGTAGCGATGACAAATCCCCACACTCAGACAGTTTTACAGCCCCTAAAGAGCCCCTTGACAAACGACAGGGCTGTAAACCCAATATTCTAATGCTGTGTGTTATTGTAATGGCGTGTGTGTATGTGTGCACCAGTGAATATTTAGGAGATGTTAAGAATTGCTTATCTCTGCCAATTAGAAAAGTGCTTTAGCATCAGAAACAAATCTCAGTACAGACACACCAGCGCACTCACAGAATGGTTTATATACTGAACAGACCACTGATATGTCTGTGTTAACGTTCACTGAATAACACAGTATGTGGAAGAGGCGCATTCTCAAAGCATCAATGTGCACCCGATGATTCATTCGTATACTTGAATATGTTTGTGCTGAAACGTTTCATGAACTTGTGCAGGAAAAAGAAGTGAAGCATGGGCCTGACAGAAACACCTGACATGTATCAATGATTCAAACAAATCCAGTTTAAAAATATTGGATTCCAGTCAGTTTATGGACACAAGTGCAAGCACGGTTAGTTAATGAGGTGCTCATAAGGCTTTATAACACAATATAATATTGCGTGTCGATAAGCCTGGGTATATATAAGGATTCGCCAAAGTTATTGTCAGTAGTTATAAAACATATTTATTGAGTTTATTTGTACATTTACTGGCAGTTGAGTTTGCATGGATTATTGCATGCTTTTGTAATATCTACTTTATCAAGGCTTCTAATTTGCACAATAAAATCCACACTTTGGCAAATGCCATGAAGAATGTTGTCAGCTGACTGTGTGTAAATGTTGGTTGGTAAAAATTGTGCACGATTTATAATTAAAAATAAATTTGTGCCAAATAGTCACCGAACAGGTTTGCATGGCTTCAAATCATCTGACTCTTATCAGAATTAATTTTGCAGTATCAGCAAAACTACAAACACAACATTGAGCTCACTGAAAAAAGTGCTCTTACTAACGCTCATCAGAAGCGCCTGTCATTTATAAGCTGTTGCATCTGTGACACCTCAGGGCCCACGTGCACAATCCTCCAGTCTTACAGTGCATATGCCTCACACCTTTTCTTCCTTTACTTGTCCATAATCCCCAAACGACTGCACGCAGTTATTTCCCCTGAGGGCCGGTGAGCTGATCTCTGCTGCAGGAATGCATTAAATTCAAGAGCTGTTGACGCATGCTCAACAGAAAGCAATAACCTGTGCGGGGTCATTTTTCCCCCCTTTCCTTTCATTTTCTGAGGTTGAACCGAATTGCCTTTTAGTGCTAGTGTGATTATGTTCCGTTTAACATGGGAATTACAAGAATTACACACACAAGTGTAGCACAGCATGCCCTGAAAAGATTAAAAACAGCTGCACTGGGAGGGAATAAAAAGGCACCGAGGACAGGGGTGTAGGGGCAGAGTGAGATGTGTAGCTTTACAGTTTTAATAATAATACAGAGCCTTTAACTTCTTAAGGATGACTTATAGTTTTAAGGAAAGCAGTGGCTTACATTTCTTCACTGTAGCCCGAATGCCAGGCAGGGACTGCTGCCTGTTCAAATTTATGTCGTCTGAACAGTTTGCCTCGACTTGGCTGTTGGGCGAAGATATTTTATACTAACAAGATGCTCCCTTTACTGGCCACCTGCTGCCACCTGCTTAACGTCCCTGGCATGTCACAGTGTGTGTTATGGGAAATAAGCTGACTTGTTTTGAGTGTTAACCAGCTTCACTGGTCAATCAGAGTAGAAAAGCACTATAAGACCCAGTCCATCCACTAAATATGGGAACACAGAGCCCCGATCTATGACCTGCACTTTGTGTAACCTCGTTAATAAAAATGCAGGAAGGTGAAAATAGCCTATCACCCTGAAAATCCTTCAGTCAACAATCAAAGAAGCATCACTGGCAAGGGGAATCCCAAGTTGCATCACCCTGAAAGGCATGAACTCTGCTCCCTGTGGGTCGGCCCGGAGGAAGCGGCTAAATTAAACGGTGAAAATGGCTGTAAGAACCTCACGCCTCTCAATCTGATGTGGACTAACTTCATTATCAGAATCAGAAGAGGAGCCTTTTCAAGCTGCTGGCACCAGACAGTTCATTAAAGACCCGTCACCGCTTTGTTACCCAGCAGCTCCCAGGGATCGATGTGTAATGTGCTTTTTGTTTATGGAGACAGAGAAAAGGGGAGGAGAGAGGACAAACTAATTGAGCTCCCCAAATTATTATCCCGATAGCCTCGTGACCTGCTCCACTGCGGGCGAGGGCGCAGCAGAGGCATCCTACCAGTCAGCAACTACAGGTGTGTTTCCAACTCGGACCTGCCACATGTACCATTTCTGTTCAAAGGCAAATTTGAGTCCTCCTGCCTCTTGTCAATAGAAAATGGAAATTACTTTATTTCTTGTTTGATTCTCGCTATCAACAGCCAACAGAACTGAACTGTAGGTATAATTAAATGTCTCAGCTTTCACACACACACATATATATAAGTACATATAAGTGAATAGCACTAATATGGTGTCTCACAGTCCGTGGTGCTTTTTTTTAATTGCCACTCTCCTTTTCTATCTATCCTTTCTTCTCCTTCCTCTGCTCTCGCTCCATCCCAGTCTGTCCCTTCTCAACATACTGCATTTGAAGAATTAGCCGCACTAACGTAGGCCCTAATTGGCTGTCACTGTGTGCCTGAAAATGTGAAGCCACTTCCTCGATATAATCATGTTTACACGCGAGCGCCGGGTGCCAGACTGCTGGGCTTGTCTCTATTGAGCTTGTTTAGGGAGTAATTTACTGTAAAATTGGCTATGATAGTCAGTCACTGTGTGTGAGAGAGAGAGAAGAACCAACTCAGCGTAAAATGGGGGTTTTTCTATACACTGACTCGCCGAACTGTGCAAGTTATTTTTTTATTGTTTGAGGAAGGAGGTTTGTAATGTAGAATCAGCTGAGATGAACCTTATTATGAGCAAATGAGCTAAACCAGTTTAATGCGAGCGACACAGACTATCAGCGCATTAGAAGAACTAACAAATCACGTAAGATGGATTACACAACACCAGAAACAAACAACATCAACATCTTGCTGCTACATTTGTTTATAGACAATTTCTTTCTGCTGCTTCACTTTATCACACTAATTGGAGGCAATAAAACAATCATTTGAGAAAGTGACAAATCAGGATCCAATTTGAAAAAACGAACGACCATAATTTCTCTGTTACCGCACTTAGAGAGACCTCGATCACAAAGCAGTCGCTTCAAATAGAAGGCTTCATCTTTAGACTTCAGGTACGGTTTTTCCATGAGTGTCAAGAATGTTTCTAATTAAAAGCATCTTCATTCTGAAGCACAGTGATCCCAGGAATTTATTCCTTATGAGCTCGCCCCGTTAATTCCCATTCCCAGCACAGCTAGGGCCGGGGGTCCACTTGAGAAGTCGACACACTGTGAAGTAGCCCTGACATTTTTCTCCTCTAATTGTGTTTTCCTCTCTTTGCTTCGGATTGCAGGAGCACGTTTATTTGTTTCAGTTTGTGTTTGTGGCTGTGCAACAAAATGTGGCTGTATGTTCGAGCGCCTTGTGCTGTGCGTGTGCGCACACATACTTATTCATCTCTTTGTGTGTGTACAACAACACTGTGTATGTTTTTTGCCAATTAGGCACTCAATGACAGGACATGTGGCGAAGCAGCTAGCTGAGCTATTCATGGATCAGCAGTTATGGGAGGAAATTTCAAAATACCAACTGGACACACACACACACACACACACACACACACACACACACACACACACACACACACAAAGAGCCACAGTAATTTCAATAGCTCAGTGAATAAATGTGATCTCAGACAGTGGATGCGGTCTTTCGTTGGATCATGTGTTCACACAGTTGTCCTTCTTTGGTGAGCTCTTTATTTCACAAAAATGTTTTAGAAATAGCATTTTGAAGCATTAGCTTGTAATTATTATTACATTTATATTAATTATTTTATTTTTAGGTAGCAGAGGCAGTTTATGAAGCCAGAAGCTACCACATTTGGATGAGAGGGTTAGTTGTCAGATGATGCACATGATAACCAGCTGCCTTTACTGGCCAGATAACTAATCAAATAGAAGTTCACAGACTTCATGTGTGGACCCAGTGTCGGGTATAATGGTGGAGGTTAATTTTATTTTTATTGTACAAAAGGACAAGAGTGCAATGGTAAAGTGGAAAATGCATCCACGACAGGAACAGCTAAACACACAACATGCTAACGCAAAGCTAGCCAAGAACCCTGAGTGATACTGAAACTCAGTGCATGCTGACCCCAACCCAGCAGTCACACCTGATCTTCGTGGGGTAACAAAGGCAGCAGAAGGGCTTGTAGCCTCCATTTCTACCAGTTCATGTGTCTAAAGTAGAATCAAGATCGGTTTGAAGCGTCTTTAGGCCGCTTTTCATCTTTGCTTTGTGCTCATATGTAAAAATGATCCTCATTAGGACAGGGACTTGCATAGATGTGTGAGACTGTAGCCTGCAGGCTCCTATTAATAGTTAACTAGTAATTATGTGACGAAGTGTTTCAGGTCATCTTACGGAGTAACAAAAACTACTGTAACTGGCAGTGTAAGGTTCAAGGTTCTCTATGCATCACATGCATAGTTATATAAGTATAACACACAGTGAAATGTAACCTGACACGCTCCTCGACTTGTGTAAAAGTGGCGGGAAGAACATTATATATAATATATTCATTAGGTGAATGTGCAGTAGTAACATGTTTGCAGCAAGCAGGTGAATTCTGTACATTGTGTAAATTAAATAAGAATAGACAATCTGACTATTTTACAGGCTGGACAATATGAACATATTTAAAATTAAAGGAATTTGAAATGTACATTGTGCTGGTGGGTTTAGAGTGTCTGGAAGAGAGTCGTGTCTCAGTCACTTATGGATGATGTGAGAGGGCGGGTGTGTGTGGGGGGGGAGCAATCCTGCAGCAGCGTTCTGCTGTACGGATCACTCTCTGGAGAGCTATTTGGTCCTTCACACAGCTGTTCCCAAACCACGATGTCATGTTCTGTGTGAGGATGCTCTCCACAGCGCCTGTATAGAAGATCCTGAGGATCTTTGGAGAGACCCTGAACTTCCTCAGTTGTCGTAGGTGATACAGGCGCTGCCTAGCCTTTTTGGTCTGGACCTGAATGTGGGCAGCCCATGTCAGGTCTGAGGAGATGTGGACACCAAGATACTTGAAGGACTGCACCCTCTCCACTGGAGCTCCATTGATGATAATGGGCTTGTAGTCTCTGTGCTGACCCCTTCTGAAGTCCACCACCAGCTCCTTGGTCTTGCTGACGTTCAGCTGGAGGTGGTTGTCCTGGCACCACGATGCCAGATTCTTCACTTCATCCATGTAGGCCGCCTCATCGTTGTTGGAGATGGCACCCAACACCACTGTGTCATCAGCAAACTTCACAATGGTGTTGGAGCCATGGGTGGCCACACAGTCCGAAGTGTAGAGGGAGTAGAGCAGTGGCGAGAGGACACAAGGGATTACTGTCTCCGGCAAGTAATTAAGTAAACGCAGCACAGAAGTCCAGTTCAGCAAATCTGAAGTCTTTACCTCATCAACATGGCCCTACACTTCATCCTGCAGCATCTGGACTCCCCAGGAACCTACGCCAGGATCCTGTTTGTGGACTTCAGCTCTGCCTTCAACACCATCCTTCCAGACCATCTCCGAGACAAGCTTTCCCAGATGAATGTGCCTGATCCCATCTGCCAGTGGATCACTGACTTCCTGACGGACAGGAAGCAGCACGTGAGGCTGGGGAAGAATGTCTCGGACTCCCGGACCATCAGCACCGGCTCCCCTCAGGGCTGTGTTCTTTCTCCTCTGCTCTTCTCCCTGTACACCAACTGCTGCACCTCCACCCACCAGTCTGTCAAGCTAATCAAGTTTGCAGATGACACCACCGTTATTGGACTCATCTCGGACGGGGATGAGTCTGCCTACAGGAGAGAGGTTGAACGTCTGGTGTCCTGGTGCAGCCACAACAACCTGGTGCTGAATGCCCAGAAGACAGTGGAGATTATTGTGGACTTCAGGAAGCACACAGCCCCACTCCCCCCCATCATCCTGACTGACACCCCCATCACCTCTGTGGACTCATTCCGCTTCCTGGGTACCACCATCACCCAGGACCTGAAGTGGGAGCCCACCATTACCTCCGTCATCAAGAAAGCCCAGCAGAGGATGTACTTCCTGAGGCAGCTGAAGAAATTCAACCTGCCAACACGGACGATGATGCAATTCTACACCGCAATCATCGAGTCCATCCTCACCTCCTCCATCACCGTGTGGTACGCTGGAGCCACTGTCAGGGACAAACAGAGACTGCAGCGTGTTGTGCGCTCTGCTGAGAAGGTGATTGGCTGCAGACTCCCATCTCTGCAGGACCTGTACACCTCCAGGACACTGCGGCGTGCAGCCCGGATCTCAGCTGACCCTTCCCACCCTGGACACAGTCTGTTTGACCTGCTCCCCTCAGGCAGGAGGCTCCGGTCCATTCGCACCAGAACCTCTCGCCACAAGAACAGTTTCTTCCCCTCTGCTGTTGGACACATGAACAATAACCACATGACTGTCCCCGCCACTCACACATGACCCTACGCTGTGTCACTGCATCATTTCATGTCTGGCACTGATCACCACCTGCACTCATGTATATATCCTTCTACGTAGCACTCTTAATTCTTATTCTCATGTATATATCTAATGTATATCTCATGCACATATCTTTCTTTCTACATAGCACTTTAATTCTTATTGTTTGCACTGAAGCACCGCAGCAAATTCCTAATGTTGTAAACCTCAACATCTGGCAATAAACCCATTCTGATTCTGATTCTGATTCATTGATAGTGAGATATTTAAGAGGAAAAAATGTTTTAACCATTTGTTTTAATCCTGTTACAGCCCAGAGTCTGCAGCCTGGCTGTGACACAAAAACAGGACCACAGCATTGAGATGATGGCCAGCCTACCACACCTGTACACAGGTAAGGTAGGAAAAGGTTAATACCTGCTGAAAGACTGGGACTGTCCTCTGAACACACTTTCGTAAGGCAATCTCATATTTAACTGGATACTCTTAACACTGAATTATCTGCAGTGTCACTGACTTTTGTGACTACGTTCATATTTGAAAGCGTGATGTTAATACAGCAGTTTAAATCCTGTGGAACAGGGGAAGGACACAGGAAGAGGCTAGTGGCCGTTCCTACTTTTTGAACCTCTCAACAAATTCAAGCTTGATTTGAGCTCCACAGATTTTCATATACATGCACTAAATAAAATAAAATGTGACTAAATTGGCTCAGGGAGCCAAAGAAGTATTGTAAGTATTGTATTTGGTAGGTAAAATATGTACAGCTGATTATGTTACATGTTAAGAGGCTCTGGTCTATTTTTACAAACTTACAGAGAATTAAGAGAAGCTTTCACTTATTTTATTTGATAACTAAACTGATTGGCTGTGTCCCTTTAAATACAGACAAGAGAAAAACGATAGAAAAGCCTCAGTATAAGAAATGAGAGGTGAACACAGAGCGGGCACGAGTCAGAGGAAAAAGATGCAGTGGCTATAAAACAACGATGTCGTCTCTTCAGTATGTGTATAAAGTAAGACCTGTGTTTTGTGCTGTTTGCCTTTAGATTGAAACATGTTGAGTGGATTCTCCGTGTGATAACTGTCGCCCACTGGACCAAATGTGCTCTAAGTCACCTCTTCCTCGATCAATCAGCTCAGCTCTCGTCTCCTGAAGCGATGCCATATGGCCTCGCTTCCTCTCTCCTCGCACTCTGTTTCGCTGTCCTAGTAAATGTCTCACCTTCTTGCCTTCCCTCTCCCATCTCCCTCCTTTGTTCATACGTTACTCAGATACTCTGTCCCGTGCTCGCCTCTTTTCTGTCTCCTTCTTTTGTCTGAACGCACAGATGTACAAGGACTCACACTTCCCAGCTTGCCCTCCTGCCACCAATTTTTCAGGGCCACACCTGTGCATGAGTGAGAGCTCTGCCAGTGGACATGACATGTCTCCTTTTTCCTCCCTTTGCCTTCTTCCTACTCCTACGCTTGCCTCCACTACTTGTTTCTCACCTGTTTAATGTGATGTGTGGCGATCAATGCAGCAGCAGTAGAGCCAAAGACAAAGAAAAACACCTTTTATCAGTGATTATATGTTATGTTGTGATTTTTTGGAAACATATATCTGTGTGAGTTGTTCTCCATGTTTAGGAAACGATAGCTACTGTGTGAGTGAATCTGTTTTTAAGAATTAAAAATCACAGCGAGGGCTGTCACTGCACTCCATGTCCCTTCACCTAAGGAAGAAATTTCTCTCAGTGTTGCTTCTGGTAGAGAAGTGGTTGCGTCACCTGGATAATTGGACAGTATTTCAGCCGTGTGTATGCTGCGAGGATTTTAAACATTAGATCTTTATTGCAGTTCCATGTTACAGGTTCTGATTCTGTGCTCAGAATCTGTAAGGATGCTGTAATAGGTTTTACCATTTCACAGTGCAGAAAATAAACGTGACTGTTGGTGCCTTAAAACATCTCCAGATTTATGAAATTATCCAGAAATACTGCTTGTTTATTTAAATGATTGCATTATGTGATACATGACCTTGGCAGCATTGACAGACTAATATGGGGGACTGCACGTGACTGAAGAAAGTCCCAAATGTGATGTGCTTCAGTATTACTGCTGTCGCTGCGCCCTCCTGTCAGCGTCAGCGGCCTAAACAGTTCGACTGACATGTTGCTTTCTCACCAAACATGAAGTTTCATGTTAATTGTGTGAATATATTTGCAGTGGAAACCCTTAAATTGCAAATAAAAGCTAACTACGTATAGTGGGATGTTAGAAGTTGTCCTAAAAGTCGTACGTTTTCTCTCGTTTTTCTTTACATGCTCTTTTTGTCTTTAAAACAGAAAATTCAAACAGATAGCACCAAAGAATCGCGAGTGTTACAGTATAAAGTGATTTAAAGTAATTGTTTTGTCTCTGTTTTTGTAATCGGGTGCTGTAGAAGTGAGCTTGAATTTAACTGAAAGTGCCTTCCATGGACAGCATGCCAGATATCCTGTTTGTGCTGCTAAGTTTAAGCAACATATTATGATACCACTATTGACATGATGATGATGACATCTAAACAAGATGGCGCCGAGTATGGCAGCCTTGTCGCGAGCTCCCCCAAGCAACAGCTTTTTTCTGTGTTTAATTTTACTTTTCCTTCATTTGTTCGCGAGCAGCACATGTCTCCTTGTGTACGACCGACAAACCTTACTGGACATAAAAGACGGTCTTTCTTATAACTTTCCGGAGTTCAAGTTTTGCAACACGGACCCTCCGTTTGCAGACCCCCCATTCATCTCACCTGAGACGCCTTTGTTCTCTGGCCCTGGAGGCCGCAAACGCCGACGCAGAGGGAGAAGATCTGGCGTTCTGGTTCGACTGAGACGGCGCACTTACAGACCACCGTTACCCAGTTTATTACTGGCTAATGTGCAGTCTCTGGAGAACAAGCTGTGCGAGCTTCGGGCACGGATCTCATTCCAGCGAGAGATGCGGGACTGCTGCGTGATCTGCCTCACAGAAACCTGGCTATCGGACAAGGTACCGGACTCCGCAATACAACTGCCGGGGTTCTCTGTGCACCGCGCGGACAGGTCACAGGATCTTACTGGGAAAAGCAGAGGCGGTGGTGTGTGTTTCATGATCAACAACAGCTGGTGTGATTATGCGAACGTGCACCCGGTCAAATCCTTCTGCTCACCGGACCTGGAGTACCTGATGATTAAGTGCCGGCCATTCTGGCTACCGAGGGAATTTACAGCAGTGATTATTACGGCTGTTTACATTCCCCCACAAGCCGACACTGACCGTGCACTCAGGGAACTGTACAGCGCGATCAGCAGCGAGGAAACCGCACACCCAGAGGCAGCGTTTATCACAGCCGGAGACTTTAATGAGGGAAACCTGAAGAAAGTCTCACCAACTTTCTTCAGGTTTTTCACCATCCATTTTAACACTCGTGGAGACCGGCTACTCGACCACTGTTACACCTCTTTCCGGGATGCGTACAAAGCCCTCCCCCGCGCCCCATTCGGCCAATCAGATCACCGCTCCATCCTGCTCCTGCCCGCCTACAGGCAGAAGCTGAAACAGGAAGCTCCAACCCGGAGGGCGGTGCACTGTTGGACGGACCAATCGGAGTCTGCGCTGCGGGACTGTTTTGATCACGCGGACTGGGAAATGTTTCACGTGGCTGCTAGGGACATTGATGAGTACACAGACTCAGTCTGCGGATTTATCAGGAAATGCGTGGAAGATGTCGTCCCATCCAGAACAGTCAAATCCTTCCCAAATCAAAAACCCTGGATTAACGGAGATGTTCGCGCGGCACGGAGCACCGCCTTTGCCTCCGCGAACACATCGGACTACAAACACGCACATTACCAACTCCGGAAGACGATCAAAGCAGCCAAACGTGAGTACAGGGACAGGGTGGAGCAACAGTTTGACAACCCTCGGAGTATGTGGCAGGGACTAAACACGATCGCAGACTTTAGAGGGAAAACCAGCACACCGCAGACCACGGCCTCTCTGTGTGAGGATCTAAACGTATTCTACGCTAGATTCGACGCAGCGAACACCATGAGACCGGACAGTGTGCGCACCGCGGATGACGTCAGTGCGCACACTGTGTCTGAGGAGGATGTGCGAGGTGCTTCAGGAAGGTGAACGCACGCAAAGCTACTGGTCCGGACGGGATTCCCGGCCGCGTCCTCAAGTCATGCGCGGCTCAGCTGGCTGGAGTGTTCACGCACATCTTCAACCTTTCCCTCTCTCTGTCTGTAGTCCCAGCCTGCTTCAAAATGGCCACCGTCGTCCCTGTACCCAAATCCTCCACCATCTCCTCATTGAACGACTGGCGACCTGTAGCCCTGACCCCCATCGTAAGCAAATGCTTCGAGAAGCTGGTCAGGGACTTCATCTGCTCTGCACTACCCGACTCACTGGACCCTCTACAGTTTGCATACCGCCACAACAGGTCCACTGATGATGCCATAGCCCTGACACTACACACTGCCCTGTCACACCTGGAGAAGAGAGACACGTATGTGAGGATGCTCTTTGTGGATTACAGCTCAGCATTCAATACCATCGTTCCCTCGAAGCTGGACAGGAAACTGCAGGATCTAGGACTGAGCAGCTCCCTCTGCAGCTGGATCCTTAGCTTCCTGTCTGACAGACGCCAAGTGGTCAGACTGGGCAGCATCACCTCATCCCCCGTCACACTGAACACTGGTGCTCCACAGGGTTGTGTACTGAGCGCTCTCCTGTACTCACTCTAGACCTACGACTGCACAGCCACTAACAGCTCCAACATCATTGTGAAGTTTGCGGACGACACTACAGTGGTGGGTCTTATCACCAACGGTGATGAGACGGCTTACAGGGAGGAGGTCAGCGCCCTGACCCACTGGTGTCAAGACAACCATCTCACCCTCAACGTCGCAAAGACAAAGGAGTTGATAGTGGACTTCCGGAGGTGCAGAGAAGTACACACCCCCATCACCATCAACGGCGCTGCTGTGGAGAGAGTGAGCAGCTTCCGGTTCCTTGGTGTACACCTGGCTGAGGATCTTACGTGGTCAGTACACACAAACAAAACAGTGAAGAAGGCGCAGCAGCGCCTCTTCTTTCTCAGGAGACTGAAAAGATTCGGCATGAGCCCCCGCATCCTCAGGACCTTCTATCACTGTGCCATTGAGAGCATCCTCACTGGATGCATCACCACCTGGTACGGCAACAGCACCGCCTACAACTGCAAAGCTCTCCAGCGAGTAGTGCGGTGCTCTGAACGGATAATTGGAGGTGAGCTTCCCTCCCTCCAAGACATCTACAGGAAGCGCTGCCTGAGGAAAGCGGGGAGGATCATCAAGGACTCCAGTCACCCCAGCCATAAACTGTTCAGACTACTTCCATCAGGAAGGAGGTTCTGCAGCATCCGGTCCCGTACCAGCAGACTGAGAGACAGCTTCTTCCACCAGGCCATCAGACTGCTGAACACGTCATAGACACCTCAGCTTCACTACTGGAACTTTAACATTATGCACTCCATACTGTACAGTAATGCCACTGTTTTGCACATATTCAACTCTGTATATTTTATTTTATATATTTTATTTATTGTTTACTCTATTTAATTTGTAAAATATGTGTACACACACACACACACACACACACACACACACACACACACACGTAGAAAAATATGTAGTATACACATCCAGAAATGCATATACTATTATATATTGTACATATATTTATTAGTTTCAGATGTAGCCATTCTTGTATTTTGCTTGTTTACATTATTGTATTTTGCACAACTCTGTTGCTTGTGAAGCTCGCACACAAGAATTTCACTCACATGTGCTGTACCAATGTACCTGCACATGTGATGTGACAATAAAAAGTGATTTGATTTGATTTGATTTATTCTTCTTTCACAGCATGCAAAAGTCTGCAGCCATTTTCCATTTTGCAGGCTTCCAGGCTTCTTGAAGGACGGTATGGTATTGGTACAATGGTACTGATGGCATTATATCACTAAAACTGCACCGACCCACTAATGATGCTAAGTTTAGTTTAACTGGTCCAAGTGGCTCTTTGACTACATTAAGCAGTCTCAACTCTGACATTAACCACTGTTAACCACCTGACAGTCAGAAGCTTTGCATTACCTTTGCGGCATTTCATCTGACCAATAAGGTTGAGCTGAGACAATATCATGTCTTATGTTTAACCACCGACGTTTGTTCATGAAATTAAGCGGCTCTGCACCTTTGGCTTTTGCTGCTCTTTGACTTTATAAGTTTCTGAGTTATTATAGAAAAGATAAAAGTGGAAAACACATTGTTGGAAGAATCAGAAATATCAGCTTGTTTACTTTCAGTCGGTTTTTTTGGATTTGTGTATATGGTAAATGGCCTGTATTTATATAGCGCTTTACTAGTCCCTAAGGACCCCAAAGCACTTTACACATCCAGTCATCCACCCATTCACACACACATTCACACACTGGTGATGGCAGCTACATGGTAGCCACAGCTGCCCTGGGGCGCACTGACAGAGGCGAGGCTGCCGGACACTGGCGCCACCGGGCCCTCTGACCACCACCAGTAGGCAACGGGTGAAGTGTCTTGCCCAAGGACACAACGACCGAGACTGTCCAAGCCGGGGCCCGAACCGGCAACCTTCCGATTACAAGGTGAACGCCCAACTCTTGAGCCACAATCGCCCTGTAGATTATAAACTGTAGATTAAGGACAGAGATGCAGATTAAGAGGCAGATGTGATGAACAGTAACGTAGCTTGTTTCCCACCTACTCGCGGTGAGTAAGTACGTGGGAAACAGGTAAACGAGCAGAAAGCACAGGTTGACTCTAAATGTGTTCATTTAAAAACACAAACACAGACTCGTAGTAACTAAGACACGTGGGGGAAAGAAAAGCAAACCAAAACTGTATTTAAGCTTTAAAAACATGGCACAAGTCTTGTAAATTTGCATTTACCTTCGTTCTTGTCACATAGTCACTTTTCAGTCCCCTCACTCTCGTCCAAACTCGGCTGGCCAGACTGGCTACCTGCTGGATGTCACAAAACCATTAGTGTGGTGTGAGAGGCTCTCACTGCAGCCCTGCACTCCTCTGCTCTGCACTGAGCTCTACTTCTGTGCTCTCATTTCATCTTTCTTTTTCTCATCATATACCCTCTCCTGCTGTCATCTTTTTCTCTCACTCCACTCTCTTCTTTCCCTTTGCTTTCTCATGTTTTTCCCCAGCACTGCAGGACCTGCGTCGCTCGGGTCTTCACATATTACTTCTGTTATCTCAGACTTGTCTTGTTCATAGTTAGCACTTTGTTTTAACTAGTCCTGAATCCTGTTCATTCGTTCTGTGACAGATCTGTGAGCCTCCTTTACCCTGGTACAAATAAAGATTTTATTCATTATAAATACTTTGTTACAATAATGTTAGCTAAGTTTTACTTTTAGGCAAAACTGTCTGCGTCAGAGGGCGACGCTGTCAGGGGCTGTGACCCAGTGTTTTGAGTTTATTTTGTATTTTTGATTTTTCTTATGTTAGTGTGCCATAATATAAAGTTGTTGTGATATTATTTAGTTCAGGTTTTGTTTCAACCATGTCTCCATGATTTATGAGTCTTTTCCTGTCCTCTATATAGTCTGTCTTGTCCTGTGTTTTACTTTCTGTTATGCCAGTGCTTTAGTCTCCATCTTCCATGTCTCCTCAGGTATTTCATGTCTTGGATTGTGTGTTTGTCTGGTTACATGTTCCTGTGAGTTTTGGCTTTTCATGGATCAGGTTTTTCCCTCAAGCTCGTACTCTGTTTATCTCACGTTATAGTTTTTCATGTTCGTGTTCAGGCCATGTTCATGTCAGAGTTTTCATGTTTTAGTTCTCGCCCATGTTCGCCTTGCTTTGTTCTTGTGTTCATGTTTTTCAGCCAAATAAGCGGCTCGCTTTGTGGTTAACCTTAGTTCATTTTCTCCCACGTCTCCTTAGGGTCCATTTTGCAAACACACATATTCATCTCTTATTTTATTAACAACAGCAGTGTGATTCTGAGAAAATGAGAAAAAAATGTCCCACATCTATAATTAAAGGCAATCGTCATAATTTCTTGACTTAAAAACTGTGACTGAACTGACATATTTGAGACTGAGGTGATAAGGGTCACATCTCATCACCATCACATGTCCGTGACTCGACTTCGGCTTCATGCATGAAGGTATTTAGCTTCATGATCACGAGCGAAGTTCCTGCACTGGGGAGAGAGAAGATGGAAACAAATTGCCAGATAAATACTGAATTAATTACCTATTATTATTGTATTAATGAAAGCAATCTTTACAAAATGTTGTATTCCGTCAATAATAATTTATTCAGTGTACCACATTAGACAAATATCTGTCAGGTCATTGATCTGTTTGTTCCTAAAGTAAAACACACATTCATGGATTGATTCGTCACCACAGCAAATATTTTAGCATACTGCAGGAGGAAAAACATACATATAATCCATAACATAAATAATGTTCAGTTAACTGCACATTCAGGCTTTTGTTTATGCCTGTGATAAGCATTATTATCATCCGAAGTCCACCATCTTTATTTAGTAGAAATGTATGTGGGTTTAAAATGTGCAGCCTTGGTTCCTCTACGGACTAACAGCTGCAGCACACTGTGCAGAGCCTCTTTAATGGTTTAATTACCTGCATAAGGTTAGCATTGTTTTGCACTTACATTTGATGTGACACGCAAAGGCTGAGCTGTAGTGAACTGCTGTATTATCTTTACAACATGTCTGTGCAGGTTCTCCGTCATGCAGGTCAGTGTCATCTCTGAGCTTGAAACGAAGGTGAGTGGACTTCTTTAAGTGTCTTCGTCTTACTTAAAGAAGTCCAGCTGCCTTCTTTTCAAGCGCTTAAGGTACAAAGAGCGGCTTTGCACCCTTAGCTGTTGCACACTCACACATAAACCTGTATCACTGCACTGCAGTCATGCTGCTACACTGACTACATGCAGTGGACACATGTGTAATCACAGAAGCATCCAGGTTCCTCAGTGTGTGCAGTACTGGAGCACAAGCTGTGAAATGATGTGTGACACTGCAGACAGTAAGAGATAATGTTAAGTGTTCACCGTGACACAAATTAAATAGAATTTAGATTAAAACTCTTGTTTTAAGTTTTTTTAGGCACTGGTAATACTAGTCCATGTACGCGGAGAAGACAGATGTGGAAATCAGATCACAACGATGTACTGACCTTATTAATTTAACAAAAACAAATCCAAATGGATTTAATTTGTTCTTTGCAATAGTCTGATTTATGTGTTTACGCTGAACAGACCTGGTACTCAGCATTTAGGTGTTCAAAAAGAGTTTGTGACTGTCAGAGTGACAAATCTGATGCATATATTAATCTACTGAAACATTTGACACATTATGACATGAAAAGGAGACATAAAATCTTTTACGTCATAAACACCAAAATGCCAAAAGTCCAGCAGCTGGGCTCCTCAGATCACAGACATTTATAGACTGTTGTTAAATTACAAAAACATATAGACCTGAGATGTGCTGCTACCATAAAATTCAAAATGAACTAATATTTTTTATTTAAAAAATGTAATGTGTGTATTCTCAGTGGACAGTACAAGGACAAGAACAGATTTAGTCTGGTTTGGGATATTCTTTTAATTGAACATTTTAAATGTAGTTGAGCAGCACGATTTTTATATTTATGAAGATCTTTCATCAGTTTGTGTTCTTCTGAGAACATCCCAGCTCAGTACGAGCTGCATGGGTTTATTATATTCTATTCTTTGTTGTGTCTTGTATCTGTCTGTAATTCTGTGTCCTGGTCTCTCACCTGTGCTCCCCCATCACCTTAGCTCATAACACAAAATCAACACGGGCAGTTTTGCTCGTGAAGCTGGAGCCTCACAGAATCACAGCACATGTGTCCATCATGACTTACAGCTTCCTCTGAATGTAACAAACATTAAATATTTTAATTTAAAAATAAATATTAAAAATAATCATCATGAAAACTAATTTATTAAGTGTTGATGTCATTCATTTATTTCTTTTGGGCAGTAAATAAATAATTTGCAGAGAAACAGTTGCTTGAGGAAATTGATTATGTTGTTGTAATTGTGTAAACCTGCGTCGACCTACAGTTTCTGGTCATGTGGAAAAAGCTTTTGTAATCCAGTCAGAGAGTGCCTCCATCTAAAGCTGCTTGGAAACAACTCAGTTATACAGAAAGTGTAAAGGCCATTTCTCTGAGTCTGTGTCGCTGCTGCTACATTTAGTCTGTTTGAAGTTTGACATCATATGCACCAGTTTCACAACAGTATCATAAAATCCTGCCTTTGGGATACATGGTTGCAACTTCAATGAAACATCTTAGTGTTCTTGGAATATCTCGTAAAATGTTGTTAGTCGTGTATGTGAGTCTCATTTAACTGCATGAACTCAACTCCTGAGACCCACGTGTGTGTGTGTGTGTGTGTGTGTGTGTGTGTGTGTGTGTGTGTGTGTGTGTGTGTGTGTGTGTGTGTGTGTGTGTGTGTGTGTGTGTGAAACAAAGAGGACGGGCGTAAACATGGGTGCCAGATCATTTAAAAATGATAGAAACTCATTCTGTATTTGTGTAACCTCAGAGTGAGTTGGGGTGTAGAGGTCATAGGTCATCTTTCATTTGAATAACCGCAAAGGATTCTGGGAAGTAGCTAGCCGGTCGTCACGGCAAAGCTACGAGAGCGTCTCTCAGCATGGGCCCGAAAAAAGTTCTGTCAGCCGAGGAAGGAGACGATATTAAGAAGTCGCTGGAGTTTATGACAGAGGAGATTTCTACTGTCAAACTGCAGCAGAAAGCCATCCTGGACCTGGTCGAGGAAGTTAAGGCTCTCCGCATCCAGAATGCCGAGAAGGATCGGCGGCTGGCGTACCTGGAGAACAGAGTGGCGGATTTGGAGCAGTACACCCGGATGAACGATGTTATCATCACGGGGCTTCGCATCAAACCCCGGTCATACGCCCGGGCGGTCGCCACTGACAATGTAGGAGGGCCAGGAGAGGAAGATGTCAACTCCACGGAGCATCAAGTGGTTACCTTTCTACGGTCCAAAGGTGTGGAAGTGGATTATAACAACATTGAGGCTTGCCACCCTCTACCCCGAAAAAATGACAGTAACAAACCAGCCATCATTGTGAGATTTGCAAACAGAAAACAGAAAACAGCACTGTTAAAACAAGGAAAGAAACTGAAAGGATCCGATGTCTTCATGAACGAACATCTGATAAAAAGAAATGCGGACATTGCCAGGAAAGCACGTTACTTGAAGAAACAGGGAAAAATTCAAAATACATGGACCACCAACTGCAAAGTATTCATTAAACTCAATGGAACACCGGAACAAGCCAAAGTGTTGGTCATCAGAAATATGGAAGAGCTGGACAAATACTGAGGTCAACTTACTCTGGAGGTATGAATACACATGTGACGTGACACACAACACAACACATGGCACAGTCCAAAAGAACTTCATCTGCATCCGGCAACAATATCAACATAACTCATTGGAATTCTCTTTATGATAATCTGGAACTGAGAACATTTCGATACACAGACCATAATGTTCTAGACTTAGAAAAGGATATAGACCCGGAAAATAATTTCTTCTACAACATCAGCTGTAACTGCTGCTACTTCACTGATGAAGAGTTTAAGCACACCATCAACACGGAAAATAAATTATCAATAATCCATTTTAATAGCAGAAGTCTGTATGCCAACTTCAACAATATAAAGGAATATCTAAATGAGTTGACAAATCCATTTGGAATTATTGCCATTTCTGAAACATGGATCAATGCGGAGAAAGGAATGGACTTTGGACTGGAGGGATATGAAGTGAATTTTGTAAATAGAAGGAACAAGAGTGGAGGGGGAGTAGCTGTGTATGTGGATAAAAACCTAAACTACAAGGTGGTAGAAAGTATGACAACTGTAATTGATAATTTACTAGAATGTATAACAATTGAAATGTATAAGGAAAAAGAAAAAAATGTAATAATTAGCTGTATATATAGAACACCTGGCTCTAGTATTCAAGTATTTAATGACTTCATAGAGGAAATATTCTCTAAAACAAATCAAAAAGTTATGTTTATCTGTGGTGATTTTAATATTGACCTGTTGAATCCAAAAAAGCATAAAATGAGCGACGAATTCCTAAACACTATGTACAGTTTGAGTTTACATCCTAAAATAACCAGGCCTAGCAGAATTACACCACATTGTGCCACCTTACTTGACAATATTTTCACTAACAATATGGAAAACAACATTGTGAGCGGAATATTAATTAATGACATCAGTGATCACCTACCAGTTTTTGCAGTTTATGACACTAATTATAAGAAAAATCAGCATGAAGAACTGAGATACAGACGTGTAAGGACAGAAGAAACTATGACTGCATTTAAGAACGATCTATTAAATCAGGACTGGGACAATGTGTACAAAGAAGCTGATATTGATATTGCATATGGCATATTTTTAAGAATATTCATGGAGTTGTACGATAAAAACTGTCCAACAATAAAATACAACAGAAAGCACAAATATTCAGATAGACCATGGCTCACTAAGGGTTTACAAAATACATGTAAAAAGAAAAATACACTCTATAGGGAATACCTAAAACAAAGAACAAAAGATGCTGAAAATAAATATAAAAAATACAAAAATAAGTTGACCAATATTTTACGTGTATGTAGAAAGGAGTATTATAGTAAAATATTGAACAACAATAAACATAATATGAAAGGAATATGGGATGTTTTAAACGGTATCATTAAAAATAATTCTGGACAACAAAGTTATCCTCAATACTTTATCGATAATGGCAATATTATGGAAAACACTGCTGATAAGGTCAACAGCTTTAATCATTATTTTGTAAATATTGGACCAAAACTGGCAGAACAAATTCCTGAGTCCCTGCCATCAGTAGACTGTAGTGAAAACCTGATTGATAGGAACCCTAACTCAATGTTCCTCACATCAGTGGAGGAAAAAGAAATAATTGACATTGTACACATGTGTAAATATAAAACATCTACTGATTGTAATGATATTGACATGAAAATCGTCAAGAAGGTCATTGAAGGAATTGTAGGACCTCTAACATATATTTGCAACTTATCATTTCAGACGGGAAAAGTGCCAAACAAAATGAAAATAGCTAAAGTTGTGCCGCTGTATAAAACCGGGGATAGACGCCACTTCACAAATTACAGGCCTGTTTCTTTACTACCACAATTCTCCAAAATCCTAGAAAACCTGTTTAATAAACGATTAGACAAATTCTTAGATAAATATAAATTACTCTCTGACAGTCAATATGGATTCAGATCAAAAAGATCAACATCTCTGGCATTAATCGAATCAATTGAGGAGATTACGAATGCTATAGATCAGAAACAGTATGCAGCTGGAGTATTTCTGGATCTCAAGAAAGCATTCGACACAATCAATCATGACATATTAATTAATAAACTGGAACGGTATGGGATTAGGGGGGTTGTACTGCAATGGGTGAAAAATTATTTAAGTGACCGGAAACAATTTGTGAAGCTGGGTGTCCATTCCTCATCATGCTTGGACATTGCTTGTGGTGTTCCACAAGGCTCTGTACTGGGTCCAAAATTATTTATTATTTATATAAATGATATTTGTAAGGCATCTGATATATTAAAATTAGTATTATTTGCAGATGACACAAATATTTTTTGTTCTGGGGGGAATCTAAAGGAGCTGCTGGATACAATTACTTCAGAAATGTGCAAAATTAAAAAATGGTTTAACAGGAACAAACTATCGCTAAATCTAAGTAAAACTAAAATTATCTTATTTGGGAATTCCCTTAGAAATGCACAAGTGCAGATTCATGTAGATGGTGTGGAAATTGAAAGAGTACTTGAACATAAGTTTCTTGGTGTGATTATAGATGATAAATTAAACTGGAAGTCTCATATAAATCATATACATAACAAAATTTCAAGAAGTGTCTCAATCTTGAGTAAAGTAAAACACATTCTGGACCACAAATCACTCCACATTCTCTATTGTTCCCTGATTGCACCGTATTTGAATTACTGTGCAGAGGTTTGGGGCAATACTTACAAATGTTCGCTATCATCAATCTTTATATTACAAAAAAGGGCCATAAGGATAATCCATAAAACTGGTTACAGAGATCATACAAATCCACTATTCTTAAAATCAAAAATTCTAAAATTCACAGATCTGGTTCATTTTCTCACAGCACAAATTATATATAAAGCAATAAATAACCTGCTTCCTGACAATATTCTAAAAATGTTTTCTAAAAGGGAACGGGGATACAATTTGAGGGGGGAATTAAATTTAAAACATCCTCGTATCCGTACAACATTAAAAAGTTTTTGCATCTCTGTGTGTGGAGTGAAGCTGTGGAACAGACTAAGTAAAGATATGAAGCAATGTCCAAGCATGGCGCAGTTTAAAAAGCGGTTTAAGGATATGGTTTTTACAGGGTACAGGGAAAAGGTAGAGATTTGATAGGGTGTTCTTGTCTAATATTTTCATGTGTGTGCGCATGCACGGGTTTGTTGGTATGGGTATATATGTATGTGTATATGTATGTATATGTATATATGTGTATATGTATATATATATATATATATATATATGTATATATGTATATGTGTATATATATATGTGTGTATGTGTGTGTATGTATGTGTGTATATATATGTATATATATATATATATATATATATATTAAATATATATAAAATTGTAGGTTGTGTATCCTTCAGGTGTTAATGGGGTTATTGAAAATGTGTATATGTGCGTATGTGTGTATATACGTAGGTATGGATAGATAGAAACATATATGTGTATATATTAAAAAAAAAAAATAAATTACACATAACATATAATGTAATTACAAGGAGGTATTTCTGTAGTCTATTGATACTAGATAGTGGAAAAGGGGTGGGATTAAATAAGCTTATGCTTCTTCCTGCTCCTTTTTGAACATGGACGTTATTTGGAGTTGTGGTTGCTCGTTTTCCTTTTGTTTGCTTTGTTCATTTGTCTCTTTTAATTCTATTTTTTTTTTTATACTTTTTCAACATGTTCAAAATAAAGATTCAATCAATCAATCAATCAATAACGGCCTTCCTGGAAAAGCAAAATGTGTTAGAGGTTTTCCAGTCTGGTTTTAAACCCTTTCATAGCACTGAATCAGCCCTTTTAAAAGTTTTCAATGACATATGTTTAGCGACTGATGCTGGGGACTGTGCTGTTCTTGTGCTTTTAGATTTGACAGCCGCGTTTGATACCGTGGATCATGCCATTTTATTCTCTCGTTTGGAGCACTGGAGTGGTTCAGGTCCTACTTGGCGGGGCGAAGTTTTTGTGTCAGCCTCGGTGACTATGTGTCGTCCTCCGCTCCCCTCTTGTGTGGTGTCTAGGCCCCCTCCTCTTCTCTTTATATCTGCTTCTGTACTGAGAAAGCACGGCATTGCTTTCCACTTTTATGCTGATGACTGTCAGATCTATGTCCCTCTAAAGAAAAAAGGCGGATACCTTACACAGCCATTACTTCAGTGTCTCAATGACATT
The DNA here is from genome assembly GCF_041146795.1 of Maylandia zebra. Lineage (NCBI taxonomy): Eukaryota > Metazoa > Chordata > Actinopteri > Cichliformes > Cichlidae > Maylandia > Maylandia zebra. The sequence continues at coordinate 556,095 of NC_135173.1, forward strand.
AAAAGACAGAGGTGATGGTTTTTGGTAGCCCCACTGAGACCCCCAATGTGTATGTAGATTCCCTGGCCCAGTATGTTAAGCCAGCTGTCACAAACCTGGGGGTCAAAGTGTGATCTGAAGCTTGACAGTCAGATTAAGGCAGTGGTAAAATCAAGTTTCTTTCACCTCAGGCAGCTGCAAAAATAAAGCCAATTCTTTTTTCTCGGCAGCGCTTTGAGACAGTGATCCAGGCCTTTGTTAGCACTCGGCTGGATTACTGTAATGCACTTTATATTGGACAGGCCAGTTCTTTACCTGTTTTTAAGTCACTCTTGAAAACCCACCTCTTTACCCTGACCTTTGACACCACGTGAGATGTTGGTTTTTATTTTTATTTCAGTTGTTTTTAGGTGATTCGATACTGTTTTATCTTGTTTTTGTTTTAATATAGGGCTGTTTTAATTTTATGTTTTATGTGTTTTATTTATTTATTTTGCTGCTTTCTGTTATTCTATTGTTTTAACTTATTTTTTGTACAGCACTTTGTTCCTGTGCTGGGTATTTTAAAGTGCTTTATAAATAAAATTGGATTGGATTGGACCAAAAAACTTGCTGGTCCTGCTTTTTTCTTCTTTTTTTCCTTATCTCGATGTCAGTCTGCATTGCTGGCTGTTAGTATTTCTCTTTTAATGTGTGTGTCTCCTTGTCCATCTGGCTGAAGTGAGAGGGCACGGGGGCAAACTGTGGATGGCAGCAGGAGCGGAGTGTGTGTCTGAGTGTGTGTCTGAGTGTGTGCATACTCTCGGAAACTGTAAACAAGTATGTGTGTGCACATTTCCATAGAGCTGAAAATACAATGCTGCATCAGACCCAACTGTCAGCTTTCTGGTGACATTGGGAGGAGAGAGGTGGAGTACGATGGAGAGTACAAACAGCAAACACGTGCACGCTTTGTTTGGCATGAGATGACCTGCTGCAGACAATTATGTCTCCTCTGCTCTGCCACAATCAAATTAGTGATGGAGGACAAGGCCTCTGAAGAGACCCACCGCTGCGAGGGAAATGAAAACACGAGCACACACAACTCCTCACTTTAATACACACACATTCCACCACGCACACATGCACCTATATTATTTTATAAACGTTATGGCTAACATTTATGTACGAAGACACATTTGAGTAAATGCATTCTAAGAAAACGATGCACGAACAAGTAAGTTATAAACGAGGAGATGGATCTCTCAAAACGCCATCATCTCCGTCGTTATGGAAACAAACATGTTGTAAACAAATTGTTAATTAAAGAAAGGACAGATGCAAAGAGAAGATGACATTGAAGGCTTATCGCCACATTTAAATCTGGTGCAATTTCATTTTTCATGGGAGAACTTTGACATTGATTAGTAGGCAATCCTGGAAGAAATCAAATCTAAAATGTAAATCCCAGCAATAGGTGCCTGCTCAATAAGCTCTATATACAGTGTTCAGCAGAAAAGTCCTCGATTCCAGTCATGAGATGACAATGAGACCTGTTTGATGTACAGCAGGATGCCGACTGCTTGCCATCTGTCACAACTTGCGTGATGTGCAAAAGATACATGAGATCAATTTAACAGTTCCACTTAACAGCACAAAGAAGAATGTTTGAGTGCATGATGTAATTGATTTTAGGAATGGAATCTGGGACCACCGACTGTGAGTCAGCTATGAAGATAGCTTTTGTTTTTCCTTCCAGCTCAGCAGAAAAAGGGTTGGAAATTAAGAGGGTTAAATGTATATATGCTGCACAGAGGATCGTGTTGCAAGTAAGGTAAAGTAAAATGAAACTCAACTGGTGTGAGCACCTACAAGACAGTGTCATGGAGCGTGTCAGAGATGTCTAATGATGTGAAAGAACAGCTTGATTGTTCTTCTTCGTTAGAGAGAACAGATGCTACATGGGTTTTCTATAAAACACCAAAATCTTCTTTTTCCTTCCTGCTGCCCACACACAGTCATGATTGGTGCCACTGGCTGCAAAGTGTAAGGAGACGTTATAAATGGACATTTATGATGCACGTGTTTGTTTGCAGTTCTAAATTAAGCCACCGACACTCAGCGAGTAAAGCCAGCCGCAGTGGGGCACAGCCACAGGGCTGTGGTTATATGTGTCACCAACAAAACAGCAGAAAAACAGAATCAGCTTTTTACCCTGCAAATGAAAATGTTGATATTTGCATGAATCTGGATGTTCAAATTAACCAACTGTCCGGAGGAAAGAGAAGACTTGAAATAGTTTTAGTCGTGGCCTGTAGACTTTAGGTGCTGTGAAAGGCCAGAGTGCCACAGAGGAAATATGACCAAACTAATTTACCCTTGTAGAAATAAAGAAGAGTAAATAACAGTGAAGTGGGGAAAGAGAGAGTAACCGGTCCATGGGGAAAGACAGCGTTGCAACATTGTCACCACTCAAAACACGTTTAATAAAATGATGCAGTGGGTTTTCAATGCGGACAAACCCACCCCACTTCATCCACTACAATCATAGCTGGTATCACTATGACTGTGAACACTGTTGGTTGTGATCACATTACATTTTTAGGAGTGCAGTAACATAGCATGTTATAGCGCTAAATTTAGTGAGCTGCATGCTGGTTGGATAGAAAGAAACCAAGTCAAACCAACATGTCTTTTTCTTCCTGCACGTTTGCAGCACAGCTGATTTCAGTTCATGCGCAGGAAGAGGAAAATGGTGGAGCGGTTTACAGCAGAGATGTGGACAATACTTTTATTTTCAACTGCATCCAGGACAGACACAACCCCATTATACTGCTAACACACCACACAGTAAGCACACCAAGAATCCAGAGCAATGTTAAACCTGAGTGCATGCAGACCCCAGCCCAGCAGTGAAACCCTAAACTTCTACAAGTAACAAAGGCAGAGATGAGCAGTCGGACGTGAAGCTTCCAATCACCGTGGAGATAACTTTGAAGTCTAGTTTTTAGCCTTTGTGTTGTCAGCTTTGTGTTCATTTAAAGCGTAAAGTGCTATACAAATACAGGCCATTTACCATTTTACCATTTCATATGTAGAAACTGAAAGAAAGGTCATTTGTGTGTTCTCATTAGATCAGGGATTTGTGTTGGTGTGTGAAGTTCAGGTTCAGGTCATTTTATGGAGTAACAAGAAGGTAATGTAGTGAGTGTAGTGTAACTAACCGCTTTCTCCTGTGAGTTAATAAATAACATAATGATTTGCTTTTGCATTACTTGTACGAAACATAATGAGTGATGTGTAATACATGACTTTTCTCTAATAACAACACCAAAACTGACTGAATTATACTGAGTACTACATTCAGATACTATATGTTTTAAATTCTAATGTCAAAAAACTGTAGTTGTAGTATTTATACTTCCCACAAAACGCTACGTCCAGATGAACAGAATCAACCTTTGGAGATTTACTTTCCTGCATAAAGACGTCTGACTGACACTTTCTTTGAGTTTTAGACTTGAACTTTAGACTTGAATCCTTAAACAGTGTCAGCAAGAACCAACATGCAGTTATTTCTCTGTGCTGTATTGTTGCTCCTTCTTTCAGATGAGCGATCGGCAGCTGCATCAGGGCGAAACTTCCTGCAACCCTCCCCTCTCCTCTCTAAGCCACGCCCAGTTGTAGGCATACGAGGTCAAGGAGCTTTTGAAAGGTCGCGAATGATTTTTGATTTCCCAGCAGAATTTAAAATCTGCTCTTTCAGTCCTTAATACAGTGTTTCACTGCAGCTTACTTTTTGCATGATTTGCTGTGGTCTTTGTTCTGCTTTGCAGCTGTTCTCTGATTGGATAATGTTTCCAGGCTAGACTTTAGAGGACAGATGACCTACAGAAGTCTAGTTCCCTAACAGACCGACTTTGCTTACCCCAACTGTAACAAAAAGGTCACACGTGGGCTGTATTCAGCTTTTCTGAACATTTCTCTTGACCTGTTATGGTTTAAATATTTACTCAGAAACGTAATCTTCTGTCTCCTCACGAGAGACTGCCGTCACCATTTGAACATTTATTCACTTGGCCTGCTCACTTTTTCTCAGAGCTCCATGATCAGATTCAGCCTTGTCCCGTGGCCTTCTGCTGATTATAGGCCCAGCAGATGGTTGGCTTAGCATAGACTGCAGATATAGAGGAGGTTGATGACCAGTAAAATCAGTCACAAAGAAGGTGCTGCACCAAAAACCTCTGTGTGATTTCTTTCGTCACTAGCAGAATGTGGTGGTCTCCTGTGTTTTGCATGAAATATGGCCTTTTACTTTGAAGGCAAAAGAAATGTCCAGTTTCAGCTTGTAGTTGACTCGGATTTGCAAGCAAGTTGGCATCTTCTGTGCAACTGTGAGCAACCAAAGAAAGATGTTTTCAGAGGAGCACTATGTACCCATTTGCAACATATCTCCACTCATTAAATATGCATGCTGTGGTTACCAGAGGTTCACTGACCGGTTCAAAGGCCTGTGTGACTCAAGCCTAAACTAAGCAGTTGCACATGCCAACCTGCGAGCACTCATTGCCTTTTTATTAAATGTGGGGAGTGAATGAGAAACAGAGAGAAAGAAGAACAAAGGAGGTGTGTCCAGAAACAAAAGACTGCTTCATGTTTTATATTCCACAACATTTGCCAAGTAGAATTTGGAAAGAAGATGTAGAAGAAAAGAAAAGGTTTGAAAAGAAGGAGACAAAGACAGTGAGACAGATGCACAGAACAGAAGAAAGTTAAAGAAAAGATGTGAAAAGCGGGAATACAAGGAGAATCAAGTGTTGGAAAAACAAACGATGAACAGAGGACATGACTTCAGGTGAAGAAGAACAGTGAAAGCAGGAAGAACAGGAGGAAGGAGGGATCGGGAAGAAGACGGGAGATGATGTTGATGTTTGCTTGTTATTCCAGCACTAATTTTCCCCCTGGAGCTCATTAGAGTCTGGAGAGGAACGAACCACAAAACCTTAAAAATCAACAGAGTGGGGAGAGAAAGAGAGACAGAGTGGGGTGAGAGAGAGTGTATGAGCATAAAAAAGCAGTAAATGGAAAAGGAGGAATGAGAGTGAAGGACCAGGGGAGACAGAAAGGAGGACAGAGGTAGTGGAGAAGAACACGATCAAGCAGATTTCAGTCAGTGTGTGTTTAAGGTGACTCACTGAAAAGCTCCATAGGTCCAAAACACACACATGCACACAGACACACACATGCACACAGACACACACATGCACACAGACATACGCACGCACACAGACACACACATGCACACAGACACACACATGCACACAGACACACACATGCACACAGACACACGCACACGGTCATATACAGTGAACACAGCCCACCGTTAGACATGTCATCAGGGATCAACGAGTTTCTGCTTGTTTTTCAAGACTGAACAAAATAAAGTACGAGGACAGGCTTAAAGTAGGTTTAAGAAAAATAAAAGTACCATTTAGTTTTATTGATTTCTTCAGAGCAAATAAATAAGAAAACAGTAGATAAATCGATTTGATTGATTCATAAATCAAATATTGTCATAGTCTAAATATTCACATGTAATTTACAGTCAAATAATAATAATAATGATAATAATAAAAGTACCTTTTAGCTATAGTTTATTTTATATAAGTAGTAGTCTCAGCTTTTTAGCCACAACTTGGTTTGACCCAAAACAAAAACAAGAAGCATGTTTTCATCAGAAGAGCAATGGCAGCCTCAGATTTCCACACAATCACTAAGTTTCATTTAGAATATTTTTTTCATTATATAACACTGAAGTACGGAAATACAGATACTGTAGTCATCAACCAGATTACGTTTTCAGTATTAGTATTACCATTATTTTCATCTTAAAACCAGGAGAATAGAAATGGTGGCTTAGATTTCATTATATTTATATATCCATTTGTATCTCATCATGTATATATATATATATAATTTTGTAAAGTTGAAGGTTGTTTCATTGTCCACAGTCCACATTGAAGAAAAGTAGGAAAGGATCCGTGCTAGGAGGCAAATGAGCAGCAGCGGATAAAGTACACACATGAGGAAGGGAGGATGGAGGGGATAACAGAGGTGTGCTAAAAGGAAGCCAAACCTGCACTTGTGGGTAAACAGCATAGTTAAAGAGAGAAAAGGGATCCTACATGGAGATACTATATCTAAAACATGGCAGCAGTGACAGGGAGGAAGCAGACTGACTGTACGGGTGAAAGGACAGGTGCACAGAAGCCTGATTCAGAGTCGTGATTAAAACAGTGGAGGAACAAAGTAAAGTATTACTTCCTGTTTGACTATCAGTGTTCGGTTCATTAGATATAGACACCAGAGATTGATGGAGAAGTATTGAGTACCTGACTAGAGAGTGGAGACGGTTTATTAAACTGAACTGTTCTGTCTTCTACTGACTTTTGTTCTCCCCAGTTGCACTTTGTATACAAGTTTAATGACTGCCTACTAATGGACCACGAGTCTTAGTGGGTGGGGTGGGGGCACTCGGATGAGTGTAGAAAAAACTTCAGTTTATTGTAGAAAAATGTTGTCGCCTAAACACACACAGCAAAGTATTTAAGCCATGTTTTCCTAACCTTGACCCCACTGCTACGAGCGCTGAACCATAACCATTACAAAGCTGAATCCTGCTACGTGCTAAATATAATGAAGAGGAGAAACAGACGTGTGTTTAAAGAACAAATGATGCATTTATTGTAAAAGGCTTGTGATTATGATGATAAATAAAAGGTTAGCCCTTGATTCTGTGATCAGACTTTACTGTTTACACTCTAAAAAGTATAGTTTGGCTTCAGGGGAAGAAGCTGATCCAAAATCAGTGGCGTTTATGTCGAGCATGAGAAAAACACAAACACACATATGGGCACAGTAAACTGGGGTTAGCGAGGAATAGTTGCTCAAGTAATATTGGTCAAAGCTTATGCAGATGGTGATCGATGAAGAAATGATGGGATTGTGGGGACAGGAGGGAGGGTTACACGTGGGCTTCAGAACACTCTGGACCATATCAGTGATCGATCTGTCAGCAGAGTATAGAAAAGGTTTTGGCTGTCCAAAGCTGCAGTCAAGCCACGAGGAAACAGAGGGAGGAGAAGGATGCATGAAAGGATGGATGAAAAGAAGAAGCAAAGTGAAGAAGCTGACCGTACACTCTCATGTGCCGGCTCTGTAACTTTCTCACATCACGCTCATATCTCTCTAACATCTCATCCTTCCTCTGCAGCGTCCCAAACACAAGTCTGTTGTCATGTTTCCCTTCCATCTTAACCATGTCCTTTTTCTTCTTCCTCCACCTGCCTTTTCGTCATCTTCCTTTTGCTTTCCAGCTTCCACCAGCTCGTCCTCCTTTGTTTCCATCCCTGCACCTCCTCCTCCTCTTCCTCTCTACATGGGGAACACCAGGAAGCCTGAGAAGGTGGAGTATTTCCATCCTCCCATTAGGTTTCCTCTCTCCAATTTGAGGTAGGCCCGGTCTCCCTTCTCCATCTGGATCAGAACACCATTGCTGGCTGCCTCACGCGTCACGTCCTGGTCCCCGGCAAATGCCGAAATCACTGGCCAACCGTTGTGCATCAGGCTCACCTGGATGAAAAGGACAGACGGCGTATAGAATGAAAAGTGTGGAAAAGAGACAAACAGTCCTCAAGTTGCTCACAGAAGCAGGAACATATGGCATGGCAGACTTCCAAAACACTCAGTGCAATAATGATGCTTCCATGAGGACTAACAGCATCGTATTTCTGGACTTTTTAGTTGTCATATTTTAAAGAGGAAACGCATGGAAAGATTTCATTTGAAGCTTTGTGCTCTGCACATTATCCACTTGTAGAAAGACAGAGATATGCGCACAAACACTCACACAGTGTCTGATTCAACAAATGTCTCCGTGGGGAATAACATCTTCTTCTTCTTACAGAGAGACGAAGCTGTGAGCGCTGTGTCCCCTCCCTCGCCCAGGTTCAAACCTGACAACGGCTTTCATCGCTTCACTTCTGAGCTACAGCAGAAAAACAAGCGCTCCCTATATGTTTCCCCCTTACACTTCACTTAAACAAAATCATCGATTCGTTCTACCTCTGGTATCTGCGAACGTCTGTTTATGCAGGAACACACTTTATAAACCCTGTGAGATTACAGACCGTCCTGTGAGAAGTCTCACTGCAACCTGATAAGAGAAGCAACACAATGTTTCTGTTGTACTGCCTTTCTTCAGGTTCTTGTACGAGTCTTGTTTTTTACAACACTAGGGTGGCTGATGTGAGTTTGTTATGTCATGCTCCTATTTTAAAATACAATCATAAGATGTTAAAATGTGCCTAAAACTAATTATTTTCTGCAGGAATCACTGACGTGAAAAATAGATTTTCCAGCATAAAAAATATTTATTAATTAGAATAATAAAAAACGCTGCCGATAGCTCGGTCTCTATCTTACACCAGCAGTATAGATGCGAGACGCTTTCACCAGGCTGTGTGCAGTGAAGCTCCTCACAGGTGAAACTGTCAGCCTGGAGTTTGACTGTTTCAAAGAAAGAGAAAGTGAAGCTGCAGGAAATGTGTTGGGGTTTTTTGGTCACACCAACACAATTTTTTTGCATTCACTGGATTTCCCCCTCTATCCCAAAATGAAATTCAACTTAAAAGTTAGCTTTTTTGTCCTTTTCTGATCTGATGGAGACCCAGAGTACACTCCAGAGGCAGATGTGCAGGCTAGTTAATAATCTAGGAATCTACTGGAGGCTGGAAATGTCAAAGAATGACCTTGGAAGGGCAATCAGCCATCGATATCTTATTTTTCTCCAAGTGAAAACTATATGGTCACACCTAATGCACACATTAGTAAATGTAACAGAGTATGTTGTATCTCAAACTGGTGGACAACTTCTTGGATGGCTAGATGGATGAAAAGATGGACTGGGCACTATTCTTCTACCACTCGTTCCTTTAAAACTCCCAACATATATTGTCATCTGCCTCCTGGTGCACAGAAACAACACGCTGGCTGTTTGTTTCTGTCCAGGTCACTCTGGTGTAGTAGTGTTTTCATTTTCAACAAGCTGACTGCAGTTTGAAAGATTTTGATTCAAACGTCATACAGGCCATGTTACCTGTCTACATGATCTTTACAGTATGGACATCAGGAAGAAAAACTCAAATTTACAGCTGAGAGCTAAACATGTCAAAATATTTCTGTTTGCTCTCGAGGTAAAAAACTGTAAAACCGTCACCAACTGATGGAACACAGTCATAAACATCCCATAATTATACACTTATCCAAGTCATTCTGCCTGATGGTCAGGAGAGTGTGTGTGTGTGTGTGTGTGTGTGTGTGTGTGTGTGTGTGTGTGTGTGTGTGTGTGTGTGTGTGTGTGTGTGTGGGCAGGAGATGGAGAGCCTGTCAGAGTCAAGGGCTCTCTTGGCCCAGCACTCCTCTTAATAGCAAACTGAACATGGCGACTCAGACTGTATCTGCATGTGTGGGTGCGTGTGTGCAGCTTTGAACAGGCAGCTTTGAATCTGATGGAAAATACTCAGACTATACTGAAATTATTTTTTTAATTCTTACAAAGGAAACGCGGCACAGGTCATGGACAAATTTACATTTCACTATCGGCTGAAAACGCAGTCACTGAGTTTATTACACCAGATAAATGTGAATTATTTGCTTTTACATTTACAATGAAGTATTAGCAGAAAGACAGATTTGTTGCCACATGTAAAATATCACTCTAAACCACTCACTAAAATAATCGTAGATCTCAGGCTAATATATGTGAGACCTTGGGCAGATTTCAATTTCATAAAATTGAAATTTCATCAGTAAAGCTGAAATTAAATTCATTGCTGACACCAAACATTTTTTTCCCGTCTTTGACTGTGCTGTACATCACAGTAACAGGGTTTGGGTCATGTTTGGGTTATGGTAGGGTTCAATTTAATTCAATTCAATTTTATTTATATAGCACCAAATCACAACAACATTCACCTCAATATCTTTATATTGTACAGTAGATCGTACAATAATAGATACAGAGAAAAATCCAACAATCATATGACCCCCTATGAGCAGCACTTTGGCGACAGTGGGAAGGAAAAACTCCCTTTTAACAGGAAGAAACCTCCAGCAGAACCAGGCTCAGGGAGGGGCGGGGCCATCTGCTGTGATTGGTTGGGGTGAGAGACGGAAGACAGGATGAAGACATGCTGTGGAAGAGAGACAGAGGTTAATAACAGATATGATTCAATGCAGAGAGGTGTGTTAACACATAGTGAGTGAGAAAGGTGACTGGAAAGGAAAAACTCAATGCATCATGGGAATCCCCGGCAGCCTACGTCTATTGCAGCATAACTAAGGGAGGATTCAGGCTCACCTGGTCCAGCCCTAACTATATGCTTTAGCAAAAAGGAAAGTTTGAAGCCTAATCTTGAAAGTAGAGATAGTGTCTGTCTCCTGAATCCAAACTGGAAGCTGGTTCCACAGAAGAGGGGCCTGAAAACTGAAGGCTCTGCCTCCCATTCTACTTTTAAATACTCTAGGAACAACAAGTAGGCCTGCAGAGCGAGAGCGAAGTGCTCTAATAGGGTGATATGGTCCTACAAGGTCATTAAGATAAGATGGGGCCTGATTATTTAAGACCTTGTATGTGAGGAGCAGGATTTTGAATTCTGGATTTAACAGGAAGCCAAAACAGGAGAAATCTGCTCTCTCTTTCTAGTCCCTGTCAGGACTCTTGCTGCAGCATTTTGGATTAGCTGAAGGCTTTTCAGGGAGTTTTTAGGACTTCCTGATAATAATGAATTACAGTCGTCCAGCCTGGAAGTAATAAATGCATGAACTAGTTTTTCAGCGTCACTCTGAGACAGGATATTTCTAACTTTAGAGATGTTGCACAACTGGAAGAAAGCAGTCTTACATATTTGTTTAATATGTGTGTTGAAGGACATGTCCTGGTCAAAAATGACTCCAAGGTTCCTCACAGTGTTACTGGAGGCCAAGGTAATGCCATCCAGAGTAAGAATCTGGTTAGATACCATATTTCTAAGATTTTCAGGGCCGAGTACAATAACCTCAGTTTGATCTGAATTAAGAAGCAGAAAGTTAGCTGCCATCCAGGTCTTTATGTCTTTAAGACATTCCTGCAGTTTAACTCATTGGTGTGTGTTATCTGGCTTCATGGATAGATAGAGCTGGGTGTCATCTGCATAGCAGTGTAAATGTATGCTATGTCTTCTAATGATGCTGCCTAAGGGAAGCATGTATAATGTAAACAGAATTGGTCCTAGCACTGAACCCTGTGGAACTCCATAATTAACCTCAGTGTGTGAAGAGGACTCTCCATTTACATGCACAAACTGGAGTCTATTAGATAGATATGATACAAACCACTGCAGTGCAGTACCTGTAATACCTACAGCATGTTCTAATCGCTCTAATAGGATATTATGGTCGACAGTATCGAATGCTGCACTAAGGTCTAGCAGGACAAACACAGAGATGAGTCCACTGTCAGAGGCCATAAGAAGATCATTTGTAACCTTCACTAAAGCTGTTTCTGTGCTGTGATGAGCTCTGAAACCTGACTGAAACTCTTCAAATAAACCTCTGCAGATGATCTGTTAGCTGTTTGACAACTGCTCTTTCAAGGATGTTTGATATAAAGGAAGGTTGGAGATTGGCCAATAATTAGCTAAGACTGCTGGGTCTAGAGATGCTTTTTGAGTAAAGGTTTAACTACAGCCAGCTTGAAGGCCTGTGGTACATAGCTGATCATTAGAGATAGGTTGATCATATTTAAGATCGAAGAATTAATTAATGGCAGGACTTCTTTGAGCAGTTTTGTAGGAATGGGGTATAAAAGACACGTTGATGGTTTGGAGGAAGTAATTATTGAAGTTAACTCAGAAAGATCAATTAGAGAAAAAGAGTCTAACTTAACATCGATGGTACTAAGAGTAGCTGTAGATAATATTACATCTGTGGGATGATTACTGGTAATTTTTTCTCTAATGATAAAAATTTTATTTGTGAAGAAGTTCATGGAGTCATTACTAGTTAACGTTAAAGGGATTGTTGGCTCAACAGAGCTCTGACTTTTTGTCAGCCTGGCTACAGAGCTGAAGAGAAACCTGGGGTTGTTCTTATTTACTTCAATCAGTGATGAATAGTAAGATGTTCTGGCTTTGCGGAGGGCTTTCTTATAAAGCAGCAAACTATTTCTCCAGGCTAAATGATGATCCTCTAAATTTGTGACACGCCATTTCCTCTCCAGCTTACGAGTCATCTGCTTTAGGCTACGTGTTTGAGAATTATACCACGGAGTCAGGTACTTCTGATTAGAGACCTTAGTTTTCACAGGAGCTACAGTATCCAGAGTCGTACGTAGTGAGGAGGTGAAATTATTAACAAGATAATCGACCTCTGTTGGGGTAGCGTTCAGATAGCTGCTTTGCTCTATGTTGGTACAGGGCATTGGAGATGATAACAGTGGGTGGATTATATTCTTAAACTTAGTTACAGCGCTTTCAGAAAGACATCTACTGTGATAAAGTCTACTCTCCACTGCTGTGTAATCAATTATTGTAAATGTAAATGTTATCAGGAAATGATCAGACAGGAGAGGGTTTTCAGGAAACACTGTTAAATGTTCAGTTTCTATGCCATATGTTAAAACAAGATCTAGAGTGTGATTAAAGTGGTGGGTGGGTTCTTTTACATTTTGAGAGAATCCAATTGAGTCTAATAACAGATTAAATGCCATGTTGAGGCTGTCATTTTTAGCATCTACATGGATGTTAAAATCACCCACAATAATTATTTTATCTGAGCTCAGAACTAAATCAGATATAAAGTCTGAGAAATCAGACAGAAACTCTGTGTAAGGCCCAGGTGGACGATAGATGATAACAAGTAAGACTGGTTTCTGAGTTTACAGCTAGGGTGGACGAGGCGAAGCATCAGGCTTTCAAATGAATTAAAAGTCTGTCTTGGTCTTTCATTAATTAATATGCTAGTGTGAAAAATTGCTGCCACACCGCCCCCTCGGCCTGTGCTTCGAGGTTTCTGGTAGTTAGAATGACTCGGGAGTGCTGATTCATTAAAACTAACATAATCATCCTGCTGCAACCAGGTTTCTGTAAGGCAGAGTAAATCGATTTGTTGATCAATTATTAAGTCATGTACTAACAGAGACTTGGAGGAGAGAGACCTAATATTCAATAATCCATATTTCACTGTTCTACTCTTTGGTTCAGATGTGGATACTGTATTGTTCTTTCTTTGTAATTGTTTATGTTTAAGTTGTTTGTTGCTGGTTAGTCATATTTTGGGGGGTTTAATGAATTTGTCCATATTTCTAGAAATGAGAGCTGCTCCATCCAAAGTGGGATGGATGCCATCTCTCCTAACAAGTCCAGGTTTCCTCCAGAAGGTTTGCCAATTATCTATGAAGCCCACATCATTTCTGGGACACCACTCAGACAACCAGCAATTTAAGGAGAACATGCGGCTAAACATGTCACTCCTGGTCTGATTGGGGAGGGGACCAGAGAAAACTACAGAGTCCCACATTGTTTTGGCAAATTTACACACCGATTCGATATTGATTTTAGTGACCTCCGATTGTTGTAACCAGGTGTCATTACTGCCGACGTGAATTGTGTTTTATTTTACATTTACCCTTAGCCAGCAGTTTTAAATTTCCTTCAATGTCGCCTGCTCTAGCCCCTGGAAGACAATTGACTATGGTTGCCGGTGTCTCTAGCTTCACGTCTGAGAACAGAATCACCAATTACCAGAGTTTGACCCCCGGCGGGTGTGTCGCTGAGTGGGGAAAAACGGTTAGACACATGAACGGGTTGGTGGTGTACCTGGGGTTTCTGTTTAAGACTATGCTTCCTCCTCACCGTCACCAAGCCGCCCTCTTTCCCCAGCTGCTTGGGGTCTGCCGGGGAACAGCTAGCGGGGCCTACGCTATCTTCGGCTGCACCAGCTACAGGGGCCTGGCTAGCTATGGGTGAATGAAGGGTGTGAAGCCGAGTCTCCAATTCAGTAATCCTGGCCTCCAGAGCTGCAAATATGCTACATTTGTTACAGCTAAAGGAGGCCGAGGAGTAACTAAACATCTGACACAATGAGCAGGAGGGACAGGTGAAGAGGCCATGCTGCTAACGAGTCGGCTACGAGCTAAGCCAAGCTAGCGAAACAGTACAGAGACAGTGAGTGAATACTTTGGCTATAAATTAGGTAGTGAGTACACAGAGAGTGTGCTTCGGATGAAGCATGTGAAGATTATACTATGAAAGAAAATGTATCTAAAAGTTTTTAACTAAATTGCTAAGCAGATAAGCTACTCAAAAACACCACTGTGTTTGAGCAGAAACAGGAAGTGATACTCTACCACAGAGAGAGCGACACCAAGTGACAGCGCCCCTGTAGCTGGTGCAGCCAAAGGGTCATGTTTGGGTTAGGTTTGGGTCATGTTTGGTTCATGTTTGGGTCATGTTTGGGTCATGTTTGGGTCATGTTTGGTTCATGTTTGGGTTAGGTTTGGGTCATGTTTGGGTCATGTTTGGTTCATGTTTGGTTCACGTTTGGGTTAGGTTTGGGTCATGTTTGGGTCATGTTTGGGTCATGTTTGGGTTAGGTTTGGGTCATGTTTGGGTCATGTTTGGGTTAGGTTTGGGTCATGTTTGGGTTAGGTTTGGGTCATGTTTGGGTTAGGGAAACCAAGATGGAAGCTCAGTCGCCAAAGGCGGCCGGGCTTCAATGCACAGGCCTTCCTTAGTCTCCACTCAAGGGTCCACATGGTCCCACTACAGACCTGTAAGAGGGCTTTATTCCTCATTCACAATTGGGGATATCAGTTGTTTTTCAGTTGGATTAGAGGAGGAGGGATAGGTGAGGGGAGAGCGAGAGAGAGGAAGAGCAAGGGGGAAGAGAGGGAGAGAAAAGGAGAGAGGGGGGGAAGAGAGGGAGATAAGAGGAGAGAGAGGGAGAGAGGGGGGGGGAGGGAGAGAAAATGAGAGAGAGAGAGAGAGAGAGAGAGAGAGGAGGAGAGAAAATGAGAGGGGGGGGAGGGGAGAGGAGAGGGGGAGAGGGGAAAGGTTAGGTTTAGGGCTCAAATAAATCCCGGCATGGGGTTTAGTGAGGTTAGGTTTAGGATAAGTCTCAGGGTGGGATGTTAGAACCGTGTGTGTTGAATGGGACATAACAGCACTAGAAACACATATAGAACAATAACTATGTACATCACACCAGACGTGTTTTTCAACATCCTTTTTCATTCAGTGCCCTGGGATACATTGTGTCTAATTTGGCAATCCAAACTTTTTCAGCCGTCCTCCTCTGCTGGACTGACCATGTGGGATTTGCCTGTATCACAGTCGCCTTCACAGATTCCCAGCCATGAGATACAAAGTGTCTTACCAGGTACTTATGGGTGTTCTTTCTCTTTGAGATATTGTGCCTGTTCTGTGTGAATCTGGTCAACAGTGTATTACGTGTCTCCCCGACATACTGGATACCACATTTTGTACAGGTGACCAAGTATATACAGTTTTTAGATCTGGGAGTGCCTTTGCACTGTCAGGGTTAGGTTAGGGTTAGGGGGGAGACTAACCAGAGGAAAGCAATGGAGGTGTGTCGGTATGAGAGGAGAGTACGTTGTATGTGGCCGTCTTACCTCAACTTTGAACATCCAGTAAAGTTTCAAACAGCAGTCAGAATATTAAATCACTTCAGCATCTTTGCGTTTATTGAGCTAAAAAGATATCTGGAAGTTATAAACAGACATTCTAGGTTAAGTGCACTCAGGAAGTCTTCATTTGTAAATGACTAAATTATGAATTGTTATTTATACACCTAAAGCATTAAACTAAATTGAAGGTTATAGGAAACTATATTTGATGAGTGATGATCTTAATCACGCTAAACCTTCTCATCAGATTAAAGGCACCGACTTCTTTCCAGTGATGAAGGACTGAATGATGTATAAAAAATATTAAATATAAAGTCTGTAAAACAAAACTTTTGCTCAGAGGCGATCAGATGTAAAACAGCAGCAGGTCAAACTTTGACAAATGTATCCCTAAGTGTGGTTGATGGCCTCTAAGATTCACTCACAGAATCGAAACTCTAACTGTATTTCATGGATGCCATCCATTCATCTGAGACACTGCCTCAGTGTAATGCTTACATTTAAAGAACATCATGTACACAATAAAAATATCTCTATGAACAGCTAATACGTGGACTGATGAGGCAATTTTTGATTTCCTTTGACGATTCATCTGGTGACACTGTCACTGACACCTTCAGTACTACTGTATGTGTCTAACTGGAGGTTAAGTTTTGCATTTGTATTGCAACTCCAGACTGTGAAAAAGAAAAACGCTGCTTTAGTGCATGCATTGATTGATTGTAGTCATTACTCTGTTTCCAAGAGTCTTCAATCACTGAAGAGAGATGAGCCTGGATTGCTTCAACACAAATATACTAATATCAACACTGGATCCCATCCTGCTACGCAAGCATCATCAATATCTGCATCACTTCAACTGATCTTTGAGTGATAATGTCCAAAGGAAACAAGTACAGAAGCAGAGAAATCTAAACATTACTCTTCGTTGATGCTTGATGAATGTATGAACTTGTATTTTTATGTACCAACTCTTTCTTGTTTCAAATAAAAAACATCAAGTACTTCCTCCACCATGTCGAATATCAAGCTGGGCCCAGTACACTTAGAATACAGATGAGGATCACAAAGCTAAAGAGAACATTTTATGTGGAGAGATGCATCCGAAGACTCCGGGTTAGCCTTATTAACCCTTCATATCATAATATAAAATAATCATTAGAAGGGGAGAGACAGGAGAAGCAGAAGAAAACCAGGCAGAGATATCAGGATGGGAACACACACAGACGAACAACAGATGAAAAGTAGGCCATTAAACACAGGAACAGGCAGAAAGACAGCAGAGACGGAGGGGGGACATGGTTCGTGTCCAGTGTGCGTGTAATGCTTCCAAAGAGAGACAGAGATGGCAGACAAGGAAGAGCCAGCATCACTACATCACTCCGTTACCCTCAGATAAACACAAGAGCACACACAACTACCCAGCCATTCAACCAAGTCACTCCTGGGGACACCTACAAACCAAGCCTCCATCCCTCCAGTCCCGCATGGTTCCCCACATATACATGAAACACACACGTGATCTCTCTACCTGTCAAAATGTGTTCCCCTGCTGTCCCTGCACACTTGCAAAATTCAAACATGGGCAGGCTTTTCTATCAGTTAGAATCGGGGTGGGGGGCTGCACACACTTTGTTAAAACACAATGACAGGACAATGAGGGGACAGTGCCAAGTGGGCTTGTGTGATTTGTGTCCAGCCAAGTCGGGCTCCAACATGTGAGACACCACAGCAGCTAACAAATCATTTGATAGCTTGATGATGATTTTAATTCAGACTGTAACACATGAGGTCTATGAACAGAGGACATATGAATAAAGTCATGTTTTCAGATTTGGATGTGTTTCTGTGTTACAGGGTCAGTGATGTATGGTTCTAATAAAGCTGTGACAGTGGCTTTGGAAGGATGAGACTGCGGTCAGCACACACACACACACACACACACACACACGCACACACACACACACACGCACACACACACCTGTACAAATAAAAAAACCGCATTGGCTGTGCTTCTGTGTGGCCATCTACCCACCCCACCCTCACACTCAGCTACACCTACACTCATTCAATTAGCAGCCATAAATATAAAAGCATGATAATAGGGCTTCGCGTCATGTCAGGCCGCGATCGATCTGCATTCATTAATGCATAAGCACCAATTAACTGGCTGAGTAATGGAAAGGAGAGACAGAATAACGAAGGAGAGTGAGAGAAGAAGGAGGAAGCGCAGAGAAAGGAGAGAGAGACGGCTGCACTGGCAGGAGGATGTCAGAGAGGGCCGAGAGACAGCAAAGACAGAATCTGTCTTTCTCTATGCAAATAGAATTTGTCTGACGTCTCCGTGCTGCACTTAATGTTTAACGACACGATGACATCCTGTTATTGCATCATCAATTCCTGTCCGGTTATCTGTCTTGACATGACAATGATACTCTTCTGGTGGTCCCCCACCCTTTTCATCTTTCTTCTTTTCAACACGTTTCCTTTTCTCCCATCTTTTGCTTTCCCTTCTTTTTCCCCACTGGACCTTTCACATTTTCATTTTCATCCACACTTTACAGACACAGAGTGATGATACATAAGCTACATAATGGTGCATCTGTCTGAGGACTGTGACACCTCCATCTTTAAAACAGCAAGTTTCCAGAGTTTTCTAAAGTTCCTCCAGGGTCATTGTGAAGATGGCTAAAGATAACAAAAACAAAAGAAGGCTGTGTGCCTCAGTGGGTAAGGATGGATACGATGGATATTCTGTATGCACTCTAAGTCAAAGTGCGTGCCTCTGAAATCGTTTAGTGGTAATATTGTTTGAGAAACGTTGAATATATTAATTGGCCCACTCCTATTAGTTAGGGTCCACCCATTCATTTCCCTACACAGCAGCATGAGCAGAGAAGCTTAGACGTCGCCGTCCACCTCCGCCAAGCCGAGCAATGTCATCTCTTTCAAACTAGAGGAATATATAGAAAACAAGCGAAAGGATTTGGTCGGAGTGCAGAAGAGGATTTACGATGAGGATGGGATTCAAACCCACACGCACAAAGCACAACAGATTAGCAGTCCAGCGCCTCATCGGACACCTTCGGTCCTTCGAGCCTGGTTCTGTTGGAACTTTCTTCCTGCTAAAAGGGTGTTTTCTTTGCCACTTTCACCAAGTGCTCGCTCATAAGGGGTCGTCAGACTGTTGGGCTTTTCCTCCATGATTGTTGCATCTTTATCCTTTAATAATGAAAATGAAGCACCTTCAGCTGATTGCTGTGATTTGTCTCTGTGTAAATAAAA
The DNA here is from genome assembly GCF_041146795.1 of Maylandia zebra. Taxonomy (NCBI): domain Eukaryota; kingdom Metazoa; phylum Chordata; class Actinopteri; order Cichliformes; family Cichlidae; genus Maylandia; species Maylandia zebra. The sequence continues at coordinate 575,083 of NC_135173.1, forward strand.
CAGAATTGAAATGAAATGGAATTTAAATCAAAAGTAAATGTAAACAGGCAGTCTGCCCCACCCACAGCCAGGATAATGGAATAATCCTGAAGGGCTCTGCTTTCTCTGTGAAGGATGTTAACACATTAGCACATTAGTCATGACAAATCAACAGTATGGAAACAACAGCAGTTCCTGGTATAACACAACACTAACAGAAGGACTAGTGATAACAAGCACAATAGGAGTCAAAGGAGCTTGCAAAGAAAAGCGTCTGGACTTCTTCTTTCTTTCTTAAAGAAGTCCAGACGCTTTTCTTTGCAAGCTCCTTTGACTACGATGACCTGGATGACTGAGAACCTTCACAGACAACCACAATAGGAATATTCATAGATAATTACAGCAGTACCACTTCTTAATGGATGAACAGTAAACCTGAGGTTTCTGGCTAAACTCAGTAAATTGATCATTTCCACTATCATGCTTTGCATTTTGGGGGGGAAAGCTTTCACTGTTTCACAAGCTGAATCATTATGTGAATGTGGAGCATGTTTGCTGTTATTTAGGTCATCTCTGCATGTTTATTTTGTGCTATCGACCATCTTCTCTATTTTCAGATTTTCTGCTTTTGTTGTTGCACCGTTTCATCCGATTTTGAGGAAACAGTAGCTGCTTTCTCGAATACAATAAGGAAAAGGAATCTCAAAGTGGGTAATGGCTGTGTTTTGTAATCATTTAAAAAAGGCATTTTTTACCATTCCAGATGAAACATGTGCATAAAAGGAACTCGGAGACAAAGCTGTGTGTGCACAGCGACCGTATGCTGCTAATTTGAAGTTACGATTGTGAAGCGAGCAATCAAGAGTGTACATCCAGTATAACCAGAGCATTATCGTTCCTAACATACGATTTGTCACAGTCGTCCGTATGTTACACACTGGGATGACAACGTGTTGGTATAACAGTCATATATTAGAAAAAGCACAGAAAGTTATTGTGTAGTTATTGTTCACTCTGATAACAAATAATACACAAAGTATTCTAACACACAAAACCAGAACTGGCCTCTCCAGTCTTCAGATGTATTAACTCAGTGATCACTGCTGCTTCTTCTCCTTTGCCAGCTGTCTGACTGTCACTGTCCTTAATTTCTGCTTCAGTACGTCTGATTGTTTTCGTTTGGTAGCAGGAAGCCTCATTAGGAATGAGTTTCCAGATGCCATTTTGAAAACAGGCACAGAAGAAATGACTCACTGACCAAAGCAGGTACAGAACTTTTGAAAGAAAGCACACAAACTCTGTGGTCACAAAGTTTAACAAAAGAACTATTTGACCCTATTTCAGCATTGCTTAATTACTTTTACATCTTAACATGAAGTCGTTTTGATCCTATTTTCTGTATTAAAGGCTCAAGATAAGGAAACTAGCAGCTATTACACAGAGACTAACGACGTTTTTCACCTCAGTCTCATGCTCAGCAGGTTTGCGGGTGTTCGGTAACGGGCCTCTGGGGTCATCTCCTGGCAGTTCAAACTTTTAATACCCAGAGAAAACCAAAATGTGTAATCTGTCGTTGGCGTCTACCACACTAACTTTATTTGTCCCGTCACACTGAACTGTGGGACCGTTTGGCTTGGTCCGTGTGTTTCACTGAGCTTGAAGTAAACGTGCTGTCTTCACTTCACCTGGCTGTCCCCATTACTGTGTGTGTCAGACCATAAAGTATATCACAGCATCGTTTGACTGTCGTCATCAACCTTTGAAGAAAAAAGCTGGGTTTCTGTGTAATCAGTTATATTCATATACGAACGCAGTTTGGAGACATCCAGTTTGTTGCAGCTGTGAGTGAAATCTTTGCGCTGTTTGCACTGTTAAGGAATACTTAAAGAAGTGCTAACAATGTGTCCCAAGTTAGCAACAGACTTATTGTGATGAGGACTGGGCTGATAAGGCTGCACTGACGGCATCACTACAGCAGCTGCTTTACTAAAGGAGTCAAACACACTGAACAGCTCCAGATAGAAAGAAGCCTGGATTTTCCTGGAGTGTTTTATAGCAACATTTACATTTTTACATAGAATATATAAAAGAATGACCAACATTTGCTGAAAATGCTACATTTGCCCTTTCATCTACACAGTTGATAACAGAATCTAAACACAACATAATATCAAACATGATTGTCATCATTATTACATTACAGGACAGCGATGTTAGAACTGATAGCAGCATATTTTTCCTGGGCGCTGTTCTGGCACTCGTACCAATTTAATGCAGGTCTCATTCGAGTTGGATGTTTTGGGGTATTTGTTGATGTTTTCTGACATGTTATATTGTAAACAATCAATGAATGCTTCACTTTGAAGAACATGGATTGGCACGTGCTGCCTAACTGTCATCCACTGGCACAAATGACTGTTTTCTGTTCAAAGCACTCTGAAAAGTTGATTTGGTGCTTTTGTAAAGAGTTTCTGTGAAAATGATCAAAAAATGAAACAGCATTTATTCAAAGAGATGGAGGCAACCAGAGCAAAGGTCACAACTGAACTGTGCGCACACACACACACACAGACTCACACAGGCACAAAAACAGATCTTAACAAATGTCAGCAGATCACACCCGTCTTCATCGATACTGCCTCAGGGAACAACATCATTAATTTGAGGAAACCGCTGGGCAGAGCCTTCAACTGTCTTTTTTTGTTGTTGTTTTTTCCCACTGGTGAAAGTCAGAAAAACATGCAACTCTGGATCTGTTGCCAAATGTCAAACCACATGAAAGATAATTAAGACAGATCATCTGAAAACTCCAACAAGACCAGATGGTCCTATGAGTCTCTAATATTTATATTACACACACCATAAGCCAGAGGAAATTGAATATACCCACAATTCAGCTACTTAAATTATTTATACCATGCAATAAAACACAGAGTACAAGAAAGACAAACGTCAAAATCAAATAAAACTGAATATAAAATTATACCGAGCAAAGCACTGAACCTCAGACTAAGTGCCCATCATATCATAATGCTACAGACTGTGTGTACTGTCTGTGGTATTAACACAGCTGCCCTGTTTCATCTTGCAGCCGTGCAGACACACACCTTGCGTCTGCTAAATGCAAGAGTTGTTTTTACTCTGGTAATTAACAGGAAGCGGTTTTGTGTGGTGCAAGTCCAGCCACGAATGGCTAAAAGTTTTTTCCTATAATCCTGAGAGCTAAATTTAAATATTGCTCTTTGTTTAGAGAGATGTCAGTGAGATATGTAAATCTTTTCACATTATGTCCTAATGGCTCATTTGTTACATCAACCCTGTTCGATTTAAAGAAAATGAATATCCAAAGAACGCCGACTCCTCCTCTCTTTCACACATGAGCATAAATTCAGTGCAACCTTTGCGAGACTGAGCACAGGTTCATTAGATAAATACGACACCAAGCATCTGGCTGGCAGACTGTGTGTCACTGTATAAATCTGTGTGTATCACTTCAATAGAATCAAGTTGTACCTGCCACCCTTTTGGTGGGAAAAAGCAAATCCCCCAAAATGTAACAAAATAAGTCATTTAATTGAAAGGATAAAACTGTACTGTCCTCTGACGCAGTGAAAACAAGGGTGTGTGTGTGTGTGTGTGTGTGTGTGTGTGTGTGTGTGTGTGTGTGTGTGTGTGTGTGTGTGAACTATAAATGAAAAGGAAAAGCGTAGAAACATCTTCTTTGTTATATGTATTCTACATAAATCATAATATTGTGTAGCTATTAATTACCTCTCACATTTTAACGATGTTCTGTATATTCGCCTGTTTATCACTTTACTCTGGAAGAGCGCAGTGTTTTCTAATCAAATGCTTCATCTTCTGACAATCGCCCAACCAAACTCATTAAAATGTCAGAGTGTGCAAAAAACGAATACATGGCAAACGCTCAAAGGTGACTTTCTGTTTGACCTCCTGGCATATTTTTCATAACACAACCAAAAGGCATAGCTCTGCATTCTTAGATTCTTATTAGTGTCGGCTGACTATTGATGAGTATCAGTTAATTGGGAAATTTGCATGATCTGTAGATTATAATTAGCATAAAGTAAGTCCAAGAATAAAAATGGGTGGATCTTTTGTGCCACACTAATGCAGAGCCACAGCAGTTTATTGAGGAATGTGTCTCCTGCTTAAAGCATCACCGTGGATCCATCCTCACTGTTACTAACACCTGGCACAATTGTTTTTGGCTGGCAAGATTTTTTTCTTCTTCAAACACTTCTATGTTTTCTTACCTTTTATGGGGCATTTAAGTGTAACAGAGCCAGATGGAAGCTTAGGAGAGCGGAGTGACACAGGTCACAGGTACACCGCTGGAATAAAACCAAAGCACAGACACGTGTGTGCTGTAACCATGTAGCTAACAGGACGCTACCAAAAATGTATGTTGTTTACAAATGTTGTGATATTTTCACATGAGGGTGGCATTGCTTGTGTATCGACTTGGTACAATGTGGTGCGTATATAGGGTGGTTTTACATTACAGTTGAGCCCTGAATCACAAATGCTAATGGTGGTACCCATTTGGCTTTAAAACGCAGCTGATCACTGAAATTTGTATGTGTCCTCGTATATGTACCCTTTATATAAAATTTAATACAGTGATTTTTAGATGACCATAACGGTTGCACTGGTGTGAAACAGTAGACTGACTGATTACCTGTAGAGCAATGCTTACCCTTGCCATACTTTCAAGTCAAGAAAACCTAAGAACAGATAAGATGTTTATTTATGTGGCTTTGACTCGCCTCTCATTTCCACTGCATGAAACACTCTCTGAACCAGGAGCAGAAGCCTATCGTATTTCTATTATTTATTTGTTATATTTCATGCAGGTCATTCTGTTCACGGTGCAACAGATCCATGTGCAGTACAGTCTGCTCCACATTAATGCTAGGTTACCTGGGTTTCAGTCTATTCTTTTAATTGAAGCTACGTAGTTTAACTTTTTCCCATTTCCAGCAATAAAATCAAATAAATATTATCATCACGGTACAATGTGCACCATAATTATAATGTGTATTTGTTGACCTTCATCGGCATTACCACTAGTGGTAATTTACTGTGCCAATCCTTGTTGTAGTGTTTAACGCTCTACATTAGATACACTTTGAACAAGTGACAGGTGCTAAATGGCTACACATATATTACGTGTTGGCGCTACACTGGGTGCTGGGGCAGCCTTCAGTTTGAAACAAGCTGTTTTAGCTCACTCCTTTTAAGGCCAACCGCCCTTTTTTCTCCTGACCGGCTCCACCTTACAAACACACAGAATATGTGAACAGCGGATGGGTGGTGCCTTTAGTGGTCAACGCCAGAACTGTGCCTGAGACAACTGAATGAAAAAATACTTTGACATCATCCAAAGTCAAGAAGTGTTAAAGACTTTAAAGTTCAGTTATTAAAAACTTCAGCCATCTTTCATATGGGCGTCTAGCATTTTAACATAAAGGCATCAAAGAGCACTTTTTAAACAATGTTTGTACGCTTGTTTGAATTCAGTGCTGAATAGTGTCAGACGAGGCAGCAGGCTCTTTCAGGCCCTAGCTTGAAACTACGACCGTTTGCCATTTTCAGAAATCATTTTTTAATCTTTTTGGCGTGATAATTATTTGCCGCGTCTTAACACACACCTCGGTTGAGGTAACGTGGCCTCCCATTTTTGTGCTTGTGTCTAATAAATGTGTTATCTGCAGTGGAGAGCAGCACGGAGGAGTCACACTATATTAAATAAACTGTTTGAGGATATTTAAGTACGTTTAGAAGGAATGTGGCTTATGCAAATGTTCATCTCAGTGGTGTGTGCACGTATCAATCTTTAAAAGTGTTTTTAAAACAGAATTTGCCAACACTTTAATGAAGTGGTGCTTCTATGGCAAAACCACTTGAGACATGACTAAAAACTATGGCCTTATGTAACGCAGTAACATGTATACTGTGAATTTATAGATCTTATATCAATGTTCTTGGAGTGTATAATTGTCAAAATATACTCCTATTTATTTAAATAGATTTTTAATAATGTACGTTCTAAAAAAATAGATTTGACCAAATCTGATTCAAACTATGCTCTTTGTAATATCTTATTACATGTTACTGTGTAATCAGAATAATTACTTTTTAATGTAACTAATAGCAGCACTGCTCAGAATATGAAGCAGTTGAAATATTTAACGTTTTGCTTCAAATGCAATTTTTTACTTTTAAGCTTAAACAACTGATAAACTGGCATTCTTTATAATATCATTCAGATAAATGTGATTTCATGTGCCACAGTAAGTGACGACAGTTACCAACGGTGATGGTAAACATGCGTCTCAGTGTCACTGTGGATGTAGCAGACTAACGTTATATTGGGCCCCTGTGGTCTTCTTGCTATAGTGTAGTGAACACCGGGTTTCTGTACTGCATGACTTCTGAAATCGTGTTGAGCAGCACTTCTGTACATTTGCTTTCTGTATAGCAATATAAACATCTGTATATAATCTGCTCCTATTGCACTTCTGATTAGATGCAAACTGTTAGCCTGTATTTATACATGTGTAATGACAATAAAGATGTTTTATTTGAATGACCCCACTCACTTTAAGCTGAGAATAAAAAACGTTGCCTTGGGAATACATGTAGGTGTGTTAGGGACATGTGCAACTACTTGGTCGAAGAGCTGTGTGTAAAAAGGTAACATTTCTTGTTATTGGGCCGTGTACTATGAGCAGCTTGAAGTCAAGCCTCTGGGTTTTTGCTCTAAATGGGAAAATCCAAGTAACAGAAAGGCCTATAATACACACAGCGTGAGGCATTTTAGCTGTTCTTTGTGTCACTTTCAGAGCTACAGGCCGGCTTTGACTTGAGGCTTTTATGAAAGCTACTTCTGAATATGCTCACATGCTTAAAATACTGCTGTAAAATATCTCCTTTTTACATTGTAAAACCAGATGGCAATATATTTTTCATAATGTTCTGCTGGATCTTTTACTAACAAAAACTAGAATTGTTTATAGGTCGCTAAAATGAATATCCAGTGCAAATTTCACAGAGATAATTGAAACCAATTTTTAAAACAGTGCAAACATCTACTTAGTAATAACAAGCTGTTGATAATAGGCTGTGATCCTGTGTTTTGATAAAGTTGCTGCGCAGTGGTCAAAGAGCTTATTAACCTCTGTTTACTACCTCCAGTAATTTTCAATATAGATTATCACGTCTTCAAAAATGCACAAAAAATAAACATCTAATTAAAAATCAGCCCACTGAAGTCTACCAGCACCTTGTGTGAACGTCTTATTGATATTTGAGTTACAGATGTGAAACATTCAGAATTCATGATGTGGAATTTATTTCTTTTATTTGTTTTGAGTGCTGTGGCACATGCTGCAAATGCAACTCATTTTCACAAGTGGCAAAATATTTCATAGCTATACAGTCCGTGATTTTTATAAACACTGTAAATAAGCCCCCTATTAGCCGACATGGATGGCTAGAGCGATACGAGCTCCCTTTAGATGTGAGAATATGCCGCGTTTCATTTTCCATATGTATTTTTAATTCGGAGGCATAAAGCAAAGACACCCACATTACCTCTCTGAACCTCCCAGATAAACAGGCAGATCCGTGCACCGGAAAAGACTGATGAGACGGAACAAAATGTTTATCCTTTCCTACATGTATGCAGCATTTGCTAATCAATAGCGACTCGTGATATTTGGCTTTTTCCTGTCTCATTTGTTCGTTCTCTTCCCGTTTGGTCCATTATGTCTCCTTTTCTCTTTCATGCATTCCTGTCTCTCCTTTCCATTTCTATCATCCCCCATTTTCCTCTCCTTTGTCCTCTCACCCCTGTGCGCCCACCCCCTTCTTCTCCATCCCCTTGTCCCTCTTTTTTTTTAATTTACTCTCAACTGCTACTCTTTTCCTGCTGTCTTTCGTCTCCTGCATGCACCACAGTAGCTGCCTCTAAGGCAATCAAACAGTGGGAGTTTTCAACACAGCAGATGCGCTGGATGGATGGGAGGAGGATGAGTGGAAGAGGTTGAGGGTGAGCAGCACGCAGGCTGGATGCTTGGAGGAGAGAGGACAACCTACACTGGTCTATTTTATGTCAGAAAGCATGCCAGAATAAAGCGTCTTCGAATCATCCACAATCAGTTTTCAACAGTTATTGATTTTAAAATGTTTAAGACTTCAGAGGGCTTATATTGAACAGGACTTAGCCCAAAGTGCTTTTAAAACTCAAAGTTTTTACTTTTATATCTCGTAGCTATAAATGATAATGTGACAGTACCAAGAGTCAAGCGTTTGCCATCCAGCATCTTCTGCATACAGGCACACACACACAGCTTTCCCTCTCAAATATTGCCCGCTCTCCTCGCTGCTGTTATTGTTGTTTCTTCCACTGCCATGCTAATTAATGCAAGACTCCAATAATAATGTATAAGTAGCAAAACATAATGCCAAAGCCTCAGGGGAGCCAACAGCATAATTACACAACGGATTAAATTGCAAGACTTACATTGTAATTAACGCTGTGTAGCTTGTAAAGCATCATCACGCGCATGTTAAATGTTAAAAATGGGACTGCTTAAGAGCTTCCTATCACTTGACACATCAAAAGAAATGTGGAAACTACAGCTAAGCTATAAGAGGAGTAATTAGTGGGATAAAAGAAGACTTGTGACAGACCACACTCCAGGCGGTGCATGCGAGTGAGGGTGTGACAAACAAATAAATAGAAAACATGTTACTTCTACTTAAAACCTGTTTGTGTGTGACGTTGTGTGCTTGAGGGAGAAAATTAAAATGCCTGTCTGTGTTTGCTCTCTTCAAAATCTCTTCTAAATAATCAAAATCTTCCTGTCGTCTCATTTTGTCAGGGAAAGAGACAGAGGGGGACGTTGCTGTCCGTGGTGCTGAAAGTAAAGACGCCGGAGCCACGCACCCCTCGCGCTCACCACAGCAGCCCCGTCCTCCTGCTGGTTACACGGGCTTCATTTGGCTCCATCCTCTGTGCATGTATTGATTAATTATGATTGGCCCAGCAGGTGGCGGAGGGCTAGCTTTCACACTATTAACGGCGGCCTCTGCTGTTGTTGTCTCTGGAGAAAGACGTCTCAAACATCTAATGACCGACGGTGCAGCTCATGTTCGACTTATATGGGCAAGAACATTCAGCTGTCACGCAGTGTGGTCGAAAAGCAGAAAAGCACAGGTACACACACACACGACAAATACACAAACAGGCGTTACCTGTATAGTTTGGCGATTGTAGACTTTAACTACGTGGAAGTTAAAACTGTAAATTCCTTTCCGTGGTGCAATGAAGTTACTTCTCTCTTCGTCAAAATTCCTCCCAACATTTACAAGAACCTGAAAGACAGACAGACAGAAAGAAATTCACTGGTACAAGCGCTTTGTCATGCTGTGCGAAACACAACTGCAACCAACTCAAAATATTTTTATTTCAAAACTGACTTGACGAGGAAACAAACTAATTTGTGCTGCCCTTTGGGAGAAAATGGATTCTTATACAGCCAAATGCTTCATCCAGAATTTCTTCTATTGTTTATTTGGTGTGGAATTGACTAATCCATTCAACCCACGTGTTTCTGGAGCAGACACCCTGTTAAGACTCTTGTGCCCCCCGCCCCAGACCACACACTCAGATTCACTCATGTAGATGGAAAACTCTCTGCTTTTTATCGAGGATTTTTCTCCTTGTCAGAACTTCTAAACTTTATGGGGACTGGAAGGGAACTTGATCGAGCTTTCAAATGAATTTTTCAATTATGCACTCCTGCAGCCAAATGTCTGATTTTATGGATGGAGGCGAATTATGACGTGAAATTGAACGGCAGTTTGAGGGAGAATTAACCTTTAACGGCAGCCGGGTACGATCTCACTCTCGTGACCTTCCCTTACTAAATTATTTGGAGAGATGTCAGTTCCCATATCCCACCCCGTCAGCTCAAAAAGTTGAGATATTGAAAAGCCTCGCATACCTGGCTACACAGCCACTTTACCAATAAAATTTACTACCTAAAAAATGAATCCACAGTCTGTTATCTCCGACAGCCAACACCACCGGAGACACGATGCATCTGCGCACAGCTCCGCCGCTGTGGTATTATCTATCCCCCAAGTTAACCCGGATACTTGTTTTTCGTCTTTCTAATGGTCTTACGCAACATGTCTGTTGACTAAGTGGAGTATTTGTTGCGCACATTCTAAATTCGTAGTTTGCGGGAAGGCGAAGCGGAATATCTGTGGTGCTCTAACGTGCAGGGGGAAAATGCCAGTTTTATTCCTGACGCCTTTGTGACATCGACAAAATTATATTTTACCCCCACCCCCGCCATCAGTAGTAAAAACTGTCTTCCCAGCATATTAATACAGTTCACCTAAAACAGCACGCATTCTATAGTCTACACAATAAAACAGATCATCTGAAACTTTTATGTCTTACAACATTCCTTCTTCAGGTTGTAAGAAGATAAAAACAGACAAACACTGAGCTGGAATCTTTTTTTCTTCTCTCTGTCACATTGGACTATATCTTTTGTCTCCTACCCGATCGAAGTAGATGACCATAGTCCGGTTGCTCATCTCGGAGGGCTCGTGGTTGGTGTTCCTGACTGCGGAGAACGCCACCTTTGCGCTTCCCGAGCGCACCGAGATCCCGAGCGCTGTGCCCGTGGGGTCCGAGGTCGGGTTGGAGTCGCACACCACGAGGCACTTTCCCTCCAGGACGATTGGTTCCGTCTCGTTCTGAGCGCGGACCGGACTCGCCGCAAGCCACACGGCACTTAAAAGGCAAAACGCCAGCATGCCGGAACCGAGCAGTGAACTTGTTCAGGTCGTCTTCACACCTCAAACCGGAGTGGGTCTATTCCCCTTTTTTTTAAAAAAAAAGTCAGGTAGGAAGAGTTTCCCACTGTTCCTCGATTAACCTTAAAAGGTTCGTTTTACAACTAGGTGCTACTCCGCTTTCTTGGATTTAATTAGCCTAACGTGAACTCCCTGGCGGAGTGTCTCAAACCCAGATGGTTTAGTTTTAGGCGTCTCTGCTCCTTTTTTCAACAATTGCTTTATTAACCCGTATCTCCAGGCGAGTCCCCAGTTTTCACCTGTTCCTTTCCTGTTTTCCCACCTCTCGGCAGCTTATCTGTCACTTGGAAACACAGTAAGGGAGAGTCGTGCGCGCAGCGGAAGGGCCCTGGACGAGTGACGAGGCAGCAGAACTCATAGCGCAGAGGGGGGAGCTCCGTCTGCTCTGTCGCGCGCGCTTGAATTATTGATATGGGGGATATGAGAGTTTCAAACACAAAAGGCTCAGAAGGGACGCGGCGCGCGAGCGAAAGATGCTCCCGCCCAGGTCCCACTTTTTCTTTTTTTTATCTTTTTTATTTCCACAGACCCCCCCCCCCCCCCCCCCCCCCCCCCCCCACACACACACACACACACACACACACACACACACACCCCTCCCTGCCTCTGTAACGGAGACTCATCATCGGATTAGCGCGTGCGCGTCTTCGATATTTTCCAATCACTGCGTGCGGACCGCCCCCTCCCCGCCCCACTACTTAAGAGAGCCTCTCTCCTTTTCTCTCTTTCTGTCCCTGCTCCATCCCAAACTACTGCTTCAATTTCTTTTTTACAGTCTATCTATCTATCTATCTATCTATCTATCTATCTATCTATCTATCTATCTATCTATCTATCTATCTATCTATCTGCAGACAGATAGATGTGTTGAAATAATGCAGAATGTGCCAAATGAGCACCGCTGGGAAATAAAGACAAAAACATCACGAGTCCTTTTTTTAAAGATCATCTTAGTGATTTAGTGTCACTGAGTAAAACGTAGACTTTTACTGCCCTGCAGTGGCGCTAGGTGTATCGATCTCCAAAGCATCGATGCATCCAATACAGTGTTTAAAGTATCGATGTCGTGCCAATAGAAAAAAACATAACTGGATCCTACACATATAAGATCACAGACTGGTTACATGAACCAGGGTTGCAGTATTTTCTGCGACTACTGTTCACATGAAGTATAATCAGAAGTATCTTATATTCCACTCAGTTAGCCATCACATCACTTACTTCCCTAAGTGAGAGTAGGCCTACATTAGTTCTTTATGGCAGTGTAAAATATTGATATGCATATGCCACTGTATATCGTGGCTGTGCTTTAAAAATCACACTGCTGTCAGTTTACAGAGGCTCTCACTTCTGCGCTCTTGGTATTTGTCATGGGCCTGAGCTTGTATATAAAACACGACTCTGCGTTGTGTTTTTAAGAAGACAAGGAGTCTCTGATCGATCGTTGCCACTTTATTTCCTGAATGGAAACAACAGTGTTGTATCAGTGCACAGGCTCACCACCAGAGATGGGCAGTAACGTGTTACTGTAATCCGATTACTTTTTTCAAGTAATGAGTAAAGTAAGGGATTACTATTGCAAAAACGGTAATTAGATTACAGTTACTTTCCCGTAGGAACGCTGCGTTACTGCGTTACTAAAACCGTGATTTTTTGCGAGAATGTCTCATGACAGTGACATAAGCCAGTGCGACTTCTGGCAACAGCTGTGTGCAGATCAACAATGGATCATATATCGAGTGCAGAGAGAGTATGAGCGTGCAGCGTTTAAAGCGTGGAAGTACTGACCTTACTTTGAGTTTGATTCCATAAAAAGTGACAAAAACATTAGTGTCCGCTGTGCGTGGGAAGAAAACTTCTTTTTACAGCGAAAAAACCCCTAAACTTCCAAACAAGCACCGAGTAGCTACGACGTAATGGGAAACTCACAGAGAAACTCGCGGATTCTTCCACTGACAGCGGCACACCTGCACCAGGGTAAACCTCCGCCTACCCCACTCCTGCTTTACAGGTGAAAATAGAGCAACAGGACCGCTGAGTCTTTGACTTTATTTATTTTCTGCTGTGTTTTACTTGCATCTATTTCAAAGAGTGAGTGTAAACACAAAAAATATTTTATTTTATGAGCTGGAATGTGCAGAAAATAGGTTTAAATGTTAAACTAATTTCTTCCAGTCAGAGAATGTTGCATATAATTAAATTTTTGCTTGATGCATAAAGTTAAAAGATTAAAACTAATAAAACAAGTTAAAAAAAGAGACTTTTCCATTTGATTACATTTTGTATGATGGATTATGTAGAAAAAGTAGAATTGGGTTGAAAGATCTATCACTTTATCACCTACTCAGGTTGTAAATCGTGTTTTTAAAAAGTAACTAAGTAACTAAGTAATTAATTACTTTTGAAAATAAGTAATCAGTAAAGTAACTGGATTACTTTTTGGGGAAGTAATCAGTAATTAGTTACTGATTACTTTTTTCAAGTAACTTGACCAACACTGCTCGCCACACACCACTCCGCACAGCCCACTACGGCAGAACATCCCATTAGCATTCCGCTTTAGCATACAGTTTTACACAATAATAAACAAATGAAAAGTACATAAAACTGGTGTTAGACATGTGTCCACTAAGCACTTATTACACTCGGTGCCCATCAGCTAATCAAACATGTTTTATGTGTCTGTACTACTTAGCTACATCGTGTGCGGAACAATACAACTCACCTCTCGTATGGCTACGGCAGACTGGCAGCGATTACTGCAGCCAGCCTCACCTAACCAGCCACACCGAGAGGGGGGGGCGCTGTTTCCCCATTACACTGACATTTGTGGCAAGTGGAATAATACCACATAAACACTGTTACACTTGGTCACACACTTCAACCAGTTTTTGCCAGCCAGTGTGGTTTTGTTGGTCACTCTGGCGTAAATATCACACCCAAGCTGATCGCACAAGTGATCAATGGGGTTGAGGTCAGGACTGCAGGCCGGCCATTCCTCCACTCACAAATTCTGGAGGTCCCTGACAAACCCTACCCTGAGGGGTTGGGCGTTGCCATCTTTGACGATAGAGTTGGTTCCCAGACTGTGGATATATGGGGTGGGCACTGGTAGTAGACTCTCACCTCAATATCTCTCTGCACTGAGACTTATTCACCAGCCCAACGCAGCGCTTGAAAGGATATTTTGTACTCATAAAACAAACAAACAAAAAAACATGGAACGAGAATGTCGTTAGTTTTAGTTTGGGTGTGTATCGTCAAATTAGTGATCCCAAGCTGCCAGATGAAGCTTTGCATCACACTCTTATTGAGCACTGACATGTTTACATGACTGTAAGTTAAAGACCTTCAGAAAGTAAATGGTAAATATGTAGAAATATAAAATAATAAGAAAAACAAAACTGTAATAATCCTGCTTCTTGATATAGATAATAATTTAACTCTGACATATAAAATCTGTTAACCTTATAGCTACGTGTACATTGCTAAAAAAACAACAACAACAAAACCTTTTTTATTTAGAGTATAACATGAAGTCAGTTAAACCTCTGGGGCCTTGGTCTGGTCAGGTAAGTAACAGAGGAGATTTCAGCATCACTGGTGTTAATGAAATAACACCAGGTGCATCAGAGGGGTAACAACTAGGCAGCTACTCCAGGAGAGCTGCACAGGACAGTAGAGCATCCTCGAGCCATCAGCAGCCCTGCATTATTCCTACAAAATAACCTCCAGCAGGCCACTGGTGTGAATGTCTCTGACCAAACAATCAGAAAAACAGTGGCCTCGTGAAGTCGTTCAGCATGACCAGTTTGGTGATGGTGATGATCTGGGGATGCACAGACCTCTACAGGCCTGGCAACTGCAATCCTTGGACCCACTGTCAGACTCTACACTGGTGCAGTGGGTCCTGGGTTCCTGCCAGTACACAACAATGCCCGGCCTCATGTTTTGACAGTGTTGGGAAGGTTACTTATAAAATGTATTCCATTACAGATTACAGATTACATGCAAAATGTATTCTGTAACGTATTCCGTTACGTTACTCGATGAGAGTAACGTATTCTGAATACTTTGGATTACTTAATATATTATAATGCTGTTTACAACTACATGAATGTCCTATTGCTGTGTGATTTATTACTGTTACTGAAGGTCCGCGACTCCAAACCGGACCTCTGGCTAATACGTCGGGTTCGTGTCGGGCTCGTAGCCAAAAACTAGCTTTACTTTGTTGTCTGGGTCAACTTTGCTAGTGAGAGACAGAGAGAGGCGTTGAAAGGCTGCTCCAACGGAACTTATTGTTTCAGAGGAAAACAGGAACACGGTGTACAGTCGAGTCTTAATAACTTACTTACAGCTGGGCTCGTCAGGCACTCTTCTTGGCTGCAGTGGTTATTATTATATTTACATGCTTCCAGCTCCCGTTTCTGCTCGGTGACAGCTCGTACTTTTCCTTTTTCTCCCTCCTCGCGCTCACAGACACATAACGTGTATGGCAGTCCATTCTCCCTGCAGCACGGACTACACTGCCCATCAGGCTGCATGCTTTAGGGCGATGCCTGTAGCATTCTGCCTGTTAGCTTAGCACAACAACAACAAAAAAAGGCGCTCTCTCACCAGGAAACACACAGTCGCAGAGAGAGCGTCACCATGGCTGCCGCCTGGAACAACAGAGCATAGCTATCAAACAAACCCAAACAGTCCTGACCCGCCACAATATAAAACAGGAAAAGACCGCTGTGTAATCCATTTATTTCAACAAAGTAACTGTATTCTAAAAACCAGCTTTTTAAACGGTAACTGTAACGGAATATAGTTACTCATATTTTGTATTTTAAATACGTAACGGCGGTACATGTATTCCATTACTCCCCAACACTGAGTTTTGATCATGTGGTGCGGAGTATGCAGTTCTTGGAGGATGGTGGAAACAAGGCCACCAAATGGCACCCATGCACACCTGATCTACAGCCAATAGAAAACCTCTGAGAGTTCTGTTTTGGTCCATCTGACATCACCAGGTTGAACCGCCCAGGAGCTCAGTGATGCCCTGCTCCAGATCTGGAAGTACAGACCCCTCAGGACGCTATCCATCGTCTAATTAGGGACATCCGCCAACATTGTCTGGCATGTGGGGGCCGTAGAAAATGAAAACTAATATCCAAAAGTTTGTTGTGGTTTTACCGGAGAGTTGCTCCACATGGTTGACAAAATGTTTTATTTTCGTAGACTTTAAACAGGAAGCGTGTCCACATGTCTGCCCTTCTCTTCCTACCAAGCGTTGACATTTTGTTGCGTTTTCATGAGAAACAGGAAGCTAGGTGTGATTGGATCATTTCCAAACTCATCCCGCCTTTATACACAACTTGATTAGTTCTGATTGGATCTTGTCTATCCAGAACATTTTCATCTTATTTTCATCAATACATTTCATTGTAGTTTTTGTCCTCTCGCATTAGCTTTTTTAAAATTTATTGTCTTTGTTTTTGTCCATAAAAGCACTACGACGAAAATTAATAGTCCCCAAAATCAACACCTCATGCCACGTCAACTTTTTCACTTTGAGTTTTCGTGTTTTAGTTCAGCCCTCTGTAGGGTGATCATTTTCATTTCCATCTAACAATGTGGCATCCCTTTTTGTACCTAACACACTAACCAGTCCATATCACTACAGATATGCAGCATGACTGAGATATGAGGTACTTTCAAAGTCAGTGACCTACAAATCTTTTTTTAGAGTGTTTCCCATTTGTGGTAGATTTCATGTGTGATTGAGCAGCATTGTAATTGTTGCAGTTTGGCCTTTTGTAGCTGTTTTGTATCGACAAACTTGATGAAATGAAAAACAGAAGCTGTAATTCATGCTGAGTAAAACGCGTGTAAATACAGTGTAACTTTGGCAACGTGACCTGTTTTTAAAACTCTAATATTTCTCTTCTTTTTCTTCCTCGTTTTGTATCATCCTCCTTCCTCTCACTTTCCATTCCCCCACTTCAGCACCACTTTTAATTGTTTCCCATCCTTTTCCTCTTTCTTCTAACCTCTCTCATCTCTTATCCTCTGCCTTTGTCTTTCTCTGTGTGTGTGTTTCTCCTCCCCTCTGTCATTCCTGCACTTCTCATCACCATCTCCCCGTTGTTGTTTCTCTCTCCCAGGGGTTTCCTTTAGCTTCTAATACAAGCTGACGGTGAATGACAGGCCAAAAGGACTTCTCTCTGATGCAGGGCGCCGGGGACAAGCCACATCTACTCTCTGTCACTCTCTCTCTCTCTGTCTTTCTGTCATACACTGAAATATAGATGCTGCCACACACTCAAACCCCCATTCTCCTTCTTCTTCTTACCCATGACCACATAGCTCTTTTGCCAAGACAGTCAGCGTGGAGTGTCTGGGCGTGTGTGGGTTAGTTGTCGGAGGTTGTCGCGCTCACCCTGGAGAAGCAGAGCTCATTGTTTGTCAGTGTGACACTGGCCTGACTGCAGTTTAACTGGACTGACAGACAGGAGCAAGCTGTCACCACACACCCGCTTTGTGTGCGCATGTGTTTGTTTTTCCACAGCAGAGATTAAAGAGCGATCATGGGTGTCATATTCACTGCCTCCGGACACGAGGCCTGTCTCCTGTCCCGACTGTCTGTCCGTCCACCTACCAGCCTAATTACCTGTCTGTCTGTCATCGTCGCACGTCTGTCTATCTGCCTGCTGGCCGATGATGCTGTGCAGCTACAGACTGAGGATGCGCAGTGCTGCTGTGACATTTTGGAAGTGAGATCACCAAAGTTCATCTTTTGGGGGTAAAACGGAGAATAGAGACTATAATTAATCAAAGTTCATGTGTGGAAAAGACTTCTGCGTGTAATCATTAGTGTAAAGACAGCATTAGTGAACAAAGGCAGCAGCTAAAGCCAGCGTAAAGTGAGGAAAAATATGGCTTTAGTCAGTCAGCATATTGTCTGGAAAGAGTCCGATTGTCGTCACTGGACTAAAATGTGCTGTTTGGAAGTTAATTAGGTGTGAATGCCGAGAGGAACAAGTATCACATTCTCTATTTGCAGGCATATTTTAGTCTTAATACTTATTGCACATGGATACATGATATGAAATTAGATTTATTCTTCCTCTACTACAGTGTAGGCTACACTATTGTTTTCAGCTATATCCATATAGACAGAGGTGGAAAATCAAATGCACACATCTATAGGAAACGAAATGTTTTAGATAATTGCTTCATTTGCTGTCCCTGAGTGTCACTACACAGGAGCACCATGGAGCTGGTTCAAGGGCACGAGGAAGCCTCTTAATGAAATCACAGACAGCTGTTTCAGTTTAAATGAATGTTGCTTCCAAAACTACAGATCAGGAGCTAACTACCACTACCAGCAAATACTAGTTTAGTCATAATTTAAAAATTATTATTATTAGATTGGACAGAAGAGGTAGGCTCAAGAAAAGGGTCTGAGTTTACACCAAGCACACATAAAGTGGCTCATCACAAGAACAAGATTATTTCTATCAAACAATAAGAATGTGTTGGCAGTTTATAAATAATTTGGAGCAAATCATTTTCAAGTTCCAAAATCTGTAATCATACAAACAAATAGAATTACAGCATTTCACACCTCCCACTGTGAGCTTCCACTTAAAGAGTACTAAAGAAGTCTGGCTCGTCACATTGTCCCCTCCTACTCATCTACAAGAAAAAGAGCACCATAAGTCTTTTGTACTCTGCACACATACAAATGTCCTCTCGTATTACCACGGCTCTTTTTTTCTCTTGCTTTTCTCTTGGATAGCCGGAATATTCCTGCATCCTGTTTGAAGCCTGTTGTTTGCTTCCTTTCAGGTTTTGCTATGATCACTTCATGATGCACAATCATGTTTAGGTGGGTGGCAGTGTTGGGTGTAACATGCAGTACTGTAGTGACAACTCCAGTACTGCATTACAGTTCATGTGCAAGAGGACAAAATGGCAGAGTGGCCCACAGCACTTACTTCTTGTTATTACACAAAAGGACAAGAGTGTGATTGTAACGTGTACGTCCAGGACAGAAACAGCTGATGCTGCCAGCACAACATCAGCTCTTTGCAAGCTTCAGTACAGAGAGCGTGCTAATGCAAAGCTAGCCAAGAACCCAAAGTGATGTTACAGTTTTTTCTGAATGCTTAAAGCCTAACTGTGATTCTTACAGCACAATTTCAAAAACTATTAATACTTATACCAAAATCACTCACCGAGTTTTCAAAACTAAAAGCACAAACACTGCTTTGCACTCAGGTTGCCATTTTGTAAGACACACTCTGCAAACCTGTAGCTACAATCCACTGCACAGCACTCTTTTTGCAGAACTGTAAACACAACTCACTGCTTTACACTGAATTTCCAAATGATCAACACACTCCTAACAAAACTATACACATTTATGGCTGTTAGTTACACTATTTTGCCAACTGTCTGGCGCACTGTCTCATGTGAAAACTGTTTTAGATAATTAGTTCACTTTGCAATCAGCCTACGCACTATAAATAAGCTACAGGTAAGCTGTCCGTGTGGAGTACAATGGAGGGAGCAGGAAGAGTGAGAAGAGTGAGAATTAGAGGAGGCCGAGGAAGAGGACGTGGAGGTGAAGCAGCAGGACAAAGAGGACGACACGAACAAGGAGGTGAAGTTAGAGGAAGAGGACAAGGAGGAGCAAGAGGAGGACAAGGAGGGGGAGGTGGAAGGGACCATGTAATCAACCATGGAGTGACCCTGAGCGAAGCTGGCCAACGGGTTCAGCCTAACTCGAGCCGCTACACTGTAGCATTTTGAAATGAGAATCGGTGAGTACAGTCACTTTGCACTAAGACTTGTAGCACTGCCGTATGCTAATGAGGAACACAACAATACCATAGATGTAACAATACTGAAACTGTTACTTTATAGAATTGCTAGCTGACCAGATGCTGGTGCAGAGGAAGCATGTCCACTGCAGACCAAGAAACCCATATAGTCAATATGGTGATTGCAAATAATTCCATTAGACTACGTGAAATTCAGCAGCACATAATTGAGGATGACACCACCTTCCAAAACATACGAAATGTGAGCATTTCTGTATTAGGTGGTGTACTTGCCCGCAACAGAATCCGAATGAAACAAATCTACAGAGCACCTTTGGAAAGAAATAGTGAACGTGTAAAACAGCTGCGATATGTGCAGGTAAGCTATAGTATCATTGGTACTGAATCTGGAAGTGCACACTGTAGTGTTGTGCATGTGCCTGCTGTGCTGAATTTGTTTTGTCTTGTCTAGAGAGTGATGGAGCTCGAGGCAGATGGGTCATGAGCAGTTTTTTGTGGATGAGGCTGGTTTTCACCTCACTAAGACAAGGAGACATGGCAGGAACATCATTGGACACCGTGCCATCAATGTCCCAGGACACCGTGGTGGTAACATAACTATGTGTGCAGCTATAAGTCAAAATGGAGTTGTTCACCATCATGCAACCCTGGGCCCATATAACACTGCACACATTACAACATTCCTGGACACCTTACATGACATGCTCACCAATGTTCAGAGACCAGAGCAGACGTCATCATATGGGACAATGTTAGTTTCCATAGGGCTGCTTCGGTCCGCAACTGGTTTACAGATCACCCACTCTTCCCTGTACTCAGCTCAAACTGACATAGCCTACCTTGTGCACAGAGAAAGCAAAAGCCAGATGTGTTTTTTATTCATACCATCAGTGTTTAGTTGGTGCATTGTGTGCTTATTAATATGATGGCTTGTGTTAACTGTTGAATACGAAAATACCATTTTTACAAAGGTGTGGAGAGAAGCAAGGGTTATTCGCTTTTACAAGAAAACTACAATGTTTTGCTGATTGGGTGAAGAGTTTTCTTATTTGTGTGTAGAGTTTTGCAAAAATAGCCAATAGTTACAAAAAATGTGCTCAAGCCATCAGAAAAAAACTGTAAAGTTGAGTGCATGCTGACCAAAGCCCAGCAGCCAGACCCTGATCTTCAACGCGTAACAAAGGCAGTGATGAGCAATCAGGCTGCAGCGTTTAATGTTCCTAAAGTAGAATCACTGCGGTGATCGCTTTGAAGTCTCTTTAGGTTGTTTTTGATCTTTGCTTTGTGTTTTATGGAAAAACTAAAAGAAGGACTGTGAGTGCGTTCTCATTAGAACAGGGGTTTGTTCTGGTGTGCTGGACTGTTCTTACCTTGTAAATATGTGACAGTGTGTCTCAAAGTAACGTAAGTAGCAGTGTAACAAAATACTTTCTCCATACTGCATTACTTTTATGAAAAGTAATGTGTAACATATTACTTTTTTTGAGTTATGTCCCCACCACTGAGGCTGGTACATACTCACATAACATCCACAAGCATGCAAGGAGCTAGAAGAACATTGCAAAGTAAAACAGAGGAGCAGTGTTACCCAGCTAATTTGCAAAAATACTGCGATGGTTGGTCCAAAAAGAATAACTGATGTTAGAAATATAAATCTAATGAATGAAATGATAAGAAAAGAAATATTTGCACCTTGTGCAGCATACAGTATCTGTACCAATCACAGAGGAGAGTTTTCTTTTCCTTCTGACAGAATCTAACAAAACATGTTGTGTGCTAAGTTTGGCTGGTGCCATTGTTGCATATGGTAAGAATGGTAAATCACAGTCCTGTCATTTTATACAAATATGCGTCTTTCCCAAGGAGTGTGAAAACCTTTATCATGGTTTTTCACTGTGTTAGGCTTTAATTTTATATGTTTAAGTTTAAAACCAAACTACAGAGAAAATATAATGTTCACTTAAAAAGAATCCATGCATACTACTTCACAGTTGTTGACATCTGCAAAGACATAAATGTGATTTTTCAGCAGCTAAAAAGAACATCGTGGACGAGAAAAGTCAGGTCCTGCAAATTCCTGCAAAACAGTATACACACACACACACACACACACACACACACACACACACACACACACACAAGCTTGCACGGAGATAGAGGCAGCCTTCTAGAATAAAATGTGCACACACACATACATGCTCAGGCACACAGAGCCAGGTAAGCAGAGACGGATCAGGGTTAACCAGGCATCAGTGCAATGTACTGTCGGGTGATCGGGGGCTTCCCTCCTGAGAGCCACGTTTGTATGAGCGATGAGCATGTGTGTGTGTGTGTGTGAGCATGCCTTGTCACTGCGTCATACCTTTGCCTGAGATAAACGGCATTATCCAAAAGAACCAGAAGCAGAGAGAGGGAGGAGAAAACGCTAATGCCCTCTGCTTTATTTCTGCCCTCTTTTTGTTTCATTGGGGAGCTCGAGCTTTGCTTTCCGCTTGCTTGTACATGTCATGCATCTCAGAGAAATGTGGGTGACTAAACTCAAAGAGAAAAGCAAAGAGGCAATGGATGCAGTTCACCACTGGGACAGTACACATGGAGCTTTTTAAGGAGCCACTGGTAGACGTGGAGGCAGTCGGCAAGGTAGTGTGTCGTCCCAATTACTCGACAAACTCATGCCCACTATCCTGTTTCAAGCATCAAACTGACTCTCAGTCTTGGCACACAGTGTTTAATCACAGTAGAGGCTCATCTGTGAGGTCGTATCTTATGTTCTTAAATGTTTACATTTTCACTATTCTATGCAATAGTTCGGTCATTCATGCCGTGAACGTCAACAAACTTGTCCACTGTCTGTAGCTAGAGTATATTTTGGGTAGGAAGTGTTGAGGCTTTCAAAGCCCAACAGCCTGATTAGATTTAGATCTAAGGAAGCCACAGAGGGCATGGCTCACTATATATATACAGTGGGGCAAAAAAGTATTTAGTCAGCCACCGATTGTGCAAGTTCCCCCACTTAAAATGATGACAGAGGTCAGTAATTTGCACCAGAGGTACACTTCAACAATGAAAGACAGAATGTGAAAAAAAAATCCATGAATCCACATGGTAGGATTTGTAAAGAATTTATTCGTAAATCAGGGTGGAAAATAAGTATTTGGTCACCTCAAACAAGGAAAATCTCTGGCTCTCACAGACCTGTAACGTCTTCTGTAAGAAGCTTTTCTGTCCCCCACTCGTTACCTGTATGAATGGCACCTGTTTGAACTCATCATCTGTATAAAAGACACCTGTCCACAGCCTCAAACAGTCAGACTCCAAACTCCACCATGGCCAAGACCAAAGAGCTTTCGAAGGACACCAGGAAAAGTATTGTAGACCTGCACCAGACTGGGAAGAGTGAATCTACAATAGGCAAGCAGCTTGGTGTGAAAAAATCAACTGTGGGAGCAATCATCAGAAAATGGAAGACATACAAGACCACTGATAATCTCCCTCGATCTGGGGCTCCACGCAAGATCTCATCCCGTGGGGTCAAAATGATCATGAGAACGGTGAGCAAAGATCCCAGAACCACACGGGGGGACCTGGTGAATGACCTGCAGAGAGCAGGGACCAAAGTAACAAAGGTCACCATCAGTAACACACTACAACGGCAGGGAATCAAATCCCGCAGTGCCAGACATGTTCCGCTGCTGAAGCCAGTGCATGTCCAGACCCGTCTGAAGTTTGCCAGAGAGCACATGGATGATACAGCAGAGGATTGGGAGAATGTCATGTGGTCAGATGAAACCAAAGTAGAACTTTTTGGTATAAACTCAACTCGTCGTGTTTGGAGGAAGAAGAATACTGAGTTGCATCCCAAGAACACCATACCTACTGTGAAGCATGGGGGTGGAAACATCATGCTATGGGGCTGTTTTTCTGCCAAGGGGACAGGACGACTGATCCGTGTTAAGGACAGAATGAATGGGGCCATGTATCATGAGATTTTGAGCCAAAACCTCCTTCCATCAGTGAGAACTTTGAAGATGAAACGAGGCTGGGTCTTCCAACATGACAATGATCCAAAACACACCGCCCGGGCAACAAAGGAGTGGCTCCGTAAGAAGCATCTGAAAGTCCTGGAGTGGCCTAGCCAGTCTCCAGACCTCAACCCCATAGAAAATCTGTGGCGGGAGTTGAAAGTCCGTGTTGCTCGGCGACAGCCCCAAAACATCACTGCTCTCGAGAAGATCTGCATGGAGGAATGGGCCAAAATACCAGCTACTGTGTGTGCAAACCTGGTAAAGACCTATAGTAAACGTTTGACCTCTGTTATTGCCAACAAAGGTTATGTTACAAAGTATTGAGTTGTATTTTTGTTATTGACCAAATACTTATTTTCCACCCTGATTTACCAATAAATTCTTTACAAATCCTACCATGTGGATTCATGGATTTTTTTTTCACATTCTGTCTCTCACAGTTGAAGTGTACCTCTGGTGCAAATTACTGACCTCTGTCATCATTTTAGGTGGGGGAACTTGCACAATCGGTGGCTGACTAAATACTTTTTTGCCCCACTGTATGTGTATATATATATATATATATCAAATAGTGTCCAGCTGGTGGCAAAAGATCTTACAGCTGCTTTAGCATTAATGCATAGCTGGCCGGAGGACTCATGCCTAATGTTGAACACCTCAGAAACTGTCAGTATGTATTTTTCAAAACGCCCCTGAAACTTGAAGCAGTCAAACGTATTCCTGGATGGAGCAGAGCTTGAATTAGCTCCAGAATTTAAATATCTTGGGGTCATTCTAGACCCAACATTATCCTTCAAGAGTCACATAAATAAAGTGTCCCAGGTACTTAAATTTAATAATCGAAATTTTAATCATATACGTAATAATTTAAATATGAAATTTGCTGCAAAAACTTATTTTTACTCAATGATCATCTCTCATATGGACTATTGTTTGACGTCCTGGTCACTTGCTTGTCCAACAACACTTAAAACTATTGAAAACATTTATAAAAGAAGTTTAAAACTACTTGACAAAAAACCGACCTCCCACCACTGTCATGTGTTAAAAAAACATAAATTACTAAACTTCAATAACTTAGTGAAACTTAAAAGAGTGAGTTTAATATATAAAGTCTTACACTCCCTTGCTCCACCACCACTAAAGCAGTTCATTAGGCATAAAGAAAGCTCAGACAGGACCACTCGAGCTACAATCCGAGGAGACGTGTTTATACCCCACAGACGGACAGCATTTGGGCAGAACGTCCTCTCTGTCCAGGAGGCCATCTGTGGAACAGTCTTCCTCAACCCATTAGAGAATGCTCGACATTCAATTTGTTTAAGGCAAAGGTTAAAAACTGGTTATGGACAAATCAAGTGTGAGATCATGTATGAGTTGTATAGTTTTAATGTTTTATTTGGGAACAGAATGGTGTGTATGTGTAAGTTTGGTGATGGAGTTTTTATTATGAATGAATGATGAATTTTTATGAATTATTATGTCTATTTTTTTATGTTTAAGGACAACAGATGGAAGTTAGCCTTTGGCTATAATCTGGCATGTTTACATTCATGTAATTTTTTTTTTTTACATTTATGTTCATTAACATGCACTGTCCTGAATAAATAAATAAATAAATATATTTAGAATGTCAGTGTTGTTACAATTTCTTTGTTAGGCTGTTTGTGTAAGAAAGCATTAGAACAGTTGTTTTTATTTCAGAGCGTGTGCAAAATGAATATTACAATTGAGTTATTAGACTCAGTTGGCTTCTCTCAAAATGTAAAAGAACCCACCCACCACTTTAATCACACTCTAGATCTTGTTTTAACATATGGCATAGAAACTGAACATTTAACAGTGTTTCCTGAAAACCCTCTCCTGTCTGATCATTTCCTGATAACATTTACATTTACAATAATTGATTACACAGCAGTGGAGAGTAGACTTTATCACAGTAGATGTCTTTCTGAAAGCGCTGTAACTAAGTTTAAGAATATAATCCACCCACTGTTATCATCTTCAATGCCCTGTACCAACACAGAGCAGAGCAGCTATCTGAACGCTACCCCAACAGAGGTCGATTATCTTGTTAATAATTTCACCTCCTCACTACGTACGACTCTGGATACTGTAGCTCCTGTGAAAACTAAGGCCTCAAATCAGAAGTACCTGACTCCGTGGTATAATTCTCAAACACGTACCCTAAAGCAGATGACTCGTAATCTGGAGAGGAAATGGTCTGTCACAAATTTAGAGGATCATCATTTAGCCTGGAGAAATAGTTTGCTGCTTTATAAGAAAGCCCTCCACAAAGCCAGAACATCTTACTATTCATCACTGATTGAAGAAAATAAGAACAACCCCAGGTTTCTCTTCAGCTCTGTAGCCAGGCTGACAAAAAGTCAGAGCTCTTTTGAGCCAACAATCCCTTTAATGTTAACTAGTAATGACTTCATGAACTTCTTCACAAATAAAATTTTTATCATTAGAGAAAAAATTACCAGTAATCATCCCACAGATGTAATATTATCTCTAATTGATCTTTCTGAGTTAACTTCAATAATTACTTCCTCCAAACCTTCAACGTGTCTTTTAGACCCCATTCCTACAAAACTGCTCAAAGAAGTCCTGCCATTAATTAATGCTTCAATCTTAAATATGATCAACCTATCTCTAATGATCAGCTATGTACCACAGGCCTTCAAGCTGGCTGTAGTTAAACCTTTACTCAAAAAGCATCTCTAGACCCAGCAGTCTTAGCTAATTATAGGCCAATCTCCAACCTTCCTTTATATCAAACATCCTTGAAAGAGTAGTTGTCAAACAGCTAACAGATCATCTGCAGAGGTTTATTTGAAGAGTTTCAGTCAGGTTTCAGAGCTCATCACAGCACAGAAACAGCTTTAGTGAAGGTTACAAATGATCTTCTTATGGCCTCTGACAGTGGACTCATCTCTGTGCTTGTCCTGCTAGACCTCAGTGCAGCGTTCGATACTGTCGACCATAATATCCTATTAGAGCGATTAGAACATGCTGTAGGTATTACAGGTACTGCACTGCAGTGGTTTGTATCATATCTATCTAATAGACTCCAGTTTGTGCATGTAAATGGAGAGTCCTCTTCACACACTGAGGTTAATTATGGAGTTCCACAGGGTTCAGTGCTAGGACCAATTCTGTTTACATTATACATGCTTCCCTTAGGCAGCATCATTAGAAGACATAGCATACATTTACACTGCTATGCAGATGACACCCAGCTCTATCTATCCATGAAGCCAGATAACACACACCAATGAGTTAAACTGCAGGAATGTCCTAAAGACATAAAGACCTGGATGGCCGCTAACTTTCTGCTTCTTAATTCAGATCAAACTGAGGTTATTGTACTCGACCCTGAAAATCTTAGAAATATGGTATCTAACCAGATTCTTACTCTGGATGGCATTACCTTGGCCTCCAGTAACGCTGTGAGGAACCTTGGAGTCATTTTTGACCAGGACATGTCCTTCAATGCACATATTAAACAAATATGTAAGACTGCGTTCTTCCATTTGTGCAACATCTCTAAAGTTAGAAATATCCTGTCTCAGAGTGACGCTGAAAAACTAGTTCATGCATTTATTACTTCCAGGCTGGACGACTGTAATTCATTATTATCAGGAAGTCCTAAAAACTCACTGAAAAGCCTTCAGCTAATCCAAAATGCTACAGCAAGAGTCCTGACAGGGACTAGAAAGAGAGAGCAGATTTCTCCTGTTTTGGCTTCCTGTTAAATCCAAAATTCAAAATCCTGCTCCTCACACACAAGGTCTTAAATAATCAGGCCCCATCTTATCTTAATGACCTTGTGGTACCATATCACCCTATTAGAGCACTTCGCTCTCGCTCTGCAGGCCTACTTGTTGTTCCTAGAGTATTTAAAAGTAGAATGGGAGGCAGAGCCTTCAGTTTTCAGGCCCCTCTTCTGTGGAACCAGCTTCCAGTTTGGATTCAGGAGACAGACACTATCTCTACTTTCAAGATTAGGCTTCAAACTTTCCTTTTTGCTAAAGCATATAGTTAGGGCTGGACCAGGTGACCCTGAATCCTCCCTTAGTTATGCTGCAATAGACGTAGGCTGCCGGGGGATTCCCATGATGCATTGAGTTTTTCCTTTCCAGTCACCTTTCTCACTCACTATGTATTAACAGACCTCTCTGCATTGAATCATACTTGTTATTAACCTCTGTCTCTCTTCCACAGCATGTCTTTATCCTGTCTTCCTTCTCTCACCCCAACCAATCACAGCAGATGGCCCCGCCCCTCCCTGAGCCTGGTTGTGCCGGAGGTTTCTTCCTGTTAAAAAGGAGTTTTTCCTTCCCACTGTCACCAAAGTGCTGCTCATAGGGGCTCATATGATTGTTGGGTTTTTCTCTGTGTCTATTATTGTACGATCTACTGTACAATATAAAGATATTGAGGCGACTGTTGTTGTGATTTGGTGCTGTATAAGTAAAACTGAATTGAATTGAATATGTGTAGCAGTTTTCTCTGGCTCACACCTGATCCTGACCTCTTTGTACGACGTCCCTGTATCAGCGGCGTGTCCTGATGCAGCGGGCTGCCACAAATCGAATAAGTCCTTTAATATACAGTCGAACTGGCATGAGATTAATTAGCATATGCTCTTGCTATTTATAGTCATATTTTTGAAGCAGAGCTGCCATTAAGTGAATTATGATGTGTCACCAGATATAGCACTTCTGATAAAATAATCAAATCCGATATGTAAAGCACAGACTATAATCTCATTTTCTAGACCTTATTACATTTTGTTGACAAGATATTGGCATGTCTGATGGTTGCTGGCCCCTGACAGCCGAGTGCACAGCAAGGATGTCGTGTCCTATTTAAAATGCCCCATTATGCTCTGTGTAAAGATCGAATTTACAAAAAATAAATGCTTACCTGTGCAATCGGCTTATGTACAGTTACAACAAAAGCTATAACTGAAATATTTTTAGAGTTTGTTGTGTTACACAAAGTGACAGTTTTGGATTTTGGAACTTTGTGTTGTGTTTCTTCAGACTAGTTTCAACCAAAGTAATCGATAATACATTAAAGGTCAGTTTACATCAGGGGGATTTACAGGTTTTTCAAGATACAGTGCTCAAAGGTTCAAAACTAAGAGTTTGGGCACATCCATGTGTATTTTATACAGACACTCTTTATTGTTATTTTAGGTAAATATAATAGTTTGGTTGATTCCCAGAAGAGCTCACAGATATCTTAGAGTTGACTGAAGTTGGAGACTTTCCATTTGTAAAGTTGTCTGATAGTACGAGGAGTGAAAAGGTGAGGAAGCCAAGTAGGAGACGAGATATCAAAGGTAAACAAGTGCAAATAAGCAAATAGCCCCTTTATGACTGCACAGCAACTAAAGGGCGCTCGCCAGCACGTAGGTGTGTATGTTTCATCGTCAGCGATTAAGAGAAGAGTTCATGACCAGAACCTCAGAGGATTCATCAACTGTACCGTGACGAGCAAGAGGATAATGACTGCATTGTTAAAGGGTAACGCTGGTGCTGCTGGTAGAAACAAATGGGCGTAATAATCCTTTATCCACATGAAACAGCGGGTCAGGTTTATTGTTGGCATTCTGAGTTTAGTCATACTGGGTGTATTTATATCCGACCTCTTTAACTGATGCATCTAAATGGCTGCTATAATGTGCTATTTAACCTGTTTTAGTGCATCTACATTTGCTGTGCATGAAAGCTACTTTGCAACCCACAGACATCTGGGTGACTTCTCTCAGACTTAAGACTTAACGATGCTGAAGCTCATTTTATTCTGGTGTGTGTCGCTGCTGCTCTCCGTAGTGCTTTCCCCACATTATCCTCATGGAAGGACGATGAGTCCCAGAACAGAGCCATAATGCCACAACATTAATTACATCAGATGGAAATAACCATCTCCTTTTGGCTATTATGGTCTTGACTGACATGCTTTTATTTGGCATCCTGTCGCTGGGGTCTTTTTATTTTTTTAAACTGTGGAGAGAGCACTCAGCAGAAACAGGCAGCAAACTCTCTGCCATCAATATTGCATGATATCCATCTCCTATCGAAAACAAAATACACCCTCTCAGGAACAGGCATAGTTATCAAAAACTGTGTGTTGAGTGAATATGTTTTATGCACAGATAGCAAATAAAAAAATGTTTTTAAATGTAACAGGGGTTAAATGATCAGAGTCACTGGTAATTATAACCCTTACTCCCTCAGTGTATCTACTCTACTGGCATATCAGATATCTTGGGATACAAACTTGACACTCTGTCTGGCCTAGAAATAATTGTTTGACAGTTGCGCCATTTCTGTTTTATTCCATCTTCCGTGAAAGCTGCACAATCTCCGTGAGTCTAACCTTCACCCTCAGACTAGTCTGTCAGTCCCTGTTCCTACAGGAACAGATTTACCATCATGGAGCTGTTATTAGTTGAGAGGATTTGGGAAAATGTTTCATTTTGTGCCTGGGACATGACTCACGTCGACATGCTCCTGTGTGCACAAGTAAAACGTGGCTCAACATCGCACTGTGTATTACATCAGTGCAGACAGGAAAAATAAGCAATGTCTAGAGGGGATGAATCAGTCTCTCACGGTCTCACGGTAATAATGCGTGATTTTAACAGCCATTCAAAATGGGTTCTCCATTGTTATATTCAAAAACAAAGATTTATCTCTTTTTTTTTTAGCTTTTTTTTATTTCCAGACTGACAGTACAAAAAAATGTCAGCAGTTTTCTGTCATTTTCAGTAAACATAAACAGTATTTTTTTTAAATCACATATTTCTGTTAAAACCTTCACCAGCCTGAGTCATGATTCACTAATTATTCAGGTCTCCCAGAACATGTTTGTTCCATGAAAAATAAATACATGTACATATATCAGTAGAAAGAGAAGACAGGCCACATGATGTAGTAAAACTAATGCTGGAATATTTCATCTTTAATGTTAATATAACTGAAATTGGCCTTAAAGCTGGTAGAAAGCTTGTCTGGCTATCAGACCTTATCAGCGTCGTCCTTTAGATGAGCCTGTGTTGGACTCCAAAAGTAAGAACTGATCGTATTTGAGTGGTTGGAGTGCAAAGTTATAAACTAACAGCAAGCTCGGTTATTGTGGTGTATCCGATTCAGGCTGACCACGATGCACAGAAATACAAATCAAATGCAACAATTTCACTCACTGAAACACAAACCTGTACCTCAGAGCAGGCCACGGTTTGTCAGATAAATGCATTACAATGCAAACAACAACACAACAAACACACTTTCCAGTACAGTGGCTTGAATTGGCAGGGTAAGGTCTTTCAGAGAGCCATCTATGACATACGCCGAGAGTCGAGCCTTCTCAGTAATCACATGAATGAGTTATGAAAATTAAAACATCGCCGATCATAAAGACATTAGAAAAACATCCGGAGAGACTAAAGCTATTTTTAAAGCTCTAACATGAGATTTTAGACTTTTGCCCTTTGAAAAATACTTTGTAAAACTATGCGTGTTATGGAGAGGTGTTTGCCAGGATCACACTCCTGAAGTAAATGTGCGGATTGGTTTTTCACTAAACACTCTGTTGGTTCATGTTGCATTTCAAGTCGTTGCAGCTTGTTTGCGTCTGCTCTGACTACGCAGGTGGCACTTTGCCCACATCGCTGCTCTAACGCTGATGGCAGTGTGCTGAACCGTCACTTAGCCGTTTAACACAGTTATTATATTATACAATAAAGTACGCAGGACATGACCAGATATTTTTGTAGGGGTTGTGTAATATTCACTTGAGCAGTTATCTGGATTCATGTCTTGTTTTCTGACAGAGCCCACTGTAGTATTTGTTTATACAGTGTTGTAATGATTCAGTGGTTTCAGCCTTACCTTTATTACCTTTATTAAAAAGAACCAGTTTCAAATGTTGATAATGTGCTTGAATATTTTCAAAACCACTGATAATTTGCAGAAGTGAAAAATGAAGCAGATGGGAAACGATGGCAGTATTAGAGAAAGATGATGTCTGATTCTGACCTTTTCTCTCATTCACACCAACACCCCCCTGTGCGTAAAAACTCAATTTCCCACAGTTCCAAGGGTACGACCCCTCTTTTTGTTACATTAATAGACTGAAATAACGTGATAGCAGTTCTGGTGTCCTAAAAGGGGCGTTGGCCTTGACTCTTCACTCTCACACCAATCTGATTAGCTGTCAACACCCCAACCCCACTCAGCCCATCCCCACCCGTTGGCTTTACCTATTTCTGAGTTTCCACGTTGCTTTGGTTCTCTCTGTATGCCCCACAGTCTCTGAAAAGAATCATTTTCTGAGTCTGCTTCACCTTGTCTTTGCACATTTTAGTTACCACAGTGCAGAGATACATACATCTTATTTGTTAGAGGATAAAGACAAAGGAGAGAGAAAAACAAGAAGAGGTAGAATAATAATTTAGAGTTTTTATGGTTTGGCACATGCGTCTTTGTTCTTGCATGTATGTGTGTGTGGGTTTGTGCACACATACTGTATCTGTCTCCAGTGTATACTCTCCACTCAGTGAACAATAATAATCCTCTGTAAAGTAACAGCCAAAGAATTAAACCTTCACCTGATGGTGTCCCTCATGGGTTTTAACAATTAACACACACACACACACACACACACACACACACAATACATAAATGCCCATCCATATGGCTTGAAGAAAACGCCTCCCACATAAGACTTCAATTGAAAATTCAGAATATGTATGCATTTGCACATACAAACTGTGAGATTTATGCATCCCCGATGTTTATACTGCACATACAAGTGTGCGTGAAGTGTGTTGTAGCTTAGTAGTTAGTCTGTGTGCATGCAGTAGTGGGACTGATTCTTCTACTTTCATTTTGACTGTAGGTATATAGGCTTCGATGTTCTGCATGCATGTGTGCGTATGTGTGTGTACAGTCTGTGTAAGGTGTATGTAATAAAGGTTTTCATTTGGTTATGAGGCTTCAGAAGGGCCGTCCAGAGAAGCCTTAGATTGGATCTACTGTGTGTCCGAGGAGAATGGGAAATAACATCAGCCGTCAGGAGAGGAAAGGTGAAAAATAACCTGTCATCACTTCTCTCTCTCTCTCACACACATGCACTCGCTGTTTCAGTCTCTCTCTGGCACTTCTTCCTGGATGTCCTCCCTCTCACCTTTGTAGCTCTCTCTCATACATTTCAAACTCATAGCTGTTCTTGTCTCCCTGTGTCTCTTGGATAACGTTTTTAAATTACAAACCTAATAACAAAAGTAAAAAGGGCACCTTGGGAGACAAATATGCAAAGAAAAAAATTTCTGAAGTAGCTGTGATTTTTTTTTTGTCAAAATTTGTAAGAAATTTAAATGCAAGATACTCAGTTGCCTGTGAAGGTTCTCAGTCATCCAGGTCATCGTAGTCAAAGGAGCTTGCAAGGAAAAGCGTCTGGACTTCTTTAAGTTGCTTGAAGACGTTTCACCTCTCATCCGAGAAGCTTCTTCAGTTCTAAGGTCAAATGGTGGAGAGTCCCAGATATAAACCTAGTGGGAGTTTCCCCCCACAGAGGGACAAAAGGACCCCCTGATGATGATGATGCACCAGGATGTCATGCTTGGAGAAAACTCTCCTGAGTTTCTCTGATACACCGGCTACATAGGGGATGACAATGTTGTTGCGTCTGTCCTTCTTATCCTCCCTCGCTGGTGTCTGGTCTTCTTTTCTGTGCATCTTTGCTGACTTTAAGAACGCCCATTTAGGATAGCTGCACGTTTTGAGTGCTTCCTTTACATGTGTGTGTTCCTTCTTTTTCCTTCAGGCTTAGAGGGAACATGTTCTGCCCGGTGGTGTAGGGTCCTGATTACTCCAAGTTTGTGTTCCAGAGGGTGATGGGAGTCAAAGAGGAGGTACTGGTCCGTGTGTGTGGGCTTCCGGTAAACTTCGATGTTGAGTTTGCCGTTCTCTTCAATGTGCACAGCGCAGTCCAGGAAAGGCAAACAGTTGTCCTTTGTGTCTTCCCTGGTGAACTTGATGTTTTTATCCACAGCGTTAATGTGCGCAGTGAAGGATTCCACTTCTTGTGTCTTGATTTTGACCCAGGTGTCGTCCACATATCTGTACCAGTGGCTGGGTACTCTTCCTTTGAAAGAGCCAAGAGTCTTCCTTTCCACTTCCTCCATGTAAAGGTTGGCTACAATAGGTGACACGGGGGAGCCCATGGCACAGCCATGTTTTTGTCTGTAAAAGCCTTCGTTGTATTTGAAATATGTAGTGGTGAGGCAGAGGTCTAACAGTGTGCAGAGAGAGACTACAAGTGAACAGGGAGGCTACATCAAAGGACACCTGGATAAGGCCTGTATCCAGGGCAGGGTACAGTGATCCCCTGTTTTTTTCTCTCTCGTAGAGGTCCACTGTCTTTGTCTGGTCCCTCATCCAGGACCAATTTGCCTTGGGGGTCCTTGCCTACGACACATAGCCCCTGCGATCACTGTGGCACACAAGTGTGGTGGGAACATCTGGTCCCAGTTGGTGGTTTGATTAGCCTGTGAGACTTTGGAAGCACCTGACGGGCAGGCCAAGTGGAACACAGTTCGGGTGGTAGCTATGAAATCGTGTTGTAGTTATGGCCATGAAACAAGACTTTTAGTCTGCCTCAAAGCAATTCTGACAAGTGATCAGGTGACTCAGGAGAGGAAAGCGGTGCTCTACTCACGCTTGTATCCGCGATCTCGTTCTTTCGGTCACTACCCACAGCTCGTGGCCATAGGTGAGGGTAGGGACGTAGATCGACCGGTAAATTGAGAGCTTCGCTTTTACACTCAGCTCCCTCTTCACCACGACGGACCGGTGCAGCGTCCGCATTACTGCAGCTGCCGCCCCAATCCGTCTGTCGATCTCCGGCTCCCTTCTCCCATCACTCGCGAACAAGACCCCGAGATACTTGAACTCCTCCACTTGGGGCAGGAACTCATCCCCGACCCGGAGTGGGCCTAGAAATCCTGTCCATAAAAATTATGAACAGAACTGGAGACAAAGGGCAGCCCTGGCGGAGCCCATCACCCACCGGGAACGAGTCCGACTTATTGCCGGCAATGCAAACCAAGCTCTTGCAACGGTTGTATAGGGATCGAATGGCCCGTAGCAATGGGCCAGACACCCCATATTCCCGCAACACCTCCCACAGGACACCCCGAGGGACACGGTCGAATGCCTTCTCCAAGTCCACAAAACACATGTAGACTGGTTGGGCAGCTGGTCCAGTGTTCCGTGACCAGGACGAAAACCGCATTGTTCCTCCTGTATCCAAGGTTCGACTAACGGACGAACTCTCCTTTCCAGCACCCTGGCATAGACTTTCCCAGGGAGGCTGAGGAGTGTGATGCCCCTGTAGTTGGAACACACCCTCCGGTCCCCTTTCTTAAAGATGGGGACCACCACCCCAGTCCACAGGTACTGCCCCTGATCTCCACGCAACATTGCAGAGGCGTGTCAACCAGGACAGCCCTACAACGTCCAGAGCCTTCAGGAACTCGGGGCGGACCTCATCAACACCAGGGGCTCTGCCACCAAGGAGTTGTTTAACTGCCTCAGTGACCTCGCCCCCGGAAATTGGCGGGTCATTCCCCTCATCCCCAGACTCTGCTTCCTCCTCGGAAGACGTGTCAGTGGGATTAAGGAGGTCCTCGAAGTATTCCTTCCACCGCCTGACAATTTTCTCAGTCGACGTCACAGTGCAGGTAGAGCACCGCTTTCCCCTCCTGAGACGTCTGACGGTTTGCCAGAATCTCTTCGAGGCAGTCCGAAAGTCTTTTTCCATGGCCTCTCCGAACTCCTCCCACACCTGAGTTTTTGCTTCAGCCACTGCCCGAGCCGCATTCCGCTTGGCCTGTCGATACCTGTCGGCTGCCTCCGGAGTCCCACAGGCTAACCAAGCCCGATAGGACTCCTTCTTCAGCCTGGTGGCTCCCTTCACCTCTGGTGTCCACCATTTGGTTCGGGGATTACCACCACGGCAGGCACCAACCACCTTGCGGCCGCAGCTCAATGCAGCAGCTTCGGCAATGGAGACGCTGAACATGGTCCATTCGGACTCAATGTCCCCAGTCTCCCTCGGAATGCTGTTGAAGCTCTGCCGGAGGTGTGCGTTGAAGATCTCGCGGACTGGGGCCTCTGCTAGACGTTCCCAGCACACCCTCACTACGCGTTTAGGTGCACCAGGTCTGTCCAGCGTCTTCCCCCGCCACCTGATCCAACTCACCACCAGGTGGTGATCAGTTGACAGCTCAGCCCCTCTCTTTACCCGAGTGTCCAGAACATATGGTCGCAGGTCTGCTGATACGATTACAAAATCGATCATCGACCTACGGCCTAGAGCGTCCTGGTGCCACGTGCACTTATGGACAAACTCTTATGTTCGAACAGGGTGTTCGTTATGGCCAAACTGTGATTAGCACAGAAGTCCAATAACAGAGCACCGCTCGGGTTCAGATCAGGGAGGCCGTTCCTCCCAATCACGCCCCTCCAGGTCTCGCTGTCGTTACCCACGTGAGCATTGAAGTCTCCCAGCAGGACAACAGAGTCTCCAGGTGGAGCACCCTCCAGCACCCCCCCCCCCCCCAGGGACTCTAAGGAGGCTGGGTACTCTGAACTGCCACTCGGCACATAAGCGCAGATGACAGTCAGGACCCGTTCCCTGACCCTAAGGCGCAGGGAACAAACCCTCTCGTCCACCGGGAAAAACCCCAACGTACCGGCAGCAAACCGAGGGGATATTAGGATACCCACCCCAGCCCGCCGCCTCTCTCCAGGGGCAACTCCAGACTGAGACAGAGTCCAGCCCCTCTCCAGGAGACTGGTTCCAGAGCCCAAGCCATGCGTAGAGGTGAGCCCGACTATATCTAGCCGGTACCTCTCAACCTCACGCACTAACTCAGGCTCCTTCCCCACCAGAGAGGTGACATTCCATGTCCCTATTGCCAGTCTTGGCAGCCGGGGGTCAGTCCGCCAGGGCCTCCGCTCCTGGCCGCCACCCGGCACACAATGCACCCGACCCCTATGGCGCCTCCTGCGGGTGGTGGGCCTGCGGGAGGATGGGCCCATGTCTCCTCTTCGGGCTGTGCCCGGCCGGGCCCCATGGACTAAGGCCCGGCCACCAGACGCTCGCCCTCGGGCACCCTCCCCGGGCCTGGCTCCAGGGCGAGGCCCCGGTAACCCTATCCCAGGCAGGGTAAACTGTTCCCTCGGTGTCCTTTTCATAAGGGTCTTATGAATCGCTCTTTGTCTGGTCCCTCACCCAGGGCCAATTTGCCATGGGAGACCCTACCAGGGGGCAAAAGCCCCCAGACAACATAGCCCCTGGGATCCCTGTGACACACAAACCCCTCCACCACGATAAGGTAGCGATTCAAGGAGGGGATGTCTAGATAAGTGAGATGAAATTGTTTACGTTCAGACACAAGAAGTTGGCTAGGTTAAGAAAGAAAATGTTTTAGGTTTTAAAAATACTGCTGCCATAAGATGTTGTTGTCTCTGTGAAAGGAGCTCCTTGGTAAAGGTTAAAGAAGTACTGGTTCTGTCTACAACAATGTTGACTACAGCAGACAACATGACAACAGTCAAGTCCCATGTCCAGCCGTTCTTATGAGAATAGCCGGAAACACCAGGCTGAAAAAATGTTGTGTTTACCTGATTTGAAGATTCAGTCCAACCTTGACCCTGAAGGATCAATCTGATCATTTTTCAGATGGTCATGTTGTAGTTAATTGACTTCTATAGTTTTGTTGGGAACCAAAATCCTTTTAAAGAATATAGGAATTCATTGTCCTGTATCTCATGAGAACAGCATACATAAAAAACACTGTCATGAGAAACAGGAGATAATGATTAAAGGTGAGAGGGTTATAGCATAGACGACTGTGTTAGCATGACAGTTGGAGGTGGAGAAAAAATGGGACTTGCAAGACAAGAGTGAAATCAGGAGTGAGGGTGGTAAATTGAAAGAAAAAATGTGGGAGAGGTGAGAAACACTGAGATATATATAGCTGCAAGGCAGGTGCAGCGATCACGGTGGAAGAATTGTTTCCTGATTTCAAATGTGAGAAGAAAGCTAACTGTGTCTGTGAAGAATCTGCAGGTCTATATGAAATCTGAGACCTTTGACTCATTGACTGATGAACCGCTTTGCTCAATGATTGCCCAGCGAGTGGGAGTTTATTCACTGGAGTAACAAAACTTCACGTTAGCACCTTTTTCCAGCAAAAGGTCCCCTTCATTTTGATCAACCTTCCTGACTAGTTTTGTTCATTATTTTATACTAGTTCTAGAAGATGTGTGAAGTGGGCATGCACTGTGAAAACAGCTACAACAAAAATAGATCAACTCCTTTGCCATAAGCTTTATGAAAAGAGTGATTTAAATAGATTTGAATGGGAGGTGTAAAGTGGGCAGTGAGTGAAAACACTGCTGTGTCACCATAGGAAGCCAGACATGTTGGAGAGCATTTGGTATGCAGCACACGCTGAAGAAAAAACATGTGACCGCGGCCAACAGTGAGCAGTGGATGCTCTTTTTGTGAAACTGCCCCGACGGCAGCAGGTGGCGTCTTCATTTCTAACAAGGTGAGGAGGACAAGAGACTGTTTTGCATCTCTGTTTATCTAAATGAGAATCTTACCAGGTCAAGGCGTCGCTTCACAGTCTGTGTGTGTCTGCGTGTGTCTGTGTGAATGGTGAAGGGTTTCCTTACGTTCGCTTTTTGATCATATGTGTGTCCCTGTTTTACTGTTTGTCTGCATCTGTGCGCAAATATCAGAGAAGCGCGAGGTGTGGTGTTGACTCTGGAGATCGATGGTCGGTCCCATAGGAAGAGGAAAAGGCCAATCTTCTACTGTAATAACACCGGCGTACTACACATGTGTGTGTGTGTGTGTGTGTGTGTGTGTGTGTGTGTGTGTGTGTGTGTGTGTGTGTGTGTGTACATACAATATCTGTGCTTAAGAGAGAAAATGTAACAGAAAGCATGGTCTACAAGATCTTATTAAGGCTTTATTAAGCACACAGCTTAAATCACATCATCATCTGATTTATTTCCGTTTCGTGTTGGTTACCTGTTTGATTTTCTCCTTCACTCCTACATTATGCCAACATCAAGGACAAAAACATTTTCCAAAAACGAAATTAAGGCAACATCTAAATGCTCCTCTCCCACTTACCTTGTGGGACATTTGTTTGTAAATTATTCAGTGCTCTTAAACAGATTTTGTGAAACCAAAGGTTAAAATGTTTCCTCAGACACCGCGCACAGATGCAGCTGAGATACTACAACTGTGTTTATCATTTTATTTATGAGACTTTAAATACACTCTTATTTCTTTCATATGTATTAAGAGGTTAAAGTAGCAGCCCTATGCAGCTAATCAAATGCATTTAATTAGTTAATCATCAGCAAGCATGAACACCTCTGCAAAAGCAGAGGTTTTGGCAGTTTCCAGGTCTAAACCATTCACAGGTGTGT
The DNA here is from genome assembly GCF_041146795.1 of Maylandia zebra. NCBI lineage: Eukaryota > Metazoa > Chordata > Actinopteri > Cichliformes > Cichlidae > Maylandia > Maylandia zebra. Next base: position 614,392 of record NC_135173.1, read on the forward strand.
TAACACAATGACACCATCTTCCCAGGAGTGAACGTCCCAGAAATTCATCCCAAGGTCAGACCCTGCACAGAGCATTCCCAACACCTAAAATACCAACGATTTGTGCCGGCCCTAGGCATCACATAGTAACGCGAAAAGTACCCTTCCACGTCCTTATGAAACGCTCTGGGTTGTCAACTGAATCCAACAGAAAGCCGCTCGAGGGCGGTAAGATGCGCTGAGGGCAGAGGATCCAGCCGTCCATCCGGCCCCAAACCTAACCCTATCACATCGTGTTTTCCAAAGTGATTCAGGATCTGAAAGTGAACAGATTTGCATAATGATTTGTTAGGTTGATTTTCACACATAAAACACATGGTTCAAGGTTCAAGGTTCTTTATTTGTCACATGCATAGTTATACAAGTATAACACACAGTGAAATGTAGCCTGACACGCTCCTCGACATGTGCAAAAATGTGGGGGGTAGAGGAAGAACATTATATATATATATAGTATATACATTGGGTGAATGTGCAGTAGTAGCAGCAAGCAGGTGAATTCTGTACATTAATATGAATAGACATCTGACTATTTTACAGGATAGACAATATAAACATATTTAAAATTAAACATGTATAGATTCATTCCAACCAGTCTCATGCCCCGGAACATGTAACATATATAAGAGTTACATCTCAGGCTGTACACGCCTGAGATGTAACTCATAAAGTTACATCTTAAAGTTCATGACAATTACCAAAAAAATGAAAAGGTATCCCTGTTTGGAAAACCTCCTGAGAGCAACGTTCTGCTCTCTGAGCTTCGACCAGGCTCCGTCAAGGGCCGTGAAGGGCAACACCAAGGTTTGGACTCAAATCTAGCTGTTTCTTTTGAACAATGATTTTATTAAATTCAGGAATCTTAATTTTTTTTTTCTTTTTCTTTCTTTCTTTTTTCTTTTTCTTTTCTTTCTTTCTTTCTATTGTAACAAAAAAATTGTACAATTTTATGACATATTAAAATAAACTTGTGCAATTGGACCTTTCCCTTTCTTTTTGGTTTCAATATACTGAACCAGAGTGATTTAGTGGTTATATTTTTTCTAAATTTGTGTTAGAAATTTCTGGTTGCTGGGGAAGAACAAAAAGTTGCAATGTTTGCAGATGATGTCTTGGTCTTTTTGAAGGAACCTGAAGAATCATTTGAGGAGTTGATGTCCTCTCTATCCGTTTTTGGGGAACTGTCTGGTTATAAACTAAACCTAAACAAAACACAGGTAATGACACTAAACTATACAGCATCTAACACTTTACGAGATGATTATAATATAAATTGGGAAGCTGAAACACTTAAATACTTGGGAATAATTCTAACTAAGAATATTTCTAATCTATCACAAGTAAATTATGGTCCCTTGTCACAGGCCATAAAATTTGATTTAGATAGGTGGAATCTGGTGCCTTTCTTAAATTTAAACTCAAGGATATTAGCAGTGAAAATGAATGTACTCCCAAGACTCCTCTATTTATTTAGAACTTTGCCTGTTGAAGTCATCTTAATTAGCAGGATTCTGCAGAGAGTGAATGTCACTGGAGACGGATACACTTGAAAGTCTCCAGGTGAACAGAAATAGAGAACTTAAAGTGTGTATTTTGATGTTGAACGAGTGGAGAGAGTCTTACCTGGAGCGGAGTCATCCATGTGAGCATTTGAGGGAGTAGGGATGAGCATTGCCAAGAAGTCCGCACCTTTTCCTGTTTCCAGAGTTCTGAGACTTTGTAGGCGAGGAAGGCAGTCAGGAAATCAGGTGAGTGGCGAATACTGAACTGAAAGGGTGAACACTGGAGACACAAGGACCGAATGCATTAACATGAGGATAATGTGGCTGATGGCAGAGCGGAGGAACCTGGATCCAGGGGCAGGAATGGAAAACACCCAAAAGCACAAATAGCCTGGATCACGACAGAAGATTAAAGACTAGGGGGGAAAGAGTCTCTCACTTGATTTGGTTACACAGCTAAATTTAGTTGACTATGTTAACTGTGAACCTTTTGGCCCTCACAGCTGAACCAAAAACCACAACCCACCACAAAAAGTGAGGCCATCTGCCCCACAGCTAAAACTTGACCAAAATCGATCATGCAACACAACAATGTCCCCAAGTATAAGAGCAACAGAAAGGCTGAAAAAGAATCAAAGTGTTCAATTCAATTCAATTTTATTTATATAGCGCCAAATCACAACAACAGTTGCCTCAAGGCGCTTTATATTGTAAGGCAGACCCGTTTAACAGGAAGAAACCTCCAGCAGAACCAGGCTCAGGGAGGGGCGGGGCCATCTGCTGCGACTGATTGGGGTGAGAGCAACTGGTTGCGGCCCGACATTGTTTTGGCAAAGTTACACACCAATTCAATATTGATTTTAGTGAATTTTCACATGTCTGAGAACAGAATCACCAGTTACCAGAGTTTGACCCCCGGCGGGTGTGTCGCCGAGTGGGGAAAAACGGTTAGACACATGAACGGGTTGGTGGTGTACCTGGGGTTTCTGTTTAAGACTATGCTTCCTCCTCACCGTCACCCAGCCGCCCTCTTTCCCCAGCTGCTTGGGGTCTGCTGGGGAACAGCTAGCGGGGCCTACGCTATCTTCGGCTGCACCAGCTACAGGGGCCTGGCTAGCTACAGGTGAATGAAGGGTGCGAAGCCGAGTCTCCAATTCAGTAATCCTGGCCTCCAGAGCTGTAGATATACTACATTTGTTGCAAGTATCATTACTGCTAAAGGAGGCCGAGGAGTAACTAAACATCTGACACAATGAGCAGGAGGGACAGGTGAAGAGGCCATGCTGCTAGCTACGAGCTAAGCTAAGCTAGCGAAACAGTACAGAGACAGTGAGTGAATACTTTGGCTATAAATTAGGTAGTGAGTACACAGAAAGTGTGCTTCGGATGAAGCATGTGAAGATTACACTATGAAAACAGAAGTTATCTAAAAGCTTTTAATTAAATTGCTAAGCAGATAAGCTACTCAAAAACACCACTGTGTGTTGGAACAGGAACAGGAAGTGATACTCTACCGCAAAGAGATCTCACACCAACTGACAGCACCACCTGAATCAGAATCAGAATCAGAAACTTTATTGTCATTGTCATGAGAACAACGAAATTAAGAATGGTCCCCGATCATTGCATCATCCCTAGCAATATCAAAATATAAATAAAACAATAAAATTCAATAAATAAAATAGATAGAATACTTAAAATACTAATAAGATATAACAGTAAAACATTCACATACATTCCCACACACATGCTTCAGACCGTGCATAGATTAACACAAGAGTGGCGTGATGGACATTTTTTTGTAGTATTCAGATGTGTTATTGCAGTTGGATAACAGCTGTGTTTGAGTCTATTAGTCCTTGCTCTGATTGCCCTGTACCGTCTGCCTGAGGGCAACAGTTCGAACAGGGAGTGGCCAGGATGTGAGGTGTCTTTTATGATGTTTTGGGCCTTTTTAAAACAGTGGGCGTTGTGTAGAACTTCCAGTGTGGGGAGAGGGCAGCCAGTGATCTTTTGGGCGGTGTTAATGATCCCTTGGAGTGCTTTCCTCTGAGCCCCTGTGCAGCTAGTGTACCAGATGCATATGCAGTAAGTTAGAACACTCTCAATGGTGGCTCTGTAGAAGGACACCAGCAGTCTCTGTGTGATGTTATTCCTCCTGAGAATTCTCAGGAAGTACAGTCTCTGTTGGGCCTTTTTCAGCAGCTCGGAGGTGTTCACACTCCAGGAAAGGTTCTCCTCTATATTGACTCCCAGGAAGCGGAAGCTTGCCACCCTTTCTACACAGTCCCCATTTATGAATAGTGGTTGGATCTCTGCCTTTTTCCTTCTGAAGTCTATTATGAGTTCTTTGGTTTTTGAAGTGTTGAGGAGGAGGTTATTGGCCTTACACCATGACGTCAGCTGCTCCACCTCGTCTCTGTACGTAGACTCGTCTCCCTTGGAAATGAGCCCCACCACTGTGGTGTCATCTGCAAATTTCACAAAGATGTTGCTGTGGTGGCGAGGAGTGCAGTCGTGTGTGTAGAGAGAGTAGAGCAGTGGACTGAGCACACAGCCCTGGGGTGAGCCAGTGCTGAGACTCAGGGCTGAGGATGTGTGATGGCCAACTCTGACTCTCTGTCTACGGCCCGAGAGGAAGCTGTTGATCCACATGCAGGTGCTGTATGGAAGCCCCAGGTCTTGTAGCTTGGCCACCAGTTTGTGTGGAAGGATGGTGTTAAAAGCTGAGCAGTAATCCACGAAGAGCATCCGCACATAGCTACCATGCTCTTCCAGGTGAGTTAATGCAGCATGGAGTGCTGTGGCTACAGCGTCTTCCGTGGATCGGTTTGCTCTGTAGGCAAACTGGTGTGGATCCAGGCTGCGGGGCAGGGCTGCTGTGATGTGTCTGCGGACCAGCTTCTCAAAGCATTTCATTACCACTGGGGTGAGTGCCACCGGTCTGTAGTCATTCAGGCCGGTGATGTGGGGCTTCTTAGGCAAGGGGACTATGGTGGAGGACTTCAGGCAGAGTGGGACAGTCGCCTGTGCGAGGGATTTGTTGAAAATCCTGGTGAAGATCCCAGCCAGCTGTCCTGCACAATCCCTCAATATTCGACCTGGCACACCATCAGGACCCGCCGCCTTCCTCGGGTTAACAGCCTGCAGCATGCGCCTCACCTCGTGCTCTTCCAGGGTGAGGGTGGTGCTGCTATGGGTGGCGTGTTGCTGCTGTGGCTCCAATACCTCCGGTACCCTGGTCTCAAAGCGGGCAAAGAAGATATTCAGCTCCTCTGCCAGCTCCAGGTCACCGTCCGCAGCTCCGAGATTGATCTTATAGTTGGTTAGGTGCTGGATGCCTTGCCACACCTGCCGGCTGGTATTACTCTTCAAATGGTCCTCGATCCTCCTCCTATAGTCCCCCTTTGCCTCTCTGATGCCTCTCTTCAGGTTGGATCGGGCTGTGGTGTAGTAATCCCTGTTGCCAGACCTGAATGCAATGTTCCTCTCCTTCAGCAGCTGCCTGACCTCCCGGGTCATCCAGGGCTTTTGGTTGGGATAAGCCCGGATCCGTTTGACTGCTGTAACAGTGTCTATGCAGTGTTTTATATAGCAGAGGACACCGTCTGTGAACATTTCCAAGTCCTGATGTTCAAAGATATCCCAGTTAGTCCTGTCAAAACAGTCCTGCAGCTGCTGAGAGGCACCCTCTGGCCATATGGTAATATTCTTTGTGATGGTAAGAGCAGTTTTCTTGAGGGGGGCATATGCAGGGATTAGAAACAGTGACAAGTGGTCAGACTGACCCAGATGTGGCAAAGGTCTGGCCCTGTAGCCCATTTTGATGTTGGAATAAACTTTGTCCAGAATCTTGTCACCCCTAGTGGCACACTTGACGTGCTGGTGGAATTTGGGGATTGCTCTTTTTAAGTCTGCGTGATTGAAGTCCCCTGCTACGATATGTACAGCGTCAGGGTAAGTGCTCTGTTTATTATTGATGTTTGTATGCAGGAGTGCGATCGCAGAGTTAGCATTAGCATCTGGTGGTATGTAAACAGCTGTTATTATGACAACGGTGAACTCCCTAGGTAGGTAGATGGGCCTGCATTTAACAGTCAGATATTCAATGTCCGGTGAACAGTGACGGTCTATTATCACTGTGTTGGTACACCAGCTGTTGTTCACATACATACAGAGCCCCCCTCCTTTGCGCTTACCGGAGTCCACTGTTCGGTCATGTCGCTGTGTGGTATAGCCTGCTAGCTCAATAGCAGAGTCTGGAATGGATTGATGTAGCCAGGATTCAGTGATAAGAAGGATGCATGAGTCTTTGATGAAGTTATTCGCTGCTATTTGCAATCTCAATTCGTCCAACTTGTTCGCGAGGGATCTGGCATTTGTGATGAATAGGCTGGGGAGCGGTGGTTTGAGTGGCTGCCTCCGTAGCCTGGCTAGCGCGCCGGCCCTGCAGCCTCGCCGTCTCCTTCTCTCTCGACGCCGCCTGCGCCTCCACCCCGAAGGGATAACAATCCATGGGGAGCCCGGACTCCTCGCTATTTCCACCGGTATTTTGTGTAAGCGGACAAATTTGCTAGTCACGCTCTCGCGGTAGCTTACTCCAATCTTGAGGAGATCATGTCGGCTATAGATGTTATTCGCTTGGCTGGTAGAACACAAAAACAAACATAAGGCATACAAAATTATCCAAACATAGCATCGATCGGTAGAACACTGAGCTGCTGCAACTACGTGCGCCGCCATCTTGAAAAGGACTGAGTGTTGCAAGATCCAGTCAGCAACCCGACTGAAATGGTGTCGTAAGATCTCAGGAGAGCATGAACAAAACGGCCACAAACCTCAATGAACCAAAGCAGGCCTGTAAAGAAGAGTGGGCCCAAGTTGCTCCACAAAAACATAAGAGGCTGGAAAAGTCTTAAAGGAAAGGACTGACTCAAGTTATCACTGCTAAAGGTGCATATACAAACTTCCTTTTTCACAGGACTACACAGGAAAACGTTCTCTTTCATGACAGTATTCTGTCAGTAGGAAAAACAATAAACAAATGTGAATGTTTTAGAGCATGGCAGCACAGTGGTTAGCACTGTTGCCTCCACCATCAGTGTGGAGTTTGTGTGGGTTCTTTCCAGGTACTCTGGCTTCCTCCCACAGTTACTGTGGTTAGGTTAATTGGTAACTCTAAATTACCCATAGGTGCGAATGGCTGCCTGTCTCTATGTGTTATCCCTGCGACAGGCTGGCGTACCTGTCCAGGGTGTAACCTGCCACCCACCCTAAGACAGCTGGGATTGGCTCCAGCGACCCTGACAAGGATAAGTGGAAGAGAACGGATGGATGGACTCAGAACAAAGGTACATAGTGAATAGACTCTTTTCTTACAATCATAAAGGAAAGGTCACCTGTAGTGATCAGACCACTATCATGTGACTCTGTGAAATATTGATTTGTGCTCTTGGACAGGACAATAAGCTTGGACAGGCTCGGTAAGTAAATCTACTCATTTAAGATTCAAAAGTGATTATAGTTCGTTTATGTCCATCTTCCTTGTTGCCAGGGTGACACATACTACCTGGGGACTCTGGAGAATATATGTGATGCAGACACAAAACCTCCTTCCTCTTGAAATAAATTAGTTTACAAGCTGTTGTGTCTGTAACAAACATATAAAGGACAAAGAGAGATTGCATTTTTGTGACTGTTTCAGCTCTTCAGACTCTGAATCAGTGGCAAATGTAACTTTAATGTTGTGGCTCCTTGTATCATGGCACTGTAACATTACCGCACTTTCACCAAGTGAAAACAGCTGAACTAGAGCAAAAGATCAAAGAAAACAGCAGGTGAAGGTTGTTGGGCACCAACCAGTTAAAGGACCACTCGTTTTAGTTTTGTTCATGACTTCAGCAGTTGATACGTGAATAAGAAACTGCATGTTTGGGTGACTCTCAGTGTGTCGGAGGCTTTGAGAGGCCAAACACCGACGGACACTCTTAAAATCTTTCTTTTGCATTAAAACAATTTTGCCCACCCAGTGACAACATTAGTGAAAATACTTTCAAATGGTATATACAGTATGCATACATTACATCAGATAGTATTAAACTATTCCACTACCTGCAGGAAAAGCAGATCAGCTCAGCACACTAATTAACACTCCCAGCAGTGTGTGTGTGTGTGTGTGTGTGTGTGTGTGTGTGTGTGTGTGTGTGTGTGTGTGTGTGTGTGTGTGTGTGTGTGTGTGTTTTATTTCAGTCTGTTAGTGTGATAAATGCACCTGATTGGATTTTGAAGATGAAAACTTGAGTTTGCTTCTCACGCCCCCAATTATTTTAAATGTATGCAGAGAGGAGAGCCCGACTGGCCCGTTCACTTCATCTGGACGTTAACGAAGACACAGAAGATGAGGGAGAGCGGGAGCTGCGTGGGTCTCGGTCTATGTTTGCCCTCCAGCTGAGATTACACATCAGGTGTTGGGTAGAATTTAATAAATGTGAGGTATACGCCGACGCTGCTCCCACAATCACGTTTTGTTTTTATGGGGACACTTGAACAAACATAATGTTATTGATGACACCTGTGCAGCGACTGCTGATAAGTCAAAATGTCTCAATGAGTTTTCTGGTCAGGTCTCTTAAACAAGTTAAACGTAAGACTCAGCTGTTTGTCAAACACCTACGGGCCTCTGACGATGGCAAAAGGATTTTATTGTTACTAAAATTCTCCAACTTTAGTCATAATAAAACCCGTATGGCATCTTTACATAGCTCAGCTCTGATTTCACCTGAAACAGTTATAAATGAGACACAGAAAAATGCGTTTTATCTGGCTCAGCTACAAGGTGAACACACCGGTCTAACACAAATTTCTCTGCTTGTTTAAAATGATTATTTTCTCTGATGAGACGGGAAAAGAAGTAACTCATTAAATTCTGCTGTCTGTGCCCGATGGGTCGAACGCTGCTTTCAGATATTTGGAGCCTCTGCTGGAAACTTGGGTTAATATCTGTATTATTATTTATCATTATGTTGGAGTACTGAAGTAAAATCCTTTTATAGTTGAAGAAATGGATGTTTTACTTGTTTGTTTTTAGCAAAGTACAACATTAAACCTGCGTTATCACACTGTGAGCTGATCAAAGCTAGTGTTTGTTAGTATATTTACCTAATGCTCCTCTTTATTGTGTCCTTTACATGTTGTTGAGCTTTCTGTATAAAAACATCACTGCTTTCTTTTGCTTGTTATTTGAATGATTCAGAACACTGAATGTTTCACATGTTGGTTTAGGCTCGTCCTGCCAGGACAGCACAAACTGAAAGCACTGACAGGAAAATGTCTGATTCAGGATCTGTTTCACCTGTATCACACCGACATGTTCTCAAAGAGGCGACCGTTTAGATCAAAGAGTATTTTTGAATCACAGCCTGCTGAAAACACTGCATACAAATCTCATCCTATAGACGGGTGAATTGTCTTCCCATTGTAGCTTAACTTTGGTTATAAAACAGCACAGGGCACCACTTATTAGAAAATATAGCAGTTCAGGCTATGTTTACTCTCTATCACATGAAAGACAGGAGAAATGCAGAAAATTTAAAGGCACTTTGTCCTGTTGTTATTTTTGCTTGCTGGTAATTTAAGGATTCCCCCTCCACCACTGGAAAGTAGGAATCTGAGAAAGCATCTAAAAATGGAACTCAGAGAGTTTTAAGGTTAGAGGGAGGCTGGAACGTCCCAGTATGAGCTGGGTGGAAGGCAGAGAAACCAGACAGGTCATCACAGGAACCTCACAGACAAGCACACTGACAAGCAAATGTTTTAATATGACATCCAAACATAAATAAATACATAAATTAAATGATAAAGAAAGCCTGGGGATAGAATGGCGACAGGCAGATGTGAGCACTAAACGAGAGAGAATGTGGGTAATGGGCAGGGAGGACAGCTAAGAGCACAGAAGACAGAGGCCAGTGAAAAGCAGAGCTATTTAAAACACACTGAAGAGAGAAGAGGACCAATTCAACTAGCACTTACCTACAGGTCACATCCTGTTAATGGAAAAGATGGAGCAATGGGTAGAGAGAAGGAAAGATGGGGTGTGGAGGAGGAAATGGGTCAGGGGTCCAGCGAATGTAACGCTAGCTCCCAAAGAAATCAGAGCGAGAAGGTAATACCTAATGGGCCGGCAGATGAAAGATGCAGACACGCTGGAGCAATCAATTACACCACGCAGACGCCGTGTCGACTCTGCGACCAGGTTATCCCGCCTGCGTCATTTTAATAGCACCAAATATTAAAATAGAAATCTTTTTTCAGGAAAAGAATCGTAGCAGCTTTTTTGTCCCCTGGTTTTCCCTCTTGGGCTGTAAAAATGATAATAATTACAGTTTACACAAAATAGCAGCTGAAAAATATGAAACGAGGATGATCTGTAACCAGTCTGTTTGTCAGCGCTTAAAATAAAAATGCTTTTCTGACTACAAATACTTAGAAACTTAATTCATTGCAAAAATGATGAATATTTATCACCGTTTACAAACAAAATAATAAACACTAGACAATATGCGTGAGTGATTCTTTCTTCTGTTTGTAGTGATGTAAATGCACTCGTGTACTGAGCACTACATCGGGGCAGCAAAAGCAGCACAACTTTAATATAAATGTTTAAATAATACGCACAAAAATAAAATGTCAGCAAAAAACGAAATGGTGTGCGCACACATTGGTGAAATGGCATGGGATATTTATTGTTTCAGCAAAGTTAAAAGGCCCTGATTTAAGACATGGCAGTGGTTCGGTGTAAGCTCCGTTTGATTAGAAGAGGTCAGCAGTTTATAAAGTATAATATTGTCATCATCACTGTGACTGGAACACGTTGGAGAAGTTTGGGTGAGCACAACTCTTCACTTTGTCTCCACAGGAATACCTTTCACACTGCTGTCACAATCAGCAGTGGGCTCTCTCCGCCTACATACAACACATGGGTGAGTGCTGCAAGTTCACAGCCATTCTGTGCTGTTGCTTTAAGCTCATCCTGGGAAAGTTCGATAATGAATGATGACGTTATATTAGGGCCAAAAGTGAAACAGTCCTTACAGCAAAATGCCTCCAGAAGTTTACGGTCCTAAGCATGGCGTGATGTTGAAACTGTTCCTGATGCATACATCTGCCTGATTTCAGAGGAGGCTTAATTGTTCCACTTCTTTAAATCTTCTTTCATCTGTGCACGGCCGCAACACCAACGAGGCTCACGAGGGAAAGCGAGTGAGCCACACGTGAGGCGTCAAAACATCTATCTTCTAAAATTACTGTGAGAAAAATAACATGTGTGCTTTCGTATTTTCCACCACGGTGTTAACAGGCGTGCTGGTTTTTGTTAGAGTGAATAATCTGGTCTTCTGGTTTAATCCGCACTGGTCACTCCACTTATTGAAAAAAAAGTGCAACACTGTAACAACTGCCACAAAAAACAAAAACTTTTGTACTGTTTAGTTTGTACTGCTGCTCATCTGCCCCCCCCCCCCCACACACACACACACACACACACACACATACCTATTTAAGATTTTCTTTATTTAATCACTAGTGTGCACATATATTTATATACATACATATATGTTTAAAATCTCTTTTTTCTTTTACTACATCTTATTAATATTTTGCTCTTTACTATTTTTCTATTTATTTTTTATTATTTTATTTTATTTTTTCTACTGTACCATTCTGCTGAGTGACTGTCTTCTGCTCGTCAAATACATTTCATTGTGATGTTGACCCTGAGCTAACATGCATATGACAAATAAAACTGGTTGAACGACCACAGATTGTATGAATCCTGCACAACGCACTTTTAGATCCAGCGAACAAAAGATGATTATGATTCACAATCAAGATAAATCAAATATTTCTGATTAAACAATAATCAGTATTGATTATAACCCAAACTTTCTCTGGATGTCCGTTTTTAAGAATTATATTCATTGTATTATTAAACCACAGTTATTGATTTGTTAATGTATAAGTCAATGACATGTTGCACCTGCAGAATATTTGATTCACTCGTATACTGCTGGGCATCTTAATCTGTATAAAGAAATAAAAAATAACCTGCAAAAAAAAGTAAAGCATCCTTTGAAGGCTGCATTTACGTGACAGCGAAGCGGCAAAGGCTGTCCAGATTCAAAGATTCCCGTTCTCCGGATTTAAAGGACAGATCATGAAGGCGTATCCTTTGTGCGCCACCCCAACATTTAGGAGAAACCCTCAGACAGATGAAGCAAAGCTGTGCAGAAATAAACTTTTAAAAGTAGAGTGCTGTCCAGCAGAACAAATGCTGGCATAACGACGAATCTTAAAATGCTAAATGAAGTTAACGCAGTGAGTTTTCTAGCACAGCTAGGTCAACGCCAAACGTGCTCGAACGTTTTAGGACGGTTTGCACTTTTTGCTGAAAGAGTGTCCAACAAACATGGTCGTGGTCATGGTCCCGAATTTCATCCCATTTCCTGTTTTATTTTGGTAACGTCTTTCTTTGTTCTTTGTTTTTTCCTCCTTTGTTGTCTGAAGTGCCCTCATTCTGTTTTAAGTGGCTCACTAGACTTTCTCTTTTGTTATCATCAGCTATTAAAGGTGATGCTTTCTACCTGTAACGTGGTCCTCTCTCTAACAGTAACGACTGCTTTTGCCTGATGCCTGTAGCCTTTGCCCCAAGCAAGTCTTGGACTGTGTGTTTGAACTCAAACTTTTGCCCGCCCCTTGTTTGCTTCATTGGCTGCTTACACCTGGATTATAAACTCATGTGTAATAGTGCTGTCTGATCAGTGATCAGTGTACCTCTGTTGGTCTTCCTTGGTCTCTTGTGTTCTGGGGGCCTCTGGATGTCTGGAGTCTTGGTCTCCTCCATACCTGCTTCATGCCCTGGAGGACGGGGCTGTGCCCCCCCCCCCACCCTCTAGCAGATCATTACATGAAGGAACCTTTTAAAAACACAAGCGCGTCCATGCTCACAGGTGTACACACGGATGATCACACCCACAAACTACACCCTTTTTGGCTCCTACCTCAAAGCACACTGTGTTCTGTTGATCTTATGTGCTGCACAATAATGTTTAATATTTAGTATTTACTGTCATATTCCCATAGATCATTGTGATGTTGTTTATTGTATTGCTCTCGTTTTCTTCTGCTTGTTTTCTTTTTTCTTTCTCAACAGGTGATCGATGGATGTATTTTTTTGTCTGCTTATTTTGTTGGTTTTTGTTTTTTTTGCCCTTTATCCCCGTCCCTCTTCTCCGCTGTTTTGTTTTTCCCTCTTTCTTTCCTCCAGTCAAGTCTGTCCCGTATCTAGCAAGTGAAAATAAAATAAAATAAACAATAAAAGGTGAATCAAATAGACCAATAGGCTGGGATGGTCCATTTGGTAAAGTAAATCCGCATCGTTCTTCGCCTTTAGACAATAATTCTGATGGCAAAAGAGCCAAACGGGACAGGCAAAAAGAAAAAAAGCTATGCTGATAAATCCCACCAAGTTTTCTTTTCTGTAAATTGGTTTGAAATACATAAAAAAGACGTTGATAAATGTGAAGCATGAAATGAGCTCGCTCTTACAGACTAATGACATCCAATTAGGAAAAACAGAGATGTCGCACATGGATGTCAAGATCTAATCAAAATGTTGCAGCTGTAGTGCCATTAGGGTTGTTTCTAGCTAACAGGCTGAGAAGCAGTCCATTAGCAGGTGAATCACTGCAGTGTCCCGGTCACACTCTCTCTTTCCTCTGAAAAATGACCGACGTGATACGGCAGGAAGGCTGACAGCTGTGTAAAGCGGCACATGCTTACACCTGTCCAGTCGCATCACCAGGCTGATTATTCTCCTAAAATAAACAGCAGCGCTCGCTGTAAAAGCGCTCTGCATCCACCTTGCATTTGTAGCAGAGCCACAGTCCTTACAGATGTTTCCTACCTTGCATTTCTAACTTTCACTCTCTTGTCGCCCTCGTCTATTTTTAACAAAGTGCCACACCTGGAGCCGCAGATGTGCCACGACACAATAGAAACATCTGATTATTATTACTATTTAATATACCATGAAGTCTGTTTCAGCATCTTTGCAGCTGTATGCCGAATCTCACAAAATCAGAAAAGGTCATTTATTGGAGTTTTGATATTACAGACAAAAATCAATCGCTGCTGTCTGTCTAGTGCAGCCGAGCAGGTTTGCTTACTAGTTTTTCTTTTGGTATTTTTTGTGCTGTTTTCCTTTTCTGTTGCCTTTTCTTCAGAAATCTTAGTTTCTCCTCATGTGCTCTTTTGCTGCTTTGTTCTTTAGTTCTTGACTTTACAGTGGCAAGGTGAGCGAATCTCCTCTACCTCCTGACTCTGTGTGTGTGTGTGTGTGTGTGTGTGTGTGTGTGTGTGTGTGTGTGTGTGTGTGTGTGTGTGTGTGTGTGTGTGTGTGTGGTGGTTTTGAGGGAGTGGTGGGTTGCAGGTAAAGGTCAAAGCTGACAGCCTTTTAGCAACGCTGCCAACAGCTTACAGAGGAAAACACACAGACAGACGGGTGGATGGAGGAAGAAATGTGTGCAGAAACAGACACAGAGAATGAGCTGGATGGATGGGCGGAGGGAGGGAGAGACGGGATAAAGGTGTAGCTAAGTAGCTGGCCAGATGGATGATGAATGGAGAGGTGGAAGATGAGAATAAAGAGCAGACAGACAAAGGGATGGAGAGGGAACAACAGCTAATCTAAACAATTCAGTTGTAGGATGAACATTCAAAACTCATAAAGGTGTTAGAACGATGCAGACACGCCCTTGTTGAAACAATCTCCAGCCGATGTGCTGCTTTTGGCCTTGGACACTTACATCGCTGTTTGGTGTCTGTTCATAGCTGGAGACCCCGCTCTCCTCAGCACTGATGGTTTTTGACATGAAGGTCAGTTTGACACTGTCTGAGGTGAAAGTGATCAAAACTGGATTTCCAGCTCCCAGTGCTCGATGTATTGGCACTGGCCTTTATTATTTTGAAATTCATGTAAGGCAGGGGTGTCAAACTCAAATACACAGTGGGCCAAAATTCAAAACTGGAACAAAGTCGCGGGCTAACGCTAATATCTATTGAAAAAAAAATCTTCCTCTAGATATGAGAATGAATCTTTTCTTATGGACTCAAACACGTTTTGCTGGAAAACTGAATATGGAACAAGCAAAGCTTAATACTAAACAATATATATATTAGCTGTATAATACCAGTAGGCCAGCTCTGATAGTAATTTGGTATGGCTTCGCGGGCCAAATGTAATTAGAATAGAATAGAATAGAATTCAACTTTATTGTCATTGCACATGCACAGGTACAGGGCAACGAAATGCAGTTTGCATCCATCCAGAAGTGCTTTAGTGATATAGATATATTACAATATATATTAGCAATAGTATAGATATGTAAGTATATTACAGAAATGGGTCTATTATGGTATGTTATAATGTACACGGTATGAAGTATGTTGTGAATATGCTATAACTATAAGTATGTACAGGCTGTAGTGAGTACAAGCTATCAGAATCAGAATCAGAATCAGAATCAGAATACTTTATTGATCCCTGGGGGAAATTATTTTTTGTTACAGTGCTCCATTTTAAACCAACATTAAGACAAGACAGACAATACGCTAACTAAGAATAGTACAATATATACATATATATACATACATACATACATAAGTCACTCATAAATAAATAGTTGGAAAAGAAACATGTGTAGCTGTAGCAGCAAACAGTGTGTTAAGTGGATGCGTTGTACAGGGAGATGGCCACAGGCAGGAATGATTTCCTGTGTCGTTCAGTGGTGCTTTTCGGTAATCTCAGTCTCTCACTGAACGAGCTCCTGTGACTGACCAGCATGTCATGGAGTGGGTGGGAGGTGTTATCCAACATTGTCTTTATCTTGGACAGCATCCGCCTCTCCGACACCACCTTGAGGGAGTCCAGCTCCATCCCCACAACATTGCTGGCCTTACGGATCAGTTTATTAAGTCTGTTGGCATCTGCGACCCTCAGCCTGCTCCCCCAGCATGCAACAGCATAGAGGATCGCACTGGCCACCACAGACTCATAGAAAATCCTCAGCATTTTCTGGCAGATGTTGAAGGACCTCAGTCGCCTCAAAAAATAGAGACGACTCTGGCCCTTCCTGTAAAGTGCTGTGGTGTTTTTAGCCCAGTCCAGTTTATTGTCAATGTGTACTCCAAGGTATTTATAGTCCTCCACAATGTCAACACTGACCCCCTGGATTGAAACAGGGGTCAAGTGTTTCCTGGTCTTCCTGAAGTCCACGATCAGTTCCTTGGTCTTTGCCACGTTGAGCTGCAGATGATTCTGCTCACACCACGTGACAAAGGAGTCGACCACAGCCCGGTACTCTGTCTCATCATCCCTGCTGATGCATCCAACCACCGCAGAGTCATCAGAAAACTTCTGAAGATGGCAGGTCTCTGTGCAGTGGCTGAAGTCTGTGGTGTAGAGGGTGAAGAGGAAGGGGGAGAGGACAGTCCCCTGTGGTGCCCCTGTGTTGCTAATCACCTTGTCAGACACACACTGTGGGAGACGTACATATTGTGGTCTTCCTGTCAGGTAATCAACAATCCAGGACACCAGAGAAGCATCCACCTGCATCGCTGCTAACTTATCACCCAGGAGGGTCGGCCTGATGGTGTTGAAAGCACTGGAAAAGTCAAAAAACATGACCCTCACAGTGCTCGCCGGCTGGTCCAGATGGGTGTAGACACGATTGAGCAGGTAGATGATGGCGTCCTCTGTTCCGAGACGAGGCTGATAAGCGAACTGAAGGGGATCCAGATGTGGTCTTACTATGGGTCGCAGCTGGTCCAGGATGAGCCTTTCCAGGGTCTTCATGATGTCTTCATGATATGTACAGGCTATGAACAGGATATAAATATGAAAAACTATACAGAATATGAAATAAATAACTTTACAGAATCTGAGATATACAGCTATACAGAAATGGGAACTATGCAAGTTGTAAACAGTTGTAGGATTAAAGATTATTGAATGTACAGAATGATTATTTACACAGAGCTATACAGTAGTGCAGTTAAGATAAGTGAGGGTGTAGATAGTTTCTACAGAGACTATATAAAGTGCTAGTGGTTGTGAGTGGTGATTCAGTCCATGTTATTATTGTGTTTGAGGGTACAGTTGTCCATTGTGTGTGTGTGTATGTTCAGTCCATGAGTTAACGTGGGTCAGATGTCAGGAGGCAGAGTTCAGGAGTCTGACAGCTGTGGGGAAGAAGCTGTTCCGGTACCTGGTGGTCTTAGTCCGGAGGCTCCTGTAGCGCCTCCCAGAGGGCAGGAGGGTGAAGAGTCCATGTGATGGGTGACTGGGGTCTTTGATGATTTTCCCAGCCCTTTTCAGACACCGCTTCCTGTAGATGTCTTTTATGGCAGGAAGTGGTGCTCCGGCGATGCGCTGGGCAGTTTTCACGACCCTCTGCAACGCCTTCCGGTCCGAGGCAGAGCAGTTCCCGTACCAGACTGTTATACAGTTGGTCAGGATGCTCTCGATGGTGCAACGATAGAAGTTCACCAGGATGTCTGAGGACAGGTGGTTCTTCCTCAGAGTCCTCAAGAAGAAGAGGCGCTGATGAGCCTTCTTGACCAGCTTGGAGCAGTTGGTCGTCCAGGTGAGATCCTCGGAGATGTGGACTCCCAGGAACTTGAAGCTGCTCACACGCTCCACAGCCGTCCCCTTAATGTGGATGGGTGGATGTGGGTCAGCATTCCTCCTGTAGTCCACGATGAGCTCCTTGGTCTTCTCGGTGTTAAGCAGCAGGTTGTTTCTGTCGCACCACTCAGCCAGACGATCCACCTCCTCCCTGTAGGCGGCCTCATCGTTGTCACTGATGAGGCCAATCACCGTGGTGTCATCTGCAAACTTAATGATGGTGTTGGAACCATCAGCAGGTCTGCAGTCGTGGGTGAAGAGGGAGTAGAGGAAAGGGCTCATCACACAGCCTTGTGGTACACCGGTGTTCATCGTGATGGTAGATGAGCAGTGGTTATCCAGCCGGACGTGTTGGGGGCGGTTGGTCAGGAAGTCCAGTAACCATTTGCAGATGAGGGAACTGATGCCCAGGTCTGTCAGTTTCCTGATGAGTTGTGAGGGGTGGATTGTATTGAATGCTGAACTGAAGTCTATAAACAGCATTCTGGCGTAGGTGTTGTTGTTGTCCAGGTGTGAGAGGACAGAGTGCAGTGCGATGGAGACTGCATCCTCTGTGCTCCTGTTCTGGCGGTATGCGAATTGGTGGGGGTCCAGGGTGGGGGGGAGACATGATTTGAAGTGTGCTAGGACCAGCTGCTCTAAGCACTTAGTGATGATGGGGGTGAGTGCTACTGGGCGGTAGTCATTGAGGCAAGATGGGTTGGAGTTTTTGGGTATCGGGACGATGGAGGTGGATTTGAAGCAGGCCGGTACCACAGCGTGGGCCAAGGACAGATTGGCCAAACTCAAACTCTAAACTCTAGAGTTTAGAGTTTGAGTTTGACACCTATGATGTAAGGTAATGAAATATAATAATTAGTGAAATGAATACAACCCCTCTGCTTCTAGAGCTGAACATGTGTTTTAAAGCAGCACAGGCTTCTACATTCAAATCCACTCCCTCCTCTTCGCTGCCTCCATTTAAGTTCATTTGTTTTGCTATCAAGGATTTTGTAGCAGGGACACAAGTGAGCTACATCCCAGAAATGCCTCCCCAGAGTATTACAAAAGCAGGAGAACAGAGAACAAGATAACACCTCTAAAACCAGGAAAGATGATCAGGATGTATGAATGGAAAGGCGAGCAACAAGGAAATATGAGGAGAGGAGTGATGCAGAAAGAAGGAAAAGGTTGCACACGAAGAACAAGAGGAAGGAGAAATATCAAAGGCCAATGAGCTTGAGAGGAGAGGGAAGGGGAAAAAGATCACGCTTTAAAAATGACATATATCAGAGGTCTTGCTTGCCCAGGTTTGCTTCTGTCTACACGTGTGTGTTCAGGATGAATGCACCTGCAGGACGGGGGAGACAGATGAGAGACCCTGAGCAAAGTGACATTGCATCCCTCCTCTGATCATCCGCTAGACTCAGGAGGCTCTTGGCGCGCACGCATACATGCACATACATTAACTAGAACAGTATGGAGGGTGTTGGGGAAGAATCAGATGCCAGTCTGCAGGAATAATAAAGACAGGAACAAGTGGAACGAACATCAGCTGCCTGAAACTTTCAGTTCTACGGCGTCAAACAGCAAAGTTACCTTCTGAGTCATGCAACATACAGAACAGGCTTTCACATATAGTACAGGTCAGTATTTCAGTCAGTGGACACAGGCAGCACCGGTGCTGCTGGAATCCATTAAAACATGATTTCAGCATCTCCTCTCAGAACCTGAAAATTGCATATCCCAAAACAGCAGTGCAGCAAGGAACGAGCACCATCACAACACCTTAAAGGCTTGCTTTATCTTTAGTGCAGGTCCCTCTGCAGCCGCTTCTGGAATAGATACCCAGAAAAGTAATTGTGAGTAACGTAGAATTTATAACTCGGCACGATTCTGGAGTCCGCAGATAAGATTGCAAAGACCACTTGTGAACACATATTTTCGTATGTTTCTTGAGATATAATCGCGTTAGGGTGTTAACATTAAAAGCGACTTCTTTCCCAGTTTGTTCTTTTATCCCCTCACCTGGAGCTTAACTCCCACTGGCCGCCTGTTAAAAGAAGGACTCCCAGATTAGATCAGAGCCCGTATTCTTCAGTAATCTGTGAATCATGCTCAGGAGGGCTTCCAAAATGTTTGAGTGCAGCCAAAAATCTTTGTTCACCAGAGTGAAAGGAATTAATGAATCTTCCAAATCACTTTAAGGAAGAGAGGAACTTTTCTCATCACTTGCTTGAAAGTGAGATGTCAGTATTATATCAGTTATCATCTCTGTCACACACATATTAGTTATTAGTTATTAGAATAATGCTGAGTGTACTAAAGCTTGACTTTGGTATTTCCACGTCTTACAGACGCTAACTGTGATTTTTATGGTTTGTTTTTGGAGCACACAGAAAAATCCTGATGTCACATCAGAAAACACAGGAAATGAATAAAGTGCATGTTTTGTCTTTTAAACTGTAGGACCTCGTTTGTTGCATATGTTAAACAAATTGAAGCTTATCTGTAGACGATCTGTCTGTTTCTGTTCCTCCTGATATTATGGGCTGCTGCTGCTCAGTTTGATGTTCTCCTTAAACACTGAACGATTCTCTCTCCTCCCTGCCTTCTCTAAGCCAATCATTTGTCCTTTAACTTAAAACTGTGATGTCACTCTGTCTCACTAAAATTATGAACCCAATTCCAAAAGATAACTTTACTAAAACGCGTCATTGCTTGTGAACATTTGTTCCTTTATTGGTGTTGTAAGACATGTGTTGTTCCAGTCAATTAAATTCAACTTTATTAACACAGCGCGAAATCACAACAACAGTTGCCTCAAGGTGCTTTAGACCCGACAACAATACATACAGAGAAAAACCCAACAATCATATGACCCCCTATGAGCAGCACTTTGGCGATAGTGGGAAGGAAAAACTCCCTTTTAACAGGAAGAAACCTCCGGCAGAACCAGGCGCAGGGAGGGGCGGGGCCATCTGCTGTGATTGGTTGGGGTGAGAGAAGGAAGACAGGATAAAGACATGCTGTTGTCTGTCAAACTTTAGGAATCAAAATCAGCCTCATACTGAGTGACTGGGTTACCTGAAACACCACGCATTAATTAACGTTAGCTACTTCAGCTGTACTGTAAAGTATAAGACATACACTCAGTGAAACCTTGTGTAACAGCCTCCCATCAGTGTCTTTGAATAGAAACTTCAAAAGTCCTAGACGGACCCAGTTCATGAGTCGGAGCTGGAGAGCAGCAGGATGCTCGGCAGACAGCAGAGCCTTCTTTAAGCCCCAGCTCTTATTATCAGAACAATCATTTCCAACATGATTAAGTTAACATTTCAGGTCATAATGATGTTTTTCATGCCAGGCTCAATTGGAGCCAGGAACATTTTTAGAGGTAGCATTCACAGCCATCAGTGTTGGGGAGTAACGGAGTACATGTACCGCCGTTACGTATTTAAAATACAAAATATGAGTAACTGTATTCCGTTACAGTTACCGTTTAAAAATGTGGTATTCAGAATACAGTTACTTTGTTGAAATAAATGGATTACACTGCGGTACTTTCCTGTTTCATATTGTCGCGGGTCAGGACTGTTTGGTTTTGTGTGACAGCTACGTTCTGTTGTTCCAGGCGGCAGCGTTACGGTTGCCATGGTTACAGGGCGGCGCTCTCTCTCTCTCTCTGCGACTGTGTGTTTCCTGGGTGAGAGAGCGCCTTTTTGTTGTTGTTGTGCAACAGGCTAACAGGCAGAATGCTACAAGCATAGCTCTAAAGAATGTAGCATCATGGGCAGTGTAGTCCGTGCTGCAGGGAGAATGGACTGCCATACACGTTATGGGTCTGTGAGCGCGAGGAGGGAGAAAAAGGGGAGTGGAAAGGTACGAGCTGTCATCGAGGAAAAACGGGAGCTGGAAGCATGTAAATATAATAATAACCACTGCAGCCAAGAAGAGAGCCTGACGAGCCCAGTTGTAAGTAAGCTGTTAACTCATTCACTGCCATTGACGTCTATAGCCGTCAATTGCAGTGAATGAGTCAATGGGTTTAACTCATTCACTGCCAATGGCTGGCAGTGAATGAGTTAAGACTCGACTGTACACCGTGTTCGTGTTTTCCTCCGAAACAATAAGTTCCGTTGGAGCAGCCTTTCAACGCCTCTCTCTGTCTCTCGCAAGAAATGATTAATTTGAGATAAATGTCATGACACACCTGAAATCTTTCAATACAGTCAGGTCAGTGGTTTGAGACTGTGACGCCACATGGACCATTTAAACTGTTTCAGTCTAACAATGACGTTGTTCCTTTACCACAGAGGGTTAAGCCCCTCCACAATATGACTGGAACCCACAGACAGAGTGTTTCACATAAGATGGAAAAATATTGTTCTTCCACTAGAATACCCACTAATTCAGATTCTGTTGTACCTGCATTGCAAATATTTGTAAGTACATAAAAGTACTCCCTCAGGTGTCGGTGTGTTGGTGGTTCTTTGTATCTGGGGGTGGGCGTCCGGGTACACACCGGCTCACTCCTTGGCGGCCGCTTGTCGGGGCCTGGGGCCTGGGGCTCGCTCGGGCCCCTTTGGAGGTGGGGTGCCCCCGGCCTCTCGGCCTGGGGCTCGGTCACTCAGGCACAGCTGGGGGCCGGCGGAGCTCACGGGCGCGTCACTGCAACTCCCCCTGACTTCTGCTCCGCGGCTGCTGGGCGAGCCCTCATCTGGGACTCTCCTCAGCTCTTACTGGAACAGTGGCGCGGCTGCCCCTCTGTTGGTCTTCCATGGTCTCTTGTGTTCTGGGGGCCTCTGGATGTCTGGAGTTTTGATCTCCTCCATACCCACTTCACACCCTGGAGGACGGGGCTGTGGCCCCCCCACACTCCCTAGCAGATCATTACATGGAGAAACCTTTGGAATGCAAGCATGCTGATCCACACAGGTATGCACACATGGGTATTCACAGACGCGGACTAAAGCTTTCTTGGCTGCTGCCTCAAAGCACACTGTGCGCTGTCTATCTTGCGTGCTGCACAATATCGTTTATTATTTAGTAAATATTGATATCTATGACTAGCTAGTTTATTGTGATGGTGCTTTGTTTTCTCTATTATTATGTTGCTCTTTGTTGTTTGCTGTCTCCTCTGTTTGTTTTTTTTGTTTGTTTGTTTTTTTTTCTCCATACAGGTGACCCAGGAGTTCTTTTTTTCTCTCTCTCTCTTCCCCCCCCCCTTCTCACCGTCTCTTCTCCCCTTTGGTTTTCTTTCTTTCTCTCCCCCTCTTTCTCTCATTCATTCCCCCTGTCCTATTTATTAAAAAAAAAAAAAAAAAAAAAAAAAATGACAAAGGATGAACTGAAGCTCTGCCATCACGTAATGTCGCATACTGCTGTTTCTGATGTCATTTAAGAAAAAAAAAAAAAAAAAAAAAAAAAAAGTACATAAAAGTACACCCTGTTTTCAGGACACATACACAGTGAAACTCTACGTTACATCTGGGGGGATTACAAGTGAAATCACCGGCTGCATTATGAAGCGCTACCAAATGTTCTATATGGTCTAGATCAGTCATCAGCTCCTGAAATGTGACACATTAGTCCTGTCGCTCACCGGCTGGTGTGAATAAAGCTCCCATATGTCTTTGAAGAGAATGGAGAAATATCCTAGGCTGATGAGAATCCCTTTAGCTCGGTGCCTGTAACACTTACACTGAGAATATGAGATGCTGACGGGTAATACTGTGCAACTGTATGGCTTCAGATCATGGAGTAAAACCAGACAAGCTTTCACAGAGAGGAGAAACAGCAAAGACACGATACAGTCAGAGTTTAGTTCAAATGTTCCAAATTTCACCGTTTTTTTAATCATTCTGTCACAACCCCCAGCAAATAACCATCATTAATTCAGTTTCTAATCCAAAACTCTAAAAGGATGTTTGCTGCAGAAGTGTGCACCCTCACATCTGTAATAAGAAGAACTGCAATTCATAAATAATGTGTGAGTCATCTTCCATTCAACATCAAGGCTGAATAGATGAATTATGTGGTTTTTCATAGCCAGACTCTTTGAAAATAAATGACCATTAGTTCTGATATTTCACTGGCTAAATTCTAAGAAATAGATGGGTGAGTTATGAAAGATATGTTTAATTAAAAGTTTCAAGTTTGGAAAATTCTGCCAAGAGTTCTAACCTTTACACCACCAGTAACATTTTGTCATCTTATATTTGGTTATTCCTCTTGTTAATTCACTCTGTGCTCCGGGAGCCATTCCATTATGTATGGAACAATGAATTAGGAGGCAGAAAAGCCAGGCCACTACACCACTTCCCTCAGAGATAGCAGAGTCTGCACTAAGCATGTCGTAGTACACGTCTTAGTACACACTCATACTACCGACAAATATAAACTTCAGGAAAAACACAGAACATTCATTCCTGCTTGGAGTTTCCAGTGCACTGACTGACGGCATCATCCACTGACAACATACCTGCTGAGAAGCAATGCTCACGCTGCTGAGATAGTTTACAGGACGTCTGTGCCACCGTGGGTTAGAAGTCCGCATTGGAAGAACGTGAAGGGGGATGAGAACAGCAGGATGGTGTGTGTGTGGTGATGGTAGAGTCCAAGTGGTCATAACATTAGGGACAGTAGCCCTCAAAGAAAGTGTACAAGAACGGCTAAGATAAGCTCCCCTAACCCGAGGAAGCTTGAGGAAGACACACGCGACACCCACAGGCAGGTGACAGAGAGGTTTTTTGGGGGGGTTTTTTTTTGGGGGGGGGGGGGGGGGGGGGGGTGTTGGCCTGTCCCGTTTGGCTCTTTTGCATCAGAATTATTGTCTAAAGGTGAAGAAAGATGCCCAACGGATTTACTTTAACAAATGGACCATCCCAGCCTTGCCCTAATGGTCCATTTGATTCACCTTTTATTGTTTATTTTATTTTATTTTCACTTGCTAAATATGGGACAGATTTGACCGAGGGAAAGAAAGAGGGAAGGAAAAACAGCGGGGAAGACGGACGGGGATAAAGGGCAAAAAACAAAAACCAACAAAATAAGCAGACAAAAAAATACATCCATCGATCACCTGTTGAGAAAGAAAAAAGAGAAAACAAGCAAACAAAAAGAGCAACATAATGAACAACATCACAATGATATATGGGAATATAACTGTAAATACTAATTAAACATTATTGTGCAGCACATAAGATCGACAGAACACAGTGTGCTTTGAGGTAGGAGCCAAAAAGGGTGTAGTTTGTGGGTGTGATCACCCGTGTGTACACCTGTGAGCATGGACGCGTTTGTTTTAAAAGGTTCCTTCATGTAATGATCTGCTAGAGGGTGTGGGGGGGCCACAGCCCCGTCCTCCAGGGCATGAAGCAGGTATGGAGGAGATCAAAACTCCAGACATCCAGAGGCCCCCAGAGCACAAGAGACCAAGGAAGACCAACAGAGGGGCAGCCGCGCCACTGTCCCAGAAAGAGCTGAGGAGAGTCCCAGATGAGGGCTCACTCAGCAGCCGCGGAGCAGAAGCCAGGGGGGGTTGCAGTGACGCGCCCGTGAGCTCCGCCGGCAGCCAGCTGTGCCTGAGTGACCGAGCCCCAGGCCGAGAGGCCGGGGGCACCCCACCTCCGAAGTGGCCCGAGCGAGCCCCAGGCTCCAGGCCCCGATAAGCGGCCGCCAAGGAGTGAGCCGGTGTGTACCCGGACGCCCACCCCCAGATACAAAGAACCACCAACGCACCGATGTCTGAGGGAGTCCGCCACTGGCAGGGGAAGTGGTGGTAGGGGGAGATAGGCCTCCAAACCTTGGAGGGCCTGAGATGTCCCAGAGAGGTGGCGCCTGACACCCAACCTGACATATAGACACAGACATACAGGCACACACAGATACAAACATCCATTCCCACCCTCATGCTCTCATATGCACTTACTCCACACTCAACCAACGTGGAGACAGACATAAAGAGACGCTGTACACACAATCACACTCCCCAAGCGTACTCTACAAACCGGGTCTAGGTGCCCTCGCCCCTGGAGGGGGGAACTGCACCCAGACCCAGGTGGTGTTACCCTTTTCCCTGCGGTGGGGGGAGGCAGACTGCCCCGACTCCGCAGCAGCAGGGAGGCCCCACACTCCAGACCGCAGTCGGACGGCCAACTCCTCCTCCTAGCCCCCCCGCTCCACCAGGCCGCAGAGAATGGGGGTGACAGAAGACTCCAAACCTCCCTCCACCCGCTCATTGTAGTGTTGATGCATGTGTGTTCTAAGGTGTACAGAGAGGTTATTAATATCCACAACT
The DNA here is from genome assembly GCF_041146795.1 of Maylandia zebra. Lineage (NCBI taxonomy): Eukaryota > Metazoa > Chordata > Actinopteri > Cichliformes > Cichlidae > Maylandia > Maylandia zebra. The sequence continues at coordinate 639,953 of NC_135173.1, forward strand.
TTCTCCAAGGGTGTCCTTCATGTTCAAGTCATAAGATTATTTTTGTTGAATTCTTTTAATTTTGTAGTAATTCATCTGCAGAATAAGAAGTAGTTATAACAACACTGTGTTTTTTCTGCTTAGGATAGTTTGTTCAACAAAACCACGAAATGAACACGAGTCATTAGATTTGGAGTTTTATGGAGTCCAAACTGAATTATAGGAATAGTTGGCCATTACGCTGAATAATTTTGTGTTTCCAGTCACTGGCTGCTGCTCCTTTTAACTGGAAACCAGAAGGCATAAACTATTTAGGGATTATCTCCAGTGATTCTGTTCATCTGGACGTAGTGTTTTGTGGGAGAAACGTTTCGTCACTCATCCAAGTGACTTCTTCAGTCTCAAATTCATCTGCGTTTCTCCCACAAAACGTTACGTCCAGATGAACAGAATCAACTTTTGGAGATTTACTTTCCTGGATGATTGAGAATGCATCAAGATATTTAGGGATTACATTTAGCCACCCAGTGGAAAATGTTGGAGTTAAATGCACCAGATTTTCCTACGACAAATACAGAAGACAGCAAAAAGTGGACAGGTTTGTCTGCTTGTGATCTGAAGTTATCAAAAATGAACATGTTTCCTGTGTCAGCTGTATATCCCACAGGCCAGACCACTCTCTGATTTAACATACTGAAAATACTCCAAATGACTTTTGTGGAGCAGCTTTATAACTCTGCCTGTTCTGAAACTTCTCTTTGTTTCCTCAAAAAGAAACTATGACAGCGTAACATAAAGCATGAAAATATATTCCTTCTAATAAGCTGAAAACACCGTTTGACTGAAAGATTCAGATTTTTTTCTCATCTGCAAATAAACTCGGTGACATTTTCTCAGGATAAGGACCAGAAATAGGAAAAAACATATTGGTATTGGTTCTGATCTCTGTCAGTAATTCAAATGGAAAATACAGAATATTAAATTTTGTTACAACACAAGATTCAAAAGTGTGTTATACAGTCAGAACAGTTTATCTCTCTGTCATTGTTATTCAAGTATTTTCACCTTACAGCAAAAAGCACATTTCCAATTATCACATGTCTTTGCACGCGTAAGCCCACAGATGTGTTCATGGGTTACAGGAAAAGTCACCTCTGAAATCTTTGTGCACAATATATGTTTTTAACTTCTTCCAGCAATATTTAAACACACATTATGGAATCACCACACGCTGATGAGATTATGTTTCACATGAGATTTTGCTTTTGGTTGATTTAGTTTTGAATAACATAGCTGCAAGGAAGAGTAAGGTAAAATGAGATGCTAGGTGACATGGTCAACCCCGTTTACCTGAGTCACTGTAGACGATCTTCTACACAGAAGACTGTTCAGTGCACGGTGGAAGTGAGCACTCAGAGATCTTTTATGCTGTAAAATAGTTGGTAACACCTTTTTAGGTGAATTCTGATGAAGTCCGGCCTCATGATGTGAAAAAAGAAAAAAACGAACAGAATTAGCCAAGTGTGAAAATTACTTTTTTACTATTTCTAATACACGCTTGTTCAGGCATGCGGTATCACCATGGCAACGGCCAAATCAGTTACGGTGGTCTTTGCTATTCCCTGCAAGATGGTAACATTCCTCTTGTATGTAGCAAAAATGAAAGCAGACATACATCCATAAAAAACATGAAAAGTTACAAAAGTTCTGTTCTGTGAGAAAAAAGACACATCTGTATAATCTTTAAGAGTCTTATTTAAATCATTAGACAACTCAACCCCTGCCTGCTCATCACTGCCTGCTGAAGGCTCCGGCTGCTGGACTGGGGTTGGCAAATGCTCAGCTTTAACTCCACTCTGGGTTCTTTGGTAACTTTGTAAGCAGATTTTTACTTTTTTTAATACCTGCTCAACAACTGTCCAGTGTGACAGACGGCCGCCCCTCCCTGAGCCTGGTTCTGCTGCAGGTTTCTTCCTGTTAAAAGGGAGTTTTTCCTTCCCACTGTCGCCAAAGTGCTGCTCATAGGGGGTCATACGATTGTTGGGTTTTTCTCTGTATGTATTATTTTAGGGTCTACCTTACAATATAAAGCACCTTCAATTCAGTTCAATACAAAGAATTGAACGTCTTGATTCATTCTCAATCATCCAGGTAAGTAAATTTCAAAAAGATTGCAGATGCTGAGATTGCAGCCATTCCCCAACTCTCTGTGAATGGTGCTCATGGCCATTGATCAGTGGACCTGGATCAGTGGTTGTTGATCAATGGTCATGAGAATTTGCATAATTATGATGAAGGAACTGACCTCCCAGCCCTTTGTTCCTTCAGTGGGCTGGTTTCAGTCATTATGCAAAGGTACTGTTTATAAGGTTGGGTAAACCTGCAGTCAGCTGAGACTGAAGACGTCACTTGAACGATGACGAAACGTTTCTCCCACTGAAAACACTACGTCCAGATGAACAGAATCAACTTTTTGAAATAAAGAATTGAACTGAATTGAATCACCAAAGTGGCTGCCGGAGCGGCAACGTCAGATATTTCAGTTCTTGAGAGCACCAATTTTCTTCTAGAGGGAAGTCTTTGGACTCTGGAGCCATCCTAGAGCCCTATTTGTAACATCTCAGGGACGTATATTCATCTTAATGAATATACATTGCTGCTGCCTATCTTGGCCAGGTCTCCCTTGAAAAAGAGGTTTTTAATCTCAATGGGATCTTCCTGGTTAAATAAAGGTTAGAGAAATACACTGTTACAGCACTGAGCAAATGTGGTGCTAATTTACATTCAAACAAAATCCTAAAAAAACAGTAATTTTCCGGCAGCTGGGGCGCCAAAATAATACCATAAAATCACAGAAAATAACTTTCCCATGAAAATACGGTTATTTTCAGTAATGACAATACAGTTTGTTGCCCTAATTTTACATGGGATTTTGTCTTTTTCAAGTGCTTTTAAACATTAAATTAGGAAGAATTTTATGTGATTAAACAATGAAATTACCTATAAAAAAGGTCAATGAATGCAGCACTATGAATAATAATACTTAAATGTACAGAAATATACAGTTAACAGTTGGTTTAAATAATAATAATGGATTGCATTCATATAGCGCTTTATGAGACCCCCAAAGCGCTTTACAATGCCACTATTCATTCACTCTCACACACTGGTGGAGGCAAGCTACAGGTGTAGCCACAGTCTATTTATGTTAATTTAATGATATTCTAGAAGAACAGTACAAAACTGTAAAATACTTACTTTACTTTACTGTGTAGGATACAGTAAGTCAAAAACACCCACTAGCCATATATGGGTACATTTTACTATGGTGACACCATTAACACTGCTGAACTGGGTGATGTGTTTCCTGGTTCAGCTGTTCAGAAAAAGCAAATGTTACCATTACAAAAATCTCTTGTAGCTTTTTTAAGAATACACATACTTTGTGCCACACCTGTCTTTTAACCCTTTAAAACCGGTCAGAGCAGCACGCTCTGTTTTGGCAACTGCTTTTAAATCCTTGTAGAACTGGAACCGTGTAAGCTAGCGCAATAATTTTTTTTGCATGTGAAACCGGAGGAGTTGTACTTGCATCTTATGCCATCAGCTTGTCCTCGGTCACAGTTTCCTTCCACATACAGCTTTGCAAAAACTGCATAAAAAGCACTTGCAGCAACAAAAACATAATATTCCCGAAACACGCTTTGCCGATCCGATCAGCTGTTTGTAACACTTCCTACGTCCATCAGCTCGAACTTTCGCATGTCCGCCATTACCTGCCCAAAACTGGTGCTTTTAAAAGTTATGTTTGACTTTATGACTTTGTGTCGTTTCTGGGATGCTGAGGACTCATATTGCGCTGCTGGAAATAGTTTATTTTGATGCACATGCTGCTTTTTTGCAAATTTGTTGTATAATATTTATTTTCGTTTTTCCTGCAGTATATAAAAATTGGTGTATTTCAAAAATAAAACTATGAAGACACTCAAAATAAATTTCCTGTGGTGGGAAACTATTTTGTGCAACTTTTTTGTATTTACAGTTTTGAGGGATAAGCCTCTTAAATTTCTCTAACTAGAAATATATGTTAAAAAAACAAAAACGATTTTCAATTTTTTTGTAGTTTATTGTAGTTTATAGTTGAACATGTGAAAATATATTTTTGAGATGTTATGTTCTAAGTTGAAGGCATTGTATACGTTTTTGTTGTTCAAATTTAGATGATGAGGATGTAAACCTGAGGGGGTAGGGCTAAATAAGTATATACTTCTGCCTACTCCTTTTCAAACAACTGTATGGAATGATTTTATGAAACGTTGGTGAATATATATGTTTGAAATAAAAAAGAACTGAACTGAACTGAACTATTGCACTTTTTTGCAATTTATGTAATCACTATGCACTTAATGCATACATATTATTAAAATCTGGGCTATAATGGTTGTATTGATGTATAGCAACTTGAAATGCTCCCAAAAAAGGCACTACAGCATGTAAACATATAATATAAGCTCTGGCAGACTCTGACTTGGTTCTATGGTAGGTCTTAAAGGGTTAATGCCTCTGATACCATCTACTGAGCTCATTAGGCTGAATTATTTTTTTCATTGAGGAAAACATTGATGAGTGGCCACAACAAGAGATCTAATTATTGAACATATCAGAGAAGGTCTGGAACAAGGTTAGGCCTCACTGGAGCCAAAATATCAAAATTATAGGAAATGAGCTTGGCTTACTGTGACACGCGGTTCATAAGAATACAAAAGCCACAGAATAAAAACAGCTAATCAGCGTAAACTGCTGCGATTGAAATTAGTTTGATCACACGTCTGTACATCAGCCAGTAGAGACTATGTATCTGTGGAGTATGAATAGGTAATAAAACTGAATTGTTTGATACTGTCCGTGTGTGTGTGTGTGTGTGTGTGTGTGTGTGTGTGTGTGTGTGTGTGTGTGTGTGTGTGTGTGTGTGTGTGTGAGAGAGAGGGAGAGAAAATGAAGATTTGTTCTGCCTCCTCCTGTCACGCAGGTCTTTGATCAATCATTGTGCTTGGTGACAGTTGCCATGACAGTTAGTCACATGATCAGAGAGCGCGTTACAGGTGTGTGTGTGTGTCAGCATTGAAACCCTGAAGCATGACCTTGTACAGTACACATACACACACATAAATCATTATCACTCTCCTTCTAGACTGAACACACACACACTTACTGTACAGATGCAAATACAGCGGTGGAGTAAATCGGCTCACACAAAGATCTATAGAGAACTTATTAGTAACGAGCATCAGTCAAGTAAAACCTGCTGGGTGGATGTGCAGAGGACAGAGCAGAAAGGAAACTGTGAACCCTTGACCCTACAGTAAAGACATCAGGTGACATTAGAGTGGCCTGGTTTGGATCCACTCGTTTCCTGATTTGAAACAGTCACTGCCAATCTGCTTCTGATTGACCACTTTCATCCTGTGATAAAACATTTCTACCACAACAGGAGTTAACATGTCCAGCATAATAAAGCCCCATCTAAAGGGCACGAGGCATCACCTAACAGTCTGATAAATGTGAAAGCTTTGACAGTCATCACACTTCAATCCAGTTGACGGCTTATGGACCAATGTGCTAAACTTTACATCACCATCATCAAAACGAGAAAGAAATATCTTGTTGATTATATCTATGAAGGTTCTCAGTCATCCAGATCATCGTAAATGGTCTGTATCTGTATAGCGCTTTACTAGTCCCTAAGGACCCCAAAGCGCTTTACACATCCAGTTATCCACACATTCACACACTGGTGATGGCAGCTACATCGTAGCCACAGCCACCCTGGGGCGCACTGACAGAGGCGAGGCTGCCGGACACTGGCACCATCGGCCCCTCTGACCACCACCAGTAGGCAACGGGTGAAGTGTCTTGCCCAAGGACACAACGACCGAGACTGTCGAACCGGCAACATTCTGATTACAAAGCGAACTCCCAACTCTTGAGCCACGATCGCCCCTTGGAAGTAAAAGCGTCTGGACTTCTTTAATTAAGTTGCTTGAAGATATTTAATCCGAGAAGCTTCTTCAGTTCTAAGAGCGACTGGTGGAGAGTCACAGATTTAAGCCCTCTGGGAGTGTTCCCCCAGGGTCATGGACCCCCTATTTATTCTCTACCTAATCACACGAGCCGACGTGTGGTCACAATCAGCCAAGGTTTTGGGTGGACCTGTTGTGAGACTTAGCCCCACCCTATCATGTGATTTCCTGAGGTCAAACGGCCCAGGATGTGAGTGGGCTTTAAGGTGTCTGGGAAGGATCTCAAAACTGGATTATAGATAGCAGACAGTTGTGTCGTAAGCCCCGCCCTCTGGCTGTTACACTGACATCTCTCAACAAGAAGGTTCTACCTCCAGCTAGGGCTCCTCCTCCTCCTTCGGTTTACGTGTGCTCACCTGTCTTGCCTGGGTTTGTTAGGTCACTTGGCATATATATGTTAGGGTTAACAACGTTATACCTCAGTGTGTCAGCAGATGGCGCTCTGGTACTGATGTGGAACTGCTAGAGAGCCTATAGCTAAAGGCACATGTGCAGCTCAGCTTACATGAGCTCCGCCCGAGCGAGAAGCTAATTTCGGTGTCCTTTTTATTAACCCACCAGTACTGAAAAACCTTTTGTGTCATTAAAGTGATTCAAAACGCAATGTAAGATGAGTAACGACTGTTCGATCATGCTCTGAGATGATTTCGAGTTGTTGCGTGGAAATTTGAAATTAATGAGTGTCGTATATCGTCTACTAACGTCAGTATGTTAAGTACTTTTACACGTCCGTTATCATAGAAGTGCAACTTTTGAAAATGTGTTCCAGTGTTAGCGAGCATCAAGCCCATGGGTTCAGAGAAAAGGCTTTTGTTTGATGAGCATGGTGTTTGTGGTGGTTTGCCATGTTGTATTTACGTTTTGGTAACGCTGTGTCCAAGAGTGATGCCATGAGTTGTAGAAAGGTTGCGTGAGCGTTGAATGAGTTATTCATAAACCATGTGCATTCATTCATTTGTTTTTATTTATTTATTTATATGTAACTTTATTTACTTTTGTTGATGAAATTTGTTGTTTTATCTAAAGAATGTTTTCATTTATTTTAATTTGTACTGTGTTTGTGTTAAGAAATGAGTGAATGATGGTTTTTATAGAATTGGCTACGCACCATATCCCACTTTTAAAGAAGGCAGAAGGTGATCTGGCTAGATGGAAATGTCTACCCATATCACTCATGGGAAGGGTTGCCGCTATAAAAATGATGGTCTTACCAAAAATAAATTATTTATTCTCAATGATCCCAACTAAACCGCCACAAGATTGGTTCAGATCTCTAGATTCATGTATGTCCAAATTCCTTTGGAAAAATAAACCCCCGCGTATAAGCTTAAAAACACTACAAAAGACCAAGGATAAAGGAGGACTAGAACTGCCTAACTTTCAGCACTACTTCTTAGCCAACAGGCTTCAGTTTATCTCAGGATGGCTAAAACATACCCTCTTAGATGAACCTTGGCTAGATGTAGAACAAGCACTTTGCAATAATCTAGAGATTTCAGACCTACCATTTATCAGCTCAAACATCCAACGACATGAATGCTTTAAAAGCATCAACATCAGCTCTTCTCTGACAGCATGGTGGGAGTTTCTAAAATTGACGGCGTCTTCATTAATCCCATGCAAACGTACACCTATCTGGAACAACCCTGACATATTACAAAACAATAATATGATAAACTTTTCAGATTGGAGTGATAAAGGAATCAAATATTTAGAACATATACTAGAAGGAACAGAATTTATCTCATTTGACGGACTAGTTACACAATATGGGATCAACAAGAAAAGATTTTTAGAATATCAACAAATTAAATCCATAGTAAAAAAGAAATTTAAACTGGGTCAAGTTGAACTACAAACACCACCAAGTGTGGTTCAATTTCTTACTCTTAAAACCCCCAAATTACTATCCAAAATATACAGAATGCTTTCTAAAACAGATGAATCAATATCACTTCCTATTGCAAAATGGGAAGCGGATTTATCAGTTAACTTAGACCTAAACTTCTGGTCTCAGATTTGCTTAAAAACCTTTCATCTAATTAGAAATCCCAGTCTTCAATTAATTCAATACAAAATATTACATAGAGTGCACTATACAGGTCATCGGATGTTCAAGATGGGCTTTACGTCTACCAACAACTGCTCACACTGCCAAACCAATTCACCGGACAATTACACCAACGCTCTTTGGTTCTGTCCACCAGTTCAGAAGTTTTGGTGCGAGATATGTGAAGACTTATCGAAGTGTCTGAAATGTAACATTCCAACTTCCCCCTTAGTGTGTCTACTGGGCAGCTTAGATAATGTCACTTCAGAAAAGAATATCGCCCATATGGTTTTCACTGCCCTATGCATAGCCAAGAAAACAGTCCTCATGAACTGGAAAAATAAAAATAATCTTAATTCTAACCAATATAGAAATTATCTATTAGATTACATTAGTCTTGATACAGCCTCTGCCACCACATCAGATCAATTGCTCTGGGCTCCTTTGATCAGCTCCATCACCTAGTGGGGGTGGGGGGTCATAGTTTGGTCCCGCCTTCACTGTTGTGATTGGTGTGGGGGTAGGGACAGGCTTAGGGCGTCGGGGGGTTCCCCGGAGGCATCTTCCTTAGGGGGCTCAACCCGGGGTAGCGGTCATGTCCGGTTAGGGGCTCTGTTGGCTCCAAACCTCCAAACCTCCCTCCACCCGCTCATTGTAGTGTTGATAGATATCTATATATATATATATATATAGATATCTCTCTCTCTATATATATATATATATATATATATATATATATATATATATATATATATATATATATATATATATATATATATATATAGAGAGAGAGAGAGAGATATCTATATATATATATATATATAGATATCTCTCTCTCTCTCTCTCTATATATATATATATATATATATATATATATATATATATATATATATATATATATATATATATATATATATAGAGAGAGAGAGAGAGAGAGAGAGAGAGATATCTATATATATATATATATATAGATATCTCTCTCTCTCTCTCTCTCTCTCTCTCTCTCTATCTATATATATATATATATATATATATAGATAGATAGATAGATAGATAGATAGATATATAGGCAAGTCCTGAGGAGTCAGCTGAATGGTAAGAACAAGATCCGGGCCATCAACACGTACGCCCTGCCCGTGATCAGGTACCCTGCTGGGGTAATAGGCTGGCCAAAGGAGGAGATAGAAGCCACTGACATAAAGACAAGAAAGCTCCTTACCATGCATGGAGGGTTTCACCCCAAGTCCAGCACCCTGAGGCTGTACGCTAAGCGGAAGGAAGGAGGCCGGGGACTGGTGAGTGTCAGCACCACAGTCCAGGATGAGACAACGAACATCCAAGAATACATTGGGAAGATGGCCCCAACTGACCGAGTGCTCAGTGAATACCTCAGGCAGCAGAAACCCAAGAAAGAGGAGGGAGACGAGGAACCATCATGGAAGGACAGGGCCCTGCACGGTATGTACCACTGGCAGATAGAGGAGGTGGCTGATATCCAGAAATCCTACCAGTGGCTGGACAAAGCTGGACTGAAAGACAGCACAGAGGCACTAATCATGGCAGCACAAGAACAAGCTCTGAGCACAAGATCCATAGAGGCTGGGGTCTATCACACCAGGCAAGACCCCAGGTGCAGGCTGTGTAAAGATGCCCCAGAGACAATCCAGCACATAACAGCAGGGTGCAAGATGCTAGCAGGCAAGGCATACATGGAACGCCATAACCAAGTGGCCGGCATAGTGTACAGGAACATCTGTGCCGAGTATAACCTGGAAGTCCCGAGGTCAAAATGGGAGATGCCCCCAATGACCGAGCTAAGATCCTGTGGGACTTCCAGATACAGACGGACAAAATGGTGGTGGCTAACCAACCGGACATAGTGGTGGTAGACAAACAGAAGAAGATGGCCGTAGTGATCGATGTAGCGGTTCCGAATGACAGCAATATCAGGAAGAAGGAACACGAGAAGCTGGAGAAATACCAAGGGCTCAGAGAAGAGCTTGAGAGGATGTGGAGGGTGAAGGTAACGGTGGTCCCCGTGGTAATCGGAGCACTAGGTGCGGTGACTCCCAAGCTAGGCGAGTGGCTCCAGCAGATCCCGGGAACAACATCGGAGATCTCTGTCCAGAAGAGCGCAGTCCTGGGAACAGCTAAGATACTGCGCAGGACCCTCAAGCTCCCAGGCCTCTGGTAGAGGACCCGAGCTTGAAGGATAAACCGCCCGCAGGGGCGTGCTGGGTGTTTTTATATATATATAGATATAGATATAGATATATATAAGGAGGAAAGGATCGGAGAGGCTGAGGTAAAAGAAGAGAGAGGGATGAGATAAAGTGAGGAGGAGCAGTGAAAGGCAGAGAGGATGGCGAGTTTTGTCTCAACCTTTCTGTTTGCCTCAGCATTGATCTCTGCCTCACCTCAACACAAAGGCCAACCCACCCCTCAGACACACACACACACACAAGCACATATATTTGCTGAAGCCCTGGCTTCGACCGCCTGACTGGTCAAATTAAACCCAGATCACTGCAAGACTCCAGGGACACACACACAAGTACACATCAGTCAATGTCAGTGGAAGATTTTCAGCACTTTTTTACATGTTTGTAAGGTTTTAACACAACCCAGCAGTGCTGAAGACTTTTTAAAGGACAGCTTGTGACACACAAACACACATTTACAATCGCACAATGGCTGTTCACACAATCACACTGTTTTCTATTTTTCAAAGACAAAGACGCGTACAGTCGAGTCCATTTGTTTGAGCTACATGTGAATGACATTGAACAGCACACACGTGTATGTGAATGCATGTGTGGGTGCGCATGTGTGCATTTGGGAGTGTGTGAGTGTAAAATGTCTCTTCCTAGTTCTGCTGTGTCAGCAGCTCAGACAGACAGCGCTGTTGTTGTGTACCCACAGAGGAAATAAAATAACAGCCCACGTCTTTTCAGCCCACAGACAGCTCCCCCTTCTCTCTCTCGCTCTCTGCCTTCCTCCTTTTGTTCTCTCCTTGTTTATTTTTCCTCATTTCACCCCTTTGTGCTCCTCTTCCTCTCCTGTCTCTGCTCCTTTTTCCAGTCTTTAACGGGTCCCTACTTAAATAACACATAAAAGTCATTATTTACATTAAAGATATAATAACTTTACACAGAAAGGAAATGTTATCAAAGCAGGTTCCCACATTGATCAAAACATAATGTCTTATTGGGGGGGAAGGATAACACTCACTGACGAAGCTAATGGCACACACACACACACACACATCAAACACACTTCCCTTTACAAAAGTAAGAAATAGGGCTGTTTTTCTGCTATATTTCATGTAACTTCTCAACTCCTCCCTTGTTTGTTTTGCTTGGTTATATTACAGTTACAGGAAGTTATTACCACCCAGAGGCATGTAGACACAAATCGTCATTATCATATCCTCATTTTTTATTCTATGCATTTTTTGAACAGTTTCCCATGAAAAATCATTTATTTTGGCAACTGAAGACAAATGTGTGGAAGGAAGAAAAAGCAAAGGATGAAATATGAACAGGTGAAAAAAGGAAAGAGCAGATGGATGAAGGAAGGAAGGGATACGTAGATGATGCACCGCAGCAGCTATGATTAGTTCAAACGAGTGAAAGTGGGATCAGACTGAGTCTCAGACTGTGTTTTCTTAATGGGGGCGTCCGACAAATCAGTTGTTTTGCATTGCACCTCGAATCTGTGATTCGAGGTGCAATGCTGCCATCTGCTGGTAAAAGGCTGTAAATTATATCTTACTGGAGAACGTCACAGTGTAACTTTCACAGCTGAACAGAAACGTGAAAAACTGTCACAGTTGAAATATTGGTTGTTCAAACTATTCGGTTTAATGTTTGTTCCTTTTCTTTCCTGAAAAATTTAGTTGTATTTATTTTTTTTATTTATTTAATGTAATTATAAGTATACAAGTTTGCACAACGCAGTAATTATAACATTGTGCGCACTTTTTACACGCTTAAACTGAACCAGGTGGCATCTTATTGTCATATTAACTAACATATTAATAATTTTCAATAATTTAAGATATAATTATTGTTGTCGTTATCCATGCATTTTGAATGTAATTAAGGTAATAATTAGTTACTTGAATGAAATAAAGCTTTAATAATAGAAGATTACACGATGCTTAGCTCAGCTTTATTGATTCAGGAAGGCTCCTTCATGAACAATGGGAATAATGAAGATCCAAACAGTAAAAATCCTTTACTCCAGTCAACCAGCCAAGACACAAGGCTACAATTATTTCAAAGTACCGTTACGTTCCCCGGCTAGTCTAGAGGTTAGGAGGGACTAACATAAAGGTTTGTTTCCTGCTAGCATTAAAGTTCTAGTTCAGACTGAGGGTTAACTTCAGCGAGAACCAAGGCCAACATAACATCCCTGATATGAAAATAAAAGGAACTTACCTAAGTCCAAAGAAAACAAAATATACAGCCTATAACCATAACCTAGCTAACATGCATAAACAGGAGAAAACAGCAAATCAAAACAAAAAGCAGCTCTCCCCTACAGGCAGTCTGAACATGGAAACAGAAAATGCACATACAAGTCAAAAAGGCATGCAAGCCTGCACAGGTATGGCCCAGAAACACAGCTCCACAGGCATTAGTGCTCTGCTGGTTGGTAATTAGTGTATTCTCTGAGCAGCATCCAATCAGGACAGAGGAGGTGAGCCTACACAGAACGCATCAGTTCACAGAAGAAAACCAGCATCCTCCTGGGGGATGTAACAGTACTAATACTGCAAATATAGTTAGTAAAACTTTAAAGTGTCTCAGGCCTGAAGCTGTGTTGGGTTTCAGTCAAGGCTGTTGTAGAAGCTCTGCTAATGTTTCAGCAAAGGATTCCAACTATTAGCAGTTTAGGGCTTTACAAATGAAGACATGCATATACTAATGATTTCTAGACGCCAGTGATGACCATAAATTCGTTTTATGCATTTTGCAGTAGACAGTGCAATCTCTGTCTTCTTTAACCTCCTAGGACCTGCGTCCACATATGTGAACATCACAATTTGGGTTATTTAGACCAAAATACTCAATTTTGCTCTACAAGGGCCTGATATCCTCTTACGAGGACATTATGCTGCTACTGTTCTATCAAATTTTTTAAACAAATATCCTCATATGTGGCTCTCATTTTTCTTAGAAACAAAAATCTGGTAATTCTTTGTTTTTACATTCATCAGGACCCAATCAGCCCAAATATCAAAGAGAAATTAAAAAGGCTGCTGTGGAAGAGTTTGAGTCTTAGGAGGTTAATGAATCAAGCAAAACTGTGGTACGTCCACTAGTGTAATGGTAGCAGCAGCAGCGTGAGAAACCACAGTATCATCATAATCTGCCATAAAGCTCGTTTTGGCTGCTCCTTTAACGGAGGAGGAGGAGGGGGGGGTCACCACATTGGGAAGCTCCATGTTTGATTTGGGAGTGTTTCTAACGTCAGATGCTCCTCAGAACAGGACTATCGAGTGTCAGAGGCCGTCGAGACATTAAACACTCCAGTTTCTATGGTCCACTCATGACTCACCGAATGCTGAATTTTTCTGTTTGAAAAGGTGGAGGCAGCACTGAGACATATGGTTCACTGCAAAACCTTTAACAGCATTTACTCTGTGATGATTCCTTTAAACAACAGTCTTACACATTCACATGTGTGAACACAGCGCTCTCATCTAATTGGCATTCCCACTGTGTGTGAGTGGGAGTGGTGTGACAGTTTGACAGTGTTTGGGTCCCTGCAGTCCTATGTCAGCTATTCATCACCAGGTCCCATGACATCAACGCCCCCTTTCCCACCCTGATCCTCACACTAACTCCCCCCAACCACACCAACCTCACCCATTACCCCCACCCGATTACACTCACCTACTGCACAGCTGAGCACAATATGAGACTACATTAACTGTTTACACGCTGATGATGAGCTATGACTGCGCTGCTGTTTGAACCCTGTCATTTTGTTGGTTTGCACATACGTACATGTGTGGCTGCTTCAAACGTGAGTGAAATAAACAGCAGTGAAAAATGGATCAAAGATACGGACGAGGTCGTCTCTCTAAGACACATAGAGAGCTATTCCTGCTTATTTTCAATTTAGAAATGAGCCACACATGCGTGTCGTTGGATTAGACGGCCCAGTCAGCTCATGGAACTGAACCCAGGAACCTTCTTGCTGTGAAGCAACCACGGCTGCACCACCCAAAGGTGGGTGGTGTCACTGATCGTCTCAAAGAAAACAAAATGCATTCATAAAAAGTCTGAATGCATGTGTCTCTGTTACAAAGCCTGCATTAAAAAACAAGTTATGAGTGAAGGAGGAAGCTGTACAACATTTAGATCATCATATTCATCAGAACTAGAATCATACACATGCCTCTGAATCAGCCCCTCTTTACTCAACTGTCCAATTAAATGTCAAAGTCAGAGGGCAGTCCTGGAAACATAGATTTCAGGAGAATAATGAAATCTGAATAATAATATCTTATTTAGTAAATTATAAATATTTAAAAGGGCTCGGCTGTACATCAGTGTCAAGGTCAAGTTTATTTCTATAGCACATTTACAAACCATCCATGCTGCACATGTAAAATGTAAAACAATGATGCAGTAAAATATAGAGGAAACAAATAAGTCAACTAAGACTGTTAAAACCGAAACGTGGTACAAAAGGTGCGTACATATGTGTTCTCGGCTCCTTTGTGCTGGTCATACTTTTATCCCTCGTGCATCAGTCACCAAACTTTATAAAGGGACTCGACACTATTTTATGATGTGAACAAATCGTCTTTTTCAGAAGCTCTGCGGCTGCTGCTGACAGGGGGAGTCATTCTGCACTGGACATCCACAGTACTACTTTATCATCATCATCGTTATTATTAAGTTATGTTAAGTAGCAGTTTTACATATTATGGTGCGTTCAGTACTAAAAAGAAGCTCTTTCTGATATGACCGTACAAACAATGTCTTCTATGACTCTATGACTGCTGAAACATAAATGTTTCAATGACACGTATAGAACAGAATCTCAGGCTTACAGTTTTTTACAGCCACTATAGGACACATTTCTCAATACTTAGGTCACTTTTGCAAAACTCTTCACACAATCCTCCTAACTGACCTTCAGCTTGGCAAAGCAGTTCATTTCACATTCAAAATGCACTACAACTACCAAAACACTTTATTCGGGTCTCAATTAAACTCATTCTTCCAGAACACTAGCAAAGGTTGACAGCCGACAAACACACTTTGTCACCCACAAAACAATGACCTAAAAAACACTAACAACATGTAGCATTACACAGTGTTTCCTTGTGTAAAACAAGGACACATCTCTGTTTATAATTTCAATATATGTTACTGGAATGAATCAGACATCATGCAGAATTCGTTACAGTTTTTTACAGACGCTAGGACACATTTCTCAATACTTAGGTCACGTTTGCAAAACTCCTCACACAGTGAGCACAACAGAAGTCTATGTGGGCTAAACTGAGGACCAGTTATCATTGTTTTGGCACAAAATGCATTCAATGACTACATCTCTCAAATTTCATGAATTATCTTCTCACTCAGACACAACAACTGCCAAAAAGCTTTGTACGGACAGGACATTTTGCATGTGCTTACATACTGTTTTCAAAACTGTTAAACTTATGGCCAAAACAATAACACAATGCAAAACTTGAAAAGACAGCAAAATCCAACAGCAATATTTTATTGAAACATATTTTAAATCTAAAAATGCAGTTTAACCAGCCACAGCTGATTCTCATTGTAGATGAACATCTGCACAGATGTTACTCCTTCAATTGTTCAACTCCTTCAATTCTGGCAGCCAGAAGATTCTTTCCTAGGTGTGTTGCCCAAGATGACATAAGATGTGATGTGGATGAGAACCTGTGGCCAAATGGAGAAGACCGAGTAGATTAGCATTACTATTGTATGTGTATCAGTGGATGGTGTGTATACAAATTCTTGTATTTTGGGATTACTTAGTGCAAAAAAATAAAACTACATAAACAAATATTAACGAATTCTGCATGATGTCTGATTCATTCCAGTAACATATATTGAAATTATAAACAGAGATGTGTCCTTGTTTTACACAAGAAAACACTGTGTAATGCTACATGTTGTTAGTGTTTTTTAGGTCATTGTTTTGTGGGTGACAAAGTGTGTTTGTCGGCTGTCAACCTTTGCTAGTGTTCTGGAAGAATGAGTTTATTTGAGACCTGAATAAAGTGTTTTGGTAGTTGTAGTGCATTTTGAATGTGAAATGAACTGCTTTGCCAAGCTGACGGTCAGTTAGGAGGATTGTGTGAAGTGTTTTGCAAAAGTGACCTAAGTATTGGGAAATGTGTCCTAGTGGCTGTAAAAAACTGTAATATATGTTTCTGTGTTTTTATGTTTTTGCACTAAGTAATCCCAAAATACAAGAATTTGTATACACACCATCCACTGATAAATCTAAAAACAAGATGGCTGCTAGGGTGCAGACACACGGCTTGGCAGGTCCTGTGCGTTTGCCAAAAAACCCACCTAAAAACCCCTGGATCTTGACATCAACTTGTCTTTTTGTTTTTATACATTTTTATCTTCTGTGGAGTTCGACATGTCCAAAAAAGCTGGATAATTATACCACTTTCCCAGCCAAATGGAGTCAACATCTTTTGTTCACAAGATTCTTGGATTTTGGTCATGCCAGACCACCCCCAGGTAAACATGAACAATCAGATATACCACAACTGTCGCTGGAGATTCTGAAACTTGTTCTGATGCTACTTTTGGCTGGTGATATAGAACTAAATCCTGGACTTAATTCAAACATCAGTGATTTGGACTGGCTACAACTAATTAGCCTAGTTAGCCTAGGCCTGCCTGGGCCTCCATTTCAGCTGCCTGGGCCTCCATTTCAGCTAGCTGGGCTTTCACCTCAGTTACTCGGGCCTCCACCTCGGCTGCCTGGGCTTACACCTCAGCTTCCTGGGCCTGCATTTCAGCTTCCTGGGCCTCCATTTCAGCTGCCTGGGCCTCCACCTCAGCTAGCTGGGCCTACACTTCAGCTGCCTGGGCTTCCACCTCAGCTGCTCGGACCTCCACCTAGGCTGCCTGGGCCTCCACCTCGGCTGCCTGGGCCTCCACCTCGGCTGCCTGGGCCCCCATCTCAGCTGCCTGGGCCCCCACCTGCTGTACCCAAACTACAGTCTCCGGTAAAGGGTTTCTCATCATTAAATGCTCATAGTATTGTCAACAAAAGGACAAGAAATCCTGCTATTAAAATTTACAGAGGAACAAAGATCTGCAAGACATTTAATCAGGCTAAAGTAATCTGGGACACTAAAAATAAACCAAAGGGGCTTCTATGTGGACACATTAACATTCGCAGTATGTTACCAAAGCATGAGCAACTGGAACATATTCTAAGCAATTCCAATATTTCTATTTTGGGTATCTCTGAATCTTGGCTCACAAGTTCTTCTCCTGAGTCTGCGGTTGTCTTTCCAGAGTACACAGTATTCAGAAGGGATAGAATTGGAACAAGAGGAGGAGGAATACTTGTGTATGTAAAAAAACACCTGGATTGCTCTTTACTTAGTTCACCAATAGATGTCGAAATAGAACATATTTCTGTTAAAATCACTCTTTCCCCAGAAATGTCATTTACGTTGATCTGTTTATATCGCCCTCCTTCAGCAAAGAATATTTTTTATGAACAACTACAGATATTACTTAAATATCATGCTATAAATAATAAGTCTAATGAAATAATTGTAATGGGAGATTTTAATGTCAACTGGGACTGTGAAAAGGACAGAAAAACACTCAAGGGCATAATGGAGACTTTGAACTTTACTCCACACATGAACAACCCACAAGAATAACAAGACACTCTAAAACTAAAATAGATCTGGTTTTCAGTAATAAGCCCGAGCGAATTATTAAATCTTATAATTTTATCACTGGTATTTCAGACCACAATTTTATATTATTTTCTAGAAAACTTATAAAATCACGGGTTAAGAATGACTTTCAAAGTTCATCTAATAGGAGATCCTTTTATGAATTCATACCAAGAAGTCAGCGACAAAATGTAGCAGAAGAATTAGCATCAGTTAACTGGGAGCCTTTATTGTGTAGTGATGATCCACAATTCTGCAGCAGTCACTTCACTGACATTGTCAAGGATGTTATATCAACATACTCCATTAGAGGTCGACAAAAAATAAAGACAACATCTAATTTGTCCTGGTTAAACAAAGAGTGCAAGAATTTAATGAAAACAAGAGATCAATTACTAAAGCAGTTCCTGAAAACAGGTCTAACTCTGGACAGACAGAGATTTACTTCAATGCGGAATAAAGTAACAAGAAGTTTGAGACAGGCCAAAGCAAAAATTTTTATAAATATAATTGAAAGAGCCAAAGGTAATGGTAAAGATCTGGCAACACTTAAATAAATTACTAGGCCGTCATTCAAACAAAAGTAAAAACACAATTGAACTTTATGTAAATAACTCTATTGTTAGAGAGCCTCTATCTATTGCCAGTAACTTAAACACTTTCTTTATTTCATCTGTTAAGGAGATCAGTCAGAGCTTTGACTCAGTCATATGCTCTGATAATGTGAATGATGTTGGTCAAAATTTGTTCACCATCACTCATATTTCAGACACTGAAGTTGCTAAACTAATTACAGGTTTAAAACAATCAAAAGCACTTGATGTATATGGTATTAACACAAACTTCCTAAAGGAACATATGGATCTGCTCGTACGTCCAACAACTCATGTTTTGAATATGTCTTTCAAACACTCCATTGTTCCAACAGATTGGAAAATTGCTGCAGTTACACCAATTTTCAAAGCAGGTGTGAAGACTGACATGGCTAATTATCGCCCCATAAGCATACTCCCGGTCGTATCTAAAATAGCTGAGAAGTGGGTGGTTAAACTCCTCACTGCTCACCTAGAAAACACCCAACCCTCATTACATCCATTGCAGTTTGGCTTTCGGGCACATCACTCCACAGATACTGCCCTGTGTATGTTAGTGGAGAACTTGAAGAGCTTGCTGGACAAGAGTCCCTGTGTTGGAGCTGTATTTTTAGATCTGAGGAAGGCTTTCGACTCTGTAAACCATCAGATATTGTTGTCCAGATTGACTCGGTTTAATATCTCCAGTCAGGCTCTTCAGTGGTTTGCCTCATATCTCTCACACAGGAAACAGTGTGTGGTGTTGGATGGGGTTAAATCTCTATATTTAGACTGTGATACAGGGGTTCCTCAAGGATCTGTTCTTGGGCCCTTATTGTTCTCTCTTTTTATCAATAACTTACCTGAAGTCTGTCCAAATATATTTACTCAAATGTATGCAGATGATGCAGTTATATATACGCAAGCAAATAGTGTCCAGCTGGTGGCAAAAGATCTTACAGCTGATTTAGCATTAATGCATAGCTGGCCGGAGGACTCATGCCTAATGTTGAACACCTCAGAAACTGTCAGTATGTATTTTTCAAAACGCCCCTGAAACTTGAAGCAGTCAAACGTATTCCTGGATGGAGCAGAGCTTGAATTAGCTCCAGAATTTAAATATCTTGGGGTCATTCTAGACCCAACATTATCCTTCAAGAGTCACATAAATAAAGTGTCCCAGGTACTTAAATTTAATAATCGAAATTTTAATCATATACGTAATAATTTAAATATGAATGTTGCAAAAACTTATTTTTACTCAATGATCATCTCTCATATGGACTATTGTTTGACGTCCTGGTCACTTGCTTGTCCAACAACACTTAAAACTATTGAAAACATTTATAAAAGAAGTTTAAAACTACTTGACAAAAAACCGACCTCCCACCACTGTCATGTGTTAAAAAAACATAAATTACTGAACTTCA